>NC_134570.1:167956655-168301034 GCF_050947875.1 Dermacentor variabilis | reverse complement strand
CGCGCTGCTGACGTTTCTGTTGATGGTTAAGGCTATACTTTAGGGATATGGTGACTTACTGAAAGACATATGGCTTGAAGTCCTCGAATGTCATCGGCCTTAGATGTCGCTTGCTGGCATCCCATAGCACTTTGATTGCAATAGTCGCTGGAGCGGCCACAATAACTAGTGCTTGTACACAGTCAGTCCAAACCACACCTCTTAGGCCACCCTGAAAAGATGGCGAACGTGGACTACTCAAACCAGACCAATGCAGCAGGCACAGCGCAATAGTTATTGCTAGGGGAGATAACAGTCGTGGAAGGCTGAGAAGTTACGTTCGGCAGCTAAGTCATCTTGATGTTACACTTCTGTGCAATGCCTAAAATATTTAGTCTCTAATGAATGCCAGAACTCCAGTAAGGGAGAAAAGTCAACCGTCAGGTAGGATTGATTTACTGGCGAGTTAAAGAGCTTGTGTCCTTGTTCTCGTACCACAGCATGCTCTGATAGCTGCTACGTAGCTCTTGAAACGAAAACAAGATCGAAAGGACTGCTCTTGCGTGCAACGAGGAGTTGTGCCCATACTTTCTTTTAACGAGAAAATGAATTTTCGCCGGTTGCATATTACTACCGGCAGGCGATAAAGCAGAGAACATGGCTTCGTGGTTTTCCGCATGGCGTGTCGTAAACTGCTCATTCATCGACTGCTAAAAAGGAAGACGCTAAGAAATGTTTTCACGTGAACAACATTAGAAGATCGTGATTAAATTCGGGTGTTAGAAATGTTAAAGCCATCAATTGTGCCACGGTGACGGGCTTCAGGATAATGTTGAGTATTACACGTTCATTAAGAGAAGCGCTTCTGGACTCGGCCCGAATCGCAATAGGGCCACTGCGCTTGGCAAGTGATTATGCAACATTGTGTTCAGCGGCAGAGCGCCATTCACTTTGAGCAACCGCCGCTTTCAGAACCATTGTGATTATAAAATGCACATTTTCTCGGCAGTAAAGAACACCAGCAATTTACGTATATTTCGGGCTGTTTGAGAACGATTTGCGGCATGCCGCATGCAGCGCTTCGATAGGACATTACCAAAGTTAAAGCGAATGCAAGAACAACATTCGCACTCTGTAGATCATACAGGTCGAAATCATACGCACGTGCTCGCGTTTACCTCAATGAATCTCAACACGAGAAACTATCGCGAACACAAGCGCGTAGCACCCTGATTCAGCAAGCAGATGGGATCACAGTTTAGGGCACTATTGGTTCTAAGTATTTTGCGCCCTGTGGCTCTTGCTAACAAAAATGTAGCCCCTTCAAATGCGCTTTTTGTTCTCTCTACTTGAAAATATGTAGAAAAGAATTATAATAAGATACATCTAAGAAAATTATAATGTTGCGAAGAAACCTTCCACGAGGCTTAGTTGAAACATTCTACGGGCAGGCAATCTCATTGGAAATTTTATTAGATTGCGTTGGTACGAACGCGAAAGGAGTAGATACTGCGCCAGCCTCTTGTCATTCAGCATCATGATGGCATCGTCAGGAACTTCTATAAGGCCGTTGGCCTTAAATTAGTGACTGAAAAACATGCAAGATTGTAATCCCTTATCTCTGTCTGGTTGTCAGTAAAAAATCATGAGCGAGAATTCAATGTTCTCAAGGGTTGTAGTTGGTAACAAATTCGTCGCTATACCAAGTTTTCAGCTCGTTAACACTAATGTATGTCTATGAAACGATAATATACTCTAAATGGTCGTGGCGCCATACGGCTAGGGATAAAGCCGGATAGACGCATTAGCTGTTATTTCCTTTGCGCTCGTTTTTATTCGTGCAATACGTCCTCGTCTTTTCTACTTATTACAGGACTTATCTGTGTTATGTTTGAGCTACAATGGTAGAATCTGGATACTGCGTTTACGCTACCATCGTCAAATCCTTCTCTTGTCGCGTCATGATTCTCAGTCTTCCTCATCCTCAGTTCTATTCTTGCCGTTCGCATGAAAACACAAAACTTCGCCCACCTCTTCAACTCGAAATCCAATCTATTACTTTATTAATTTGTGCTGTCGAGAGTCGTTTCGGTGGGTTTCGTGCGCCAGGCACGTTTGAGACATGTGGCGTCCGTGCATGGGATTTTGGGGCCAAAGCAGGCAACATGTTAGCGAGCATATATGGCCTTTTGCGCATAGCGATCCTGTTCTAAGTAGCACTGTCAACTGTTAGGGCCCGCTATAGTTAGGAGTACACTACTTCAATGCAGCACTAATACTCAAGTGCGTTGAGTTTTTGCTCTCTTGAATGATCTATCAGCGTTCATTTATGCTGCTATTGGCATAAGCATCGATTTTCCTTGTTTGGACCCCTAACGTATTGCTCCATGTCTCGAACCCGTGCGGGGAGTAAATAAAATAGTAAACTAGTAGTTTACAGGTTGTCTTCACGAATTTGAGCCATCAATTTATACTCCTGAACTTGAACCTTAGGTGAAAATTTCTGTTCAGTTGAAATGAATAATACACTGCAGTCTATGCACTAAACCTGTGATGCATGAATAACATATCTGAGGTCCATACGCTGCCACATATTGAGTAATGCAAACGCGGTTGCTTGAAGAACATCTTACCAATGCAGTGTATATAGTGCCAGTCAAGCCGATCACGAGGCTACACCAGGTTACAGGAAAATGAAACACTGTTGGTAAAAAAAAGTACGCAGAAGCGTTATTGGGGTCATATAAACTTTGAACGTGTTAGCATTGTCGGTGCACATCTGATTATTCAAAATTATAAGCTTACTTAAAACATATGCGCCCTTTCATTTGCTGAACTCTGTAATCATGCTGGGAGCATGCTGTGATGGGCAGGGGAATGGTCCATCACCAGCGGCAAGATGAGTATGAGGTGCATTATGGGTGACGAGGCCGGCGCGGAATGCCGCATGTCACATCTGACGCTGACTGCAGCCGAGGAATGCCGACGGACGCCGGATACGTCGGCCGCGCCTCGCATGGGACTAAGGAGTGCCGCCCTTTCACTGGCGTGGCGTCGCTGTGCTACGTAGAAATATAAAGTTGCCTTGATGGGTTGAAAGTATTTTGACGTAGCGTGAGCGCTCGCGCACGCTACGTCACGTGGCGAGAACAACAGCGTCTGCAGCTTGGCGGACTGGCGAAGCCGACGTAACAAGACGCGGTAAACTCGCTCTGACGCGCCCGGCGTCGCGATGGTTTTCTCCGTCCGCATGTTAGTCGCGACGACCGCACTGACTCAGAGTGCATTGCACGAAGAAAAAATCCTAGATCTCCCGTGTTGAGAGTACATGCAAGCATGAGATGGCTGCCGGCACACTGGTTGGAGATAGTACTAGCCACACTCTTAAAATGGCTGTGGTACACGTTCACCACGGCACACGCCACCACATCACACTCAACCACGCCATGCTGTGCAGGGGCCCATATGGACGCAATAGTTTCCTGTCACAGACAGAACCTCATTGCAAGTCTCGTGTCGGTCAAACAGCCGTCCACGGCGAGCCAGATCCACTCTGGGGCTCACGTACCACTGGCATTGAAAAGAACACACAGCGCCAAAAGATGACAATAAGATGTATAGTGCTCTGTGTCTTCTTTTGAATGTCGCTATTGGAAATTACAAATAGTTCTTCAGTGTACTGTAAGGCACAGCTTGAGTATTATTGTGAACAAACATTAACAAGAACTCGGAAGCAATATTTTTGTAACTACCTTATGCACTGCTGTCTTGTCTGGTTGCCCGAACGATTTCGTTTTGCTTTCGCACCTTGCCCGGATGTTCTCGTTTCAATGCCCGGATAACGGGTCTCGTTTTTGGTTCTTGAAAGTCGCCTTCAACGGGAGCTAAAAGCCTTTCAAACATTAAACAGTGCTCACGGCGCTTCGCCGATGGTCCTAGACAGCCGTTCAAAGCGCCGCGCGGATTTGGGTTTCAATCTGCACATGCTCCGGGAAGAGGAGCCAGTGCCGTGCTCGTCGAAGTATGGAGGGGATGGCATTTATGCTGGCGCACCGGTAGCGGCGTAGCGTGACAGGCCGCAAGCGAAGCTCGACCGCGTGCCGATAACGGCGGACTATAAATGCGCCGTCTGGTCTGGCAGCCCCACACTAAGATCGGTTTCAGACACAAGGTAAAGCGCTAAGGAGGCTAGAGAGACTTTTTAATGTGGCTGCATTCGCACGTTGATATAGTTCTACGTTTTAGTGCGATAGCGTTCAGGGCCCCAAGTCGCAAAAATATGATGTTGGCGTCGGACGTCGTTTTGAGAAAGATAATTGCACACCGCAACCATTGGGCCCTCCGCGTGGCGCATAGGAGCTGCTGAACTAATGGAATTCCTGAAAATAATGAGCGAGAAAAATCGTTAAGTACGACCTGAGCACAACCCAGAGGCTTGGCAGCGTTTCGATTATACCATAAAACATAATTCTGTTACTCGGATACTCAAGCATAAACCCTTTTCCAGCGTTTCTACCATTCATAGAGCGCTCGGTTCCTTGCAGCAACACCATCCAGATGTTTGAATCGTGGTTCGCACAGCCGTTCTTTATATAGGCTCAGTAATGAATTAAACAAGTTTCAATCCGTAGAAACAAATACAGTGTGGTATGCGAGTGCAAATACGTTGTTTTAGATCATGGTGAGTTTTGTTGTTTTTTTTTTGGGGGGGGCAGTGGGGAGTATTCATCTGAAGTTCATCGTGAGGCGCCCTAGGTGCTTGCTCGCTAAGGTCCATAGATAAGGAAAGTTTAAAATGGATCGACAATCTTTTTTTTTGCGCCATCCTGCTCAGTCTTGTGCATACTCTCTCTTTCCTACTTCATTCGAGTGCGTGATTCGTGCATTACTTTCACGTGGTGTTCTAAATGGCTAGAGGTGATTTTCTGAAGGTTCAAAACTAGTGCGCATACGCCTGTGATCTGTTCGGATCTTTGTCGGAAGAAAAGTTGTAGTCGTAGCCAAGGGTAAGACGATGTTTTAGAGTGTGCCATGGCAGCTGGCAAAAAAAAGCACACGGCGCTGTATTAATCTGGAAGAGAAGCTCCTTCGACCTCTATGGAACCTCCTGGCGCCTCAAACAATGAGGAAGGCGAGCACATCAAAATGTTTTCGCCTGCATTTTGTCGTCTGCTACCGATGCCTTTGGTGTCCCAAGTGTCCGCAATGAGTGTCGCTGCACAACAATACGCAAATCTGGCAGGGTACCCGGCATATGAATTATATTTACCTAGTGCAAGCACCCGCGTTTCCATATCTCGCCGCGTTAGCTCCACTAAACGTCGCTTAGGAGTCGCGGTATACTTCAATGAAGGCAATTTTTTAGGGCAAGACTGCCCTCATAGCGCTGTATCGCTAGCTTTCACGACTGTCGGTTGCAACTCGCAGCCAGACGCCGGAATCGGGGATACATCCCACCAACAAATGTTTCGGCCTATTAATAGGTCCTGTTTACTTGAATGCTGGGGCTTCGTTTGATTTGCGCTACACTTTTTCTTGGCAGTTTCTTGAAGTTTGCCTATCCGACAACAGGTTCAAATGTCCCTCTGAATCGGCCCACCTAAGCCGCGGCGCCGCCTGCCCGGCCTCTAGAGTAGAACATAACGCATTGAACTATAAAGTTTTTCAAGCGTTCCGGCATAGCCAAGTTAAGCGGGCGTGAAGCGCAGCTGCATTTCATCGAACTCTTGTTTTGGACATTTTGGCGGATTATGCCCCGTATTCTCGGTTCGTTGCATTGTACGGCATCGAGACACATCCTGCCACCTCCTGGTGCAGTCGTAAGTCCGGCTCAATGCACAGAAGAGAGCTCTGGCCCCTCTGAGAATCAGAGGCGGGCGTTAGGCCTGACTCCAGCAGCGTCGCTCGGTCCTGCGGTCGAAAACGTGCGTTGGCTTCATGCGCGCCAGCGATTCTCCAACTGTGGTCGACAGTGTCGCTAATTATGGCTTCCATGAATGCAGAGGTGGCTGTGTCTCCGGACTGTTCTGCAGCACCTACCAACAAGGGCATTTGTGTGCCGACAAAGGATGTGCCAAATTCTACCATTTCTGGCTAACGTCGAATGGATGCGTCATCTCCTGCATCAGCCACATCGACGGCGCCTCCGGCATATAATTGGGGATGTAGTAGCGCTACAGAATCGTTCCGCTCGTTACGTGCGCCGGAGCCCCTCTATACAAAGTGGTCACCAAGTCCATGGCTTACGTTGACCTTACGTTGTTCTCAAAGCGGGTGCTCCAACATGCCCTGAATTCCTGCTTCAAGACAAAAAGCTTTCAAGGCTTTCCTATCCACGGAGCTATGAACCCTGTATCGGTTTTGGTACACTCTCTCCCACACGTGGAGCGTATATGGGCGCTGTAGGCTGTGGCCACTTCTGAGACATCCTGTGTACCCGTACAACCTTATCTGACATCTGGCTCGGACCTCCGGCGCTATGTTGCAGCCATTCTGGACGCTGGTGAAAACACAGAGAGCGTGGTGAAGGATGTAATTCCTCGCATCAAGTGGTTAGTGTCCATTATATGGGACAATGACGCAGATGCCTAGTCACCTTTCGAGGTCCTCCAAAGCCTCCTGAGCGCATCGCTTAATACGGTTTTCTTTTACTGTTCCGCCCGTGCCGGCCAGCCGTGATACATTGCTACAAGTGTTTCACCGGGACTAATGCGTGCCTCGAGTCCACAGGTATCAGACTCCAGCACGCATTGAAAAAAGCAACTATGTACAAGTGTGGCTTATGTAAATCGAATGACCATGATGTAACTAACAAGGCCTGCTCCACGATGCGATGTGCTAAGAGGCTAAGCATAAGAGTCACCGAGGAAACACAAAGGTCATCGTCATCGTCATGAACCGTCATCGCCCGCGCCGCGCGGGCGAACCTACCTTGCGATGACGATGCAAACTGCACCAGGCGCACAGCTGCTCTCGCCGACAGCACTTATGGTGTCGGCGATCTGTTCGACAAGACTCGCCGTACAGTGCATTATTCTAGCTTCATTTTTATTTTTATTTTCTCCCTTTCAAGTGTAAGAACCAGAACAGAAGCGAAATTATCTCACTAGAGGGGGATCGCGCAGTGTGGCCAAACCGGATGTGCGCGCCTGTCAATGGCGATGACTGTACGGCGCACACTATATCTTCACTTATGCTTGGGCCACGCGCTCCGCTGTACAACTTTCATTTGACGCTGATAGTACATACACTGGTCTGCAATCGACTCGTCGATGTCATCTAAGCCTTGTGAGTCTCTACCCTAATCTGCCGCCAGACTTACACAAGTGCATCCATGGCCCTCATCAGCCGTCCTTTTCGGACTTTATCCAAGAGACAGAGTTTTATAATTATGTGTAAAACTTCATGTTAATGCCGTATGGCAAACTAACGCCATAAATAAAAGCTGGTGTCAAACCGGGCTAGTTGGTATGCCATGCTGGAGTGACTGGCGAAAGAGTGGACACGGGACACTAAAAAGGCCACGAGGACAAGCGCAAAGTTATATCTGGTGTTTATTACAAAAACGTATGTATATGTACTCTCGCGAACTTGATCGTAATCAGTTACAATCGTGCAATTCAACATGGTCAGCACAAATAAACTAGGGCGCACCAATGCCGCGCCAAGGCTTAAGGTGGCCTCCCACATAAAGACCCCAGGTGTGCAAATTCTTTAACAGTCAATGCTACCAACGGTTTGCTGAAGCAGTTGCGTTCTGTGATAACCGCTGCCTCAATGATGAGTCTAGTGTTTTCTTGAGCGCAACTTGGTATTAATGTTTTTTTTCAAAGAGTGGAATACATTTGGACCTTCTCTCTATTTTTATACTTTTTCATTATGTTCCTATAGTCTCGCGAACAAACGGGAACGTGCTTAAACGTCAGACAACAGGAACATAGTCAGAAATCACTGCTAAAGCTGCGGAGCCATCTGGTAGGTTCAGTCAAACCTCCTTTATACCTAGGCATCGTCTGTGTAGGCCTAGCAGCGCCAACACAGAGCTCGTCTCAATAACGAGAACAAAATATACCTAATTATCTGCCCTCAGCATGTCGTGAGAGTAAGCGATGGCTGATTTCGTCTTTTATTTGTTGCCGTCAGAGTGTAGACCAAGTAGCACGCGTGAATTTGCATCGAAGCGTGTGCATTGTCCGGGAGCGTGCGAAACGCCATAGCTACTGATTTGAAGTGCAAACTGCACAGCATTGAGAGCTGGACTACACAGATTATGTTTCCTTACATAATATACCTTGTACTAGAAAGTGAGAGAAATCGTACTCTGTCAGTGAAATAACGCTTTTATGAATGAAGTATGTATTGTCGAGGTGAAAGTAAATAAAATATGCCGATTTTTCTTTATGCCATCAATAGTTTTGAAATTTCCTAGGAGCACTTTCGTACAGTGAGAAAGAGGAGGATGGCGCAGGAGAGGAGGAGGGGTGCTACATTGAAAACATGTTTTATCTACGCACCTTATTGCACGCGCGTGTGAACATTGCTGGCGCGAGGCGAAGCACGGACGGAACCCTCAGCGAAGCCTTGATGGACTGCGCGGAGTGGTAAACTTTCATTACGAAACTTCTTGCGTAGCTTCCACTGCGTATCACCCATGGATAAAGGAAAACGTTTGGAGGAGCATCGCGCAACGCGATTGAAGCCAAACCTGGTGGCCCAACATGTGATCGCACGTCAAAATGCGCGGTCGGTTTTAGTATTTCAGCACTGCTGGCAGAGCCACGGCAGCACAGCGCAACCCGCGCGCAGCGAATAAAACAACAGGCATAGCTACTGGGAACCAAATGACTCCGCAAATCTCAATTCTCGCTCCGTGATCTTGACGCAAAATATCACGTGTTGGGTTACAACTGAGCAAATGTATGGGCTTCACGCAGCGTTCGCTTGTCAAGGCTGGCTGCGTGACGTAATGCTCTTTTCTAACTTTTCCTTTTTCCATGCTTGTGCCTGATGGCTGAAAAGGACTATGGCTGGCTGCCATGGCTGCCTTTGCCACCGTCAACACCATGCTGGCCACTGCAAGCGACCATCGAGCGGACCCCTTCTCCACGCTACCGCTTGTAGCAGATGACCAGTTAGCTTTGTAGATTATTGATAACGTTTACTGATTACTGACAAGCTTTGTGATTATTGATCGCCGGAACAAAATTAGTCGCCAGGGCTGGCAACAGCCAAGCGCCGCGTAATGGCTTGCATGAAAGTGAACCGGCTTCAAGGGGAAACATTACAGAATACGGCTCCAGTGATTAAGTTGGCTACTAACTATATAACTATAACAGCGGTAATTTCTGTCGTGATCGGATCATTGTACTGACATGATGACGGAGGCAACCGAAAGGCAGCTTGACGAAGTGGTCTATAAAATGGCGCGTTTTGTATCACTCAGCGAAATAGAAATAAGAATTTTTCGACGATGCAGCGAAGTGCTTAGTGAATTGTTACGCCGAGTTTTGTGCCATATGTCTACGTTTGTTTGATAATAAAATAATTATGACTAATTTCGTCACTCGTTCATTTTCTCGGGTTTTCCGCTGCGTCATGCCTTATAGCATTGTGCGTCTCCGTTTTTCACATTAAGATTTAATCTTAAAAGAACGTCTTAATATGGAAGTGTGAGATCGAACTTGCGCTTACGTATACTGAGCCGATTCTTCTAACAGCTACGCCACAGGTATTTTCTGCGCACTATTAAGTGACACTTAAATTGGGCACTGACAGTCGCCGAGGTTATTCAGCCGGCTATGTCTCGGGCAGTATACCACAGCGTTAATGCAGATGCGTGTGCTGTGTCCAACGCTGCTCCATTGTCGCGGGGGCGCGACCATTCGGACGCTGGTGCGCCCACCAGCCTTCCCAACGCACTGCGCTTGTTCTCTGCAAGATTCTGAATTATGCGCAAGAAGTGTGCAAAGTTCAACAAGGAAAAGCGCCATCACTTTACTATTTGGCGAATATTGCTATACGAAGCCGAAGTCCGTCTAGCTTTCAGATGAATAATGCAGCAGACAGCTCGTGTCTACGTGGGTGCGTGTAACGTTCCTGCTGTATCAAATTTCGGGCGAGCCTCCTTATGTACCCCGTAAGATTCCAGTTCCTAAAGTGGCATATGATTGCTAGGAGTGTTTTCCAGGAACACCGTTGAGAAGGCGGTGATCATGTGCGGTCGCTAAAAGCATAGAAAATTTGGACGTTCACAACTTCCCAAAAAGAAAGGTTGTTATTCACACTATACAGCATTAGCAAAGCTTCAAAGCTGCAACAATTTTTTTTTAGTTTCGTGAAATTTCTGTACTATGCGAATTTCTGCAAAAATTTTTCTTTACCTAATGACGGCGGTTGGCTGAAAAAATCTTACGAGATATAATATAGAAACTGTAATTTTGCATTTCTTTCTTTAAGATGCGATGAGAAGATTTTTTTGTAAACGCATCGGAGAGAAATCAGATCACGAAGGTCATTTTCAATTGTGCGTGCTTGGCCGAATAGAGTAGTCTGCGCTTTATTCTCTGATATTACACACATTGAAGCTAATAGCCGCGCCGGAAAACTAGCAGCTACTCCGCCTAAACCTCTTTTAGCTAGAGCCGCCTATTGTTTGTGCTTTATGCGCAGAAGGATATGGCTCGAAGGTGCGCGCACTTTATTTCACTTTTCAATAAGTTTTTTTCTTTCATAAATACCTGTTGAAACAGCCAGTGATGCCGTGTAAATACACAGAGCCCCCAAGCTTTGCTAAAAAAAAAGAAAGCAAGTCACGCAAATCAAAACGTATCTTAAGTGAACTCTATTTTGCGAACAATCAGTTTCCCAAAGATGAAAAATAGGGTTCATTGTATACAACAGTCAAAATTTGTTGTAAAATAATGAAAAGCACCTAAGTGCAACATATAGCTGTTTAGACCGACAACTTTATTGCAATCATACCAAACCTTTGGAATTAACTGTTGAATGAGAAGGATAGGATGTATATTCGCCTAAAATGTCTGTATAGGGAGAAGGATCACACGGTGTGGGCAGATGTGGAAATACTTGTTTTCTCATGTTCTGCTAGAAGTACATAAGATATATAAAGGCAAATATGAGCTTACCGCAAAAAAGAAGTACAATGCGCATGTGGCAGCTGCAATGGTACTACCAAACCGCATTCTGTGGTACTGCAAAACAAAATGAAATTGCGTTTTTGATAAACGGCGGGCCAGTTACGGAGCTTTACTTGTTTTAAATGCCATTACAAAGTACTTAGGAATGCGTACAAACTCATACAAACTCATTATTTACAGCAGCTTTCGTCCTTCCTTAGAGCTAGAGAGCTCATAGTGTTGCAGGTAAGAAAATATTATGTGAATAATTATTAATATATATTTTTGCACCATAAGCAGTATATGGCTAATAGCTTAGTAAAGAAAAAGCCGTAACCCTTGCTAGTTATCCTCAAGCAGAAGCGAACAAGCATATGTGTCTAAGCCAAGTGGGTGCGGCTGAACCAAAAAATGAAGGAATTGGGGATTCCTGTCGCAATTTGAGATCAGCAGTGTCTGTATGTGAGGGCAAAGTATCCTCTCACGGTTTACCTAAGTAATGAGTATACATCTATGTACACAGCTCAGCTACTTGATAAATTTCAGCACCACTTGAGGCCACCGACAACCACGGCACCTACGTCTGAATATCGTGTTTCTTTTCGATACCGCCAAATATCTGAGATATCAGGATACGAATGCGCCCAAGTCATATTGGGCAACCTTACCCACAATCAGCAGTGACGGTGCATTAGCTTCTAAAAAGTTTTTTGCAGTGTGAGTCCTAGTGTTTCTTGCAGTAAAACTTCCCTTTCAAACATGTACTTCTTAATCGGTTCAGTTGGCCGCTTTTCACCTGCTAACAGATGTTGAACTTTATCGCTCAGTGCCCCACACACGTGCATGTATCAGAACATTCTTGATTCGATCGTGCAGCCTATTCCATCTTTTGTCTGTGTTATCGCCGAACCAAGATTACATGCATGACGCGAATGGTGTGGTGAATTCTAGAATTTGTGGGAGCGCCAGTGTTTACGCTGAAAGACAGAGAACTTTATACAGTACTCGTTGAGATGCGTCTATCGTCCTGGGCGCTTGCTAACAACACGGTGTGCTGAGCCCACCGGATGAGTCGGCGTTGGGCTTCGAAGGTAACACGAAAATGCACGGGAGGATTGGATGCTGGAACGTTGCATGAGTCAAGTATAGATAGCCTACGCGTTCATCCTTATAAATTGATACTATTAACACGAGTAGCTGAGTGCAAGCAATATGCCTCTCAATAGTACTGCATGAAAAAGCCTATGTTGAAGGCACCTTGCGCTTTTGCCTGCCGGTGTTTCAGAATTTATCACCAGCAAAGAAGAGGACTCTGGAAGCCGCGCGGAACATTTGACTGCGGATTTGCTTGGGCCTCCCGAAGGGCTTCTTCAACCACGGGAACAGTAGCGCAAGCAGGATGTCTACCACTAGATGTCATCGCTTCTCAAGAAACACTGAACACTCATCTTCGGCATGTGCTCGAAGGGAAGAAGCACTTCACCTACCGCGTCCACGTAACCCACATGAATTCTGGCTTTAGCCAAGCTGCGCAATTCTTGCACCTTCCTCCGATCATTCAGCTACAGAAAGTAAGGCCTCCGGCATTCCCCCCTTGGACACGTTGGCGTTTAGGTATAAACCAGTTTGTAACCGGTGCAAATGGGACAAAGAGTCGCAGTCCACAGGTTGCTCTGCTGCAGAGCACTCTCCTCTACTTAGCCGAGAATTATACTCAGCACACCCACATCTACTTTGATGCCTCAACCACTCGGGAGCCTTCTTCCTGTAGTCTTTATGTGCCCTCAATAAGACAAATGCTTTCTTATTGGCTGCAGAGGAGGACATTCCCAACAACAGCAGAGCTTCATGGCATCAAAGAAGCTGTTCTCTATATGCAGCGCTGAGCGTCCGATCAATGGGGGATTTTCATTGACTCTAAAGGAGCACTACAAACACTGTGCAGTCTATAAAAAAAACTAACCATCAGCCTGTTTCTTTCGACATTGCATACTGTGAGGCCACTGTATCAAATTTCTGTGGATACCGGCTCATTGTGGCATTCTGACAAACGAAAAAGCAGATGAAGCGGCACGCGAAGGTATGTAACGCAAAAGTATAAGCGGATTTATTTCACTGGATCTGATGCTTCCCAACTAGCTAAAAGATTTGCTCCTGAAGAAAAAATTTGGCTATGGAGCTTGCCGACCTAACATTACCCTTTCATTTGCTCAATAGACTCAAATCTCAGATCCAGACTCCCATCCAACATTCCCCCCCCCCCCCACACACACACACATTTGGAACCTCTATATCATGGTCTTCACCTGAATACCGCCTATGGAAACGGCTTACGGTACCGCTTCGGTAAAAAGACATGTCCCCACTGCAACAACTGTAGCTCAATTGAAACCGTATAGCACATCATGTATGAGCGTCGAGCGTACGCCGACGAGCGTGCGTTCTTAAACATTGCATGCATTAGCTTATACATAGACCTTTGTCATTTCATTGTGCCTTAGGCCCTTTAGCCTGCCTCATACAAAAAAGGCGAGCGATAAAAATTTTAGTCACATACTTAGAAAACATTAATCAACTCGACAAAGTTTAGTTCTACTCTGTCACCTTCATGCACCTTTCACGCAGCGAATTCTGTCACCTCATTGTAGGACGGTGCATACACTGAAAGACATTATCATAGCCTGCCTCTGCCCATGAATCAGAAAACTCACGGTCCATTTTTTTCTTATTCCTTTTTGCGCCTCCCATTTCTCTCGTTCTCCCTCATAGTTCCTTCCCCACGCAGAGCAGCATGTCAGCGACGTCTATACGCCAGCTAAAATCTCTGCTTTTCATTGAAGGGTTCTCTCACTCTCAGCGAATACGCCCACGATTCCATTGATGAAGAGCGCACGTTCGTTTTAGGGCATCATGTGTCCAGATCAAAGTGGTAAGCAATGTATACGGTTATTGAAAGCCTGCAAATTGTTCTGTGCCGTACTACAAATGCTTTTCGGGAAAGGGGAATCTGTCTCGGCCAACCTTGTCAAGATATCTTACCACCGATGTGATAAGGAGGGATATTTTGCTGCACTAACAAGTACATTTACTACATGCCTGCTTGGCTACTTTACTCTTGGAATGATATCAAAGCCTATAAATCGGCTGTCTTCTTTTCACCAAATATGACAAATTATCGCGGTACTTATGGATAACCAAGTAACCACAAAGGCAACTACGTGGAGAATATAGCTGAGGAGTTTGCAAACGTGTGCTTCTGGTATTGACAAAGGCTTAAGGGTCTGTTTACGCAACTTTATCGTATCTGCTTTTAAGGATTGGTGCCATTCTCATTTTCCTCTGATGCAGTGCTGCCGAGAGGAAGCAGGACTCCCTAAACAAAGAAAGAAAAGAACATGGCACTTTTGCCTGGAGGCGAAGCATTAAAAGCGACAGCAAGGTTACACTACAAAAAAGTCCGATGGCCTTCTCCTAGCAATATGCTGAGGCTACGTGGCGAAGGTGGCGAAGGCAGTTACGTTACCGGACGCACACGCCGATGTTGCAAGATATGAAGCTGACCGAAAACTGTCTGCTATTGCACGCGCCCGCTGAAATCATTAAATAGATCGTTAGCTCGACGTTTGATGTTGGTTGCGGTCAGAGCAGTGTATGCCACACAATGTGCCCGTGCGTGCCTGCGCATATGCCACGGTATTGTAAGCGAAATCCCCGTGCCAGCAACGGAAGCATGAACGTTGCCCTGTACTCCCTGCAGAGCTGATTATACGTAAAATGACTGCGCCTCCTCTTGGTTTACTCCTTTTGTTTCTGCCAAACGCACTGCGCGTCTTTGCACGCCTTCAGGCCCTCCACTGGTTACTCACGCATACGCCATGGGTGCCACTGCAGCACAATGGCTTTATGGCCGACATCACGATCGCGCCTGGAGCGTCTTTATCACTGATGTCGCAATGAAATACAATAGAGAACCTCTGTACCAAGGTTCACCTGTTGCAAGTGCACTTGAGAGTTCTGGTGGTTGTGTGCCCTAACAGCGACTTACGCAGGTCGATAGCCGCAAAGATCAACGCTGTTGGCAACAAATATGCAAACTCGGTTTCCCAGTCAAACTGCCGTAAGCAGGGCGTCACTCGCTACTAGACTGAGCCCGTGTTAAGACAGCACGTGGAATAGACTTATCTCCATACTTAGCTCCATTTGCTAAAATATGCACACCGTTATCTGCTACGCATTTTATCTACGCTTCTTTGAAACAAAATTATTGGATAGACGATGACACGACTGCGGACGTTGCCAGGTCCTATAGCTTTTTGGCAGTTATACGTGCCGTATCATGCAAGCCTTTCTCGCGCCTCATGCAAATGAGGCAGCATTTGCTCCAATTATGTTTATACCTCTGCGTGAAGTTCACAGCAGGAAAAACGAGATCTACTGACGGGATAGTTCATGTGGCATTGCTTACAATGTAGCGCCGGGACCGCGCACATGAGATTGCGCGAAATGAGCTCCGGTGTGTGAGGCGTTTTCTTTTGCAAGCCCCGTTTTCAGAATTGCTGCCGGAAATTTCGCAACTTCAGCAGCCATGAACAGTTCAAAAGACGAATCGTCTACGCCATGATTATTCTTGAAAATATGTTTACCTTGACGCTCAAAGGCACTTTCTAAAACTGCCATGTGTGAAGATGTATTACTTATTTCCATCAGATTGTTTTGAAATACGCCTGCTACTTCGTTCATTTTATGTCGGAGAGCATTTTCTACAGTTCGCAAATTTTGAGCATACTGGGATAATTACCGCTTACTGAATTTCGAGCACTCGGTAACTTTCTTAACATGTGTTCTGCGGTGACGTGGTACATACGGATGGTTTACAAAGAACTCCAAGTAACGAAAAATCAACTTCGCTTTACTCTGACAGCTCCTTGAAATTATGTGGCCTCAATGGGTTACACACAAAATCGGATTTCAAAGTTCTCTTACTTGCGCGGTACCAACACTGCTACATGGCAGAGGCGCTTGAAAAATTTTCCAGTTTCGCAGTTTGCAATAAAAATCGGTTATAATTTCTCTGAACTCAGACACTGATCATGCGGGACACAAAGTCATGACAAGATGATAGTGAAAGCAAGCTGCTCTTTGTTGCTCTCTCTGCGAAATGTCCATTCTCATCTAAAAGAATGAGGAAGTGAAATACAACATTGAAACACTGATTTTCATGTTACAGGGATCATAAACCCTAACGCAGCTGCGGAAGACTACATCCTTAGGTAGGCGCATCACCTAACTTTCATTGAAGGGCCTCAGGCTTGTAAAGGGTCAAAGTGTATCAGAGGCAACGCATTTCCAAATGAAATGTATCATTTATCGAATGCAACATCACCTTGAACTTTTTTTTTATTCAACGAGTGCTCCCTTAGGACACAGGATATATATATAGGTGCGATCATGATTAGGCATGCAGTTCCGTAACACTGTCTGATGCTTATTCAACCACCACTTACTTCTCTTAAACCATTACAATTCCGGTTTTAACTCTCCCAGATTACAAATATTACAAGTAAGGCAACTTAGAATCGGATTCAAGATAGAACATAACGAAGTAACAGTGCTAAGATGAACGCACAGACAGAACCGGACGTGACACAGGTATTGTAAGGCAGCGCAAGTATTCCACAATCGTTTTTATATATTTTTGTGCTTTAGCTTTAGGTGAGGCTTCGATCGCAGCTGCCACCAATAATTGCTTATGTCGGATAATATAAATGGCCTCTTGTTCTGCTGTCGATGCTGCTTCCAGCATGCAACGGCGCGCTTTCTGGTTCGCCAGTCACGTCGTACAACCAGTCGACATTTCATACGATAGCGAAAATAATATAAATAGTTCAATGGAAAGGCGTGCACTTACTTCAAACACTGATGTAATCTTCAGCTTGTAGAACACTGGTACTATGATAGTTGTGATGACCGGGATGGTAAGCAGCATAGGTAAGGTTGCCCACATCATGTGTATGCCGTAGGTGTAGTAATGAGCCGTGAAACCCACTATGCCCAGCGCCGACATCATCGACGCCAAGACTGAAACAGCCAAGGGAAACATGGCCAGAGAGCGCTTGCCCAGAAACACTTCATCGGTGTCGCCATCGTGACCGACTCGCCGGCGGAAGGAGAAGTACAGGCCAAGAGCAACGTTCCCTCCTACAATGATTGTGAAGATCACGTACTCAAAAGCGTGTACCATGGTAGTTCTTGGCTGGTAGACCTGGTGTGGAAAAGGCAGTCATTCGTCAAACGTGGAGCATCAACAGGCTTTACACAGAGCGGTTTATGTCGGTGTATAAGATCAATAGTGTATTATTGTATTTTCTTTCATCGTACGGCACACGTAATCAACAGAGCAGCCGTAGCGGAATTCCCACGTAATCTTCATAGATATGCACATGCTGACAGTCAAAGATCCGTTGAAAACGCAAGTTAACGTTGCCTTCTAGAAAAGGCATGAGGTCATTGTGAATTGGGCTTTCGAGAAATACTTTGAACTCTATTTAGTGCCACATGTGCAAGGGCGGGGGGGGGGGGGAAGTCTGAAATGTTCTTACGTAAAGAATATGCACAACTAGTAGACGAGAATTCGCCTCATTTATAGTTGTTCTGGCGCTCCTATCAATGACCATAATCAAGCGACAATTAACATCAGAATTATTCACTGGTCTGTCTGCCGACAGATACCTCAAGTCACATTCGCATTAGAGTTCAGGAAAAGAAAGAGCCTGGAGAAAAGCATTCTAGCGTTCCTTTTCTACCATCCCCGACGAAACTGTCCTTCTATTTTTTGCTAGAGCCAATAGCCTGAGCGTATCATAAGTTGCGCGTGTGGCTTGCCTTTTTCCTTTTTCACTACTGTGGGAGTGCACAGCAATCTCCGTCAACTAGAATTTTCGTTGCAAATCATAACGGCTATCGCTTGGTACAGTATTTCTCGTTCGTTGCGTACGCTTTTTGGTACTCTGGAATTGAAGCTTAATAAAATGAAGTGTTTAAATCTACGTTACACGTACGCGTGAACAACCCAGTTTCCCACCTTAAACTCAGCTTGGATACTACGCGCGAACACCCACAGAAACAAGGAAGGAGACTGGAATGAACGCCACTTACGACTGCTTCAATCGGAGGTAAGCCACACACTTATATAGCCGTCTTATACCCCTGTAACACGGACGCAGCTAAAGTCCTTTTTACTCCTTTCAACCAAGGACGTCTTATTCTCGAGGGAGATGCGAGCCGTGTCACACGGCAGTCCTTTAGCAAGGGAAGTTTAAGGAAGTTCCGAGCGAAAGGAGATGGAAGATCTCCCTTGCAGACTGAAGGGATTGCTCTTGTTCCCAGCGTGCTTGAATTTCGTGTCAAGATATCACAGTCATTTTTATTAATTTCACTTTTACCAGCAATTATAATTGTTTTTAACCCGCCGTGGTTGCTCAGTGGCTATGGTGTTAGGCTGCTGAGCACGAGGTCGCGGGATCGAATCCCGGCTACGGCGGCCGCATTTCGATGGGGTCGAAATGCGAAAACACCCGTGTACTTAGATTTAGGTGCACGTTAAAGAACCCCAGGTGGTCGAAATTTCCGGAGTCCCCCACTACGGCGTGCCTCATAATCAGAAAGTGGTTTTGGCACGTACACCCCATAATTTAATTTAATTTATAATTGTTTTTATTGCATGTAATATAGTATTTGAGCACTCACAAAGATATTTGAGTTAAGCAGCTATATTCGACTCTCGAATTGGGCGTACTCGGAATGGCGGCTTTGTTTGCCCTGTCTGCGCCATTTTTTGTTGTTCTGATCAACGCGATAGACCGTCTCGCGCATGCGGAATGAGTAATTCACGTCTTTCCCAAGAGGAGCGCAGCCAGCCACCTATTCCACGAACGACATGGACCGAAGCGAACGACACGAGTAGGCACATGGTGGCTAGCAGGGCGGACAAAATTGCTGTGTATCAGGTACATGCTATGTTGAGTACATGCGTGTTTTTTTGTCTTTAAGATAGATGGCATTTTTAAAATGCAATGCATAAATAATGGTATTTTGTAACAAAAGACAAGTAACCAAAACTTTTTAGTAATATATAACGTGTTTCTTTCAAGACTGCGTACGAGGTGAGCAGCGCCTAATGGGCCCCCAGCGGCAGCTTTGAAAAGCTCGCTTGTAGGCTGTGTGACACGGAGCCAACTCCTTTGAGGTGAAACTCCCTTGCGGTCCTTCAAGGGAAGGAAGTCTCAAGGAGATCAGAGTTGTCCGTGTGACACGGGTATTAGATGCAAGGAACGCAATCAGATCACGAATGATGTGGAAGCGAACTGGATAAATATTTATTTTCAGCCATGTATAAAGATATTGATGGCTCGCTGACGCACATGCTTCCTTTCTTTCCGATAAAGAAAGCCTCAATTGCTTCCCGCGCTTTTGTATGTTCCATCTTTGCTAGAATCCGCGCCCCTGCAAAGCATGGCTCACAAGAGCGTGACGGGCAGAGCTTGGGTATGTTTAGCCCTTCTTTATCTTGTTCCCTATTACGGTCGTTAATGCAACGCCCCGTTTACCCTATGTAGGAGCGGCCGCATGAGAGAGAGATTTCGTAGACGACACCTTCGGCGAACTTCATAAACGGTCGCTTGGGGCCGCATCAATTTTTTTCTTCACGTATAATTTCGATACGTGAGCAAAGTATTCCGAGCTTTTTGAGGGCTGAAAATACAAGCAGCACCCCATGTCTGCCAGAAACCTTCTTTCAATTGTGCGCCATCTTGTGTACATAGGGCACCACAACAGGTCTCATCACCTCTTCTCGATGGGGGATTTTCCCAGCTCTCACAGCCACGCTCTTCATTTTTTTGTAGTAGGCTTTCATCGACTGCCATAACAATCTAATCACCGAATCCAGCTGAAGACAGCCTGGCCAATTGGTTCTGGAAGCTAAAATGCATCCTGTGGGGGCATGATTTTTCGAGGGCGGATTTCAGGCAAAGTGAAGCAATCCCCTTTTTATTAACTTCGAATGGGCGGAGTCCTGTGGCAGGCGCCCATTTTTTTGCACGAGGTTCATATGTCCAGCAAATGTGATGCGCACAAAACTCAATATTTATATCTAGAAACTGTAGGCAGTTGCCCTCAGGCACTTCAATGGTGAATTGCAAGACATTACCGTATTGTCGGAATATGGATAAAATATCGTGCCAACTCTCTTCGAAGTTCAAACTTCCGTCCTTATTAAAAAAATATCAAAACATGATCCACATATCTAAAGACATTAAAAAAACGTGGCTAGGCGGTAAAACCTGATCCAAAACTTGGTCCACTTCTGAGAGAAAAATATTACACAATACTGGCGCCACACAGGATCTTATACATATGCCGGCTTTCTGCAGAAAACACTGCTGGTCAAATTTTATAAAGGTCACTTGCAAGTAAAACTCTAAAAGGGTTAACAAATCGTGAATAGTAATTCCTGCGTTATTATGAAAGAAAATGGGTTCGTTTTTTTTTCCACACACTCTCGGGCTGCAGCAAACAGGGCCTTGTAAGGAACAGAGTAAAATAAATCCACCACATCCACGGAAAAGGCACGCCCCACTACCCCCCTTAAAGATGCTGTGCAACCATGCATCTATAAGAACTCTGTTCTTGGAACTGCATTCCACGAAACTTCGTACTTACTTCGAAGTACATAGTTTAAAAAACGCGCAAAGTTTGATATCAGACATGCATACTTTCCCGTCAACACATGTGTGACCTGGCATTTTGCTGAAAGTTGTGGTAGTCGTAGCGAGTTTCGATAGAATTCAGTTCTAGGGTGGTGCACAACTCGCGATTCAAATCAAACGCACGCTCGCGTTTACGAGCGTGCGTTAAGTACGTTAAAGGACAATATTTAAAAGTAAAAAGTACGTAAAGCTCACCAGAATCGACCTTCGAAAGGCCGAAATCTTAAATATAATGCGGCAGAAGCCTTACTATATATAAGGCAATGTTTAATATGAGAACAGGAAAAATACTTCGGCATGTCTGGGTGGTAGCTTTCCAAATAAGGAGCACGGTAATGAGGAAGAGGAAATATTGCGTCTATAAGTGGAGCACAAGCTTCTTTGCGGGAGGCAGTGAACGTGTTTTTCATGCTAAGCGAGCCTTTAGAAAGTAAAAGTCTTCGACAACCTCTTTCTATAAACCAGATGACGAAATCTGAATTTGACGAAAGCCAGGTGCATTTCAGATGGATGACGAAACAACTATTTTTATTATGTAATGGATAAATCGAAGTAGTAACATATGTCTTAGAATTGGATCCTTTAATCACGAATGAAAAATAACCGGGATACAATATGCCTAAGAAAAACGAGGACCACGTCTTTCAAGAGGAAGAAAAATGTTATAACACCACATGGCGTCAACACGTCAGCTCCGCAAATATTTAGCAAACACACGGTACAACACTTGCAGTTTAAGCAGCGATCAGTGTAATACCTGCAGGACATACATATCTCGGTCAGCTAGGAACATATTACAAGCTTCAGCTCGGCTAAATATGGACAACTGCCACTCTTGCCAGTTGTTAACTTTGCGATGTACTTCTGCAACTTCCGCTGACCAGTGAGGATTACTATTGCGATACGGGGTAGACGGGTACAACTAAGCACTTCAAGCCCTGCCTCCTCTGAAGCCCTGCATTTGGAATGCTATTACCTAGATGTAATTAAGCGTGTTCGCAGAATGAACATCCGCCAGGGATCAAAGCATTTTTCCAAATTACATTCGGCGACTATTTGTGTCACAACCTGGTTGGAAAACGACTGTTTCCTGCCATAGTCTGTAAACTGCCGTTTGTATCCACATGGCAAAATGATTGATCACTGTTTCGTAAACTGTAGAGACACCACTTTCTTCTGGGATATTTTCCGAAGAGGATTTAGAAATTTACACCATACGCAATTCCTTTCCTACCTTTTAAAAGTCCCTGCGACCCACCATAGGACATCTTCATGTTACTTGGTCGAGATAGCCTTTGTCGCAGTAGAGTGTGTAACAGGCACGCTGAAATACCGTGGAGCACTCGGCCATTTTTTTTTGGGAATCTTCAGCCTACGTTCGTAGTGTGTACGCTGCCTAAGGAACACCGTCGGACTGGATGTCCTTATCGGACACCTTTAACGTAGTTGCGTGAATTTTGAATGTCTTTTCAGTCACCGTTTTTCACGAAGTTCATCTCCCATTTATTATACTTACAAAAATGTCCCAGTAGTGGCGTTGAGGCATCGTTTCTGCTGGGCGCGCTGTGGCCCCGGGTTCAATTCCCGCCGTAATGTGTTTGTTTTCTTTCACGCCGGAATTTTTTTTGTAACAGTGTTTTTTTACAGTGTTTTTTGTAATGAATTTTTTATCAGTGTTTTTGTTTTTCGTAACAGTGTTTTTGTAAACAGTGTTCCTAACCTGGCGAAAACACACTCGCCGCTTAGATCTGGCAAGTGACAGCAAGCAATAAGCCCTCACCGTCAATCGACCGTCAGGTCTTATGCACCATCGGGCCATATAAATATTTACGCTTATTGCTCTTTTTCTGTGATACGTTTGTTTTGTTGTTTTTACACATGCTCTGTAGTACACGCAAAAATTGCGCAAGAAACTTGCCTAAACGCGTACGTGGACGGTGTACTGCGTGTCGCAGTCCGGCAGCAATGATAACGTCTTACCTTGCGAGATGAATAGTAGCGGAGAGGCTTTTCCCAGGCGAACTGCCACAGAAAAAAAAGAACCTCAAGAGAACAACAAAAATTGTGAATTGGTATAAAACCAATCGACCCCGCGTGGCAATCGGATATTTTACTGCAACGCCAACAAAACAGCCCACTTGATAGTTCATGTACGACTGGCTACAAACTGACTACAATATGTTCCGATATCGGCCGCAAGAGCTTTAATAAAAATATTTACGTGCTTTACGTACGTTTACTCTGACATTCATTCCATAAAGGAAAAATCGTCGCCGCGCGCCTTGCGCTGTATATGCCAGTGAAAGCACGCAAGGGTGAACTGGCGGGCGCGGCACAACCTTGCGCACGCGAACGATTCAAGCAGGTAAGTGGGACCGGGTTGGCGCGCGCGGCCGCACGGGCCGCTTTCCTTAAAGTGATCTGCGACGGGGACAGTCCGTCCGTGCGCTGTTTTCTCGGCTTAGTTCGCGTTGGATGCGACACACAGTACGATGGTGAATTCGCTCGCTGCTGCTCCCTTGCTTCCTCGCTCCAGCTTTTTGACAGCCACTTTCTGTGGTAATCGAGTGAGATGTGTTCATGTTTGCTTGTGCGCGCGGGATACAATGCTTCTTCATTTACTTAGTACGCCTATGTTTACAAGTTTATACGGCCGATAAAGCTGCTATCCTTATTTCGTATAGCTAGCTGCCCCCTAATTTGTTATCGCAATCGATGCTTCGCTTTTCAGGCGGAACCACCAATTTCAGAGCGCAGCTCTTAAGAAGCTTTCGCTTATTCGCATCCTTCTTATCATTTAGATAGTACACCAGTATGTTGTGAAGGTAGATGTCCCACTCCTGCGGCTAGCGTTGGTGGCGGCAGCTTAACCGGGCGAACGATTACAACAGCGAGAGATGAGAGAGGAAACGCGGAGTGGCAGTTGAAAAACGCAAAGCGTGAACGCTGGACACCAATCAGAGCTGCCCCATGAGGGACGTGCGTGAGCGAAATTGCTTTTATGCGGACCCTCCCGACCTCTTGAATGCGTACTCGTATTTGTTATCAGCCGGAGCTTTCGTTTCGTACTATCGTCTCCGTGCGTCAGCTCTCGCTCACGCGTTTCGTTTGTTAGGTTTAGTCTCGTTCGGGCTTGTTTCGATTGTCATGGTGTGTGATGGCTTGGTAATCCCATTACACGGGCGACATGAATTGTGTACTACTTCCTGGAAGCCAAGCTGCACCAACGATCACACCGGAACCTTTGACGAGTCATGTATAAAAGCCGACCAGCTTGTCCCGCAGATCAGATTCATATATCCCGAAATGAAAACACGTACAGAGTTAAAATCTCCCACTAGGGAATATCGTAATCGCTGGTTGCCTTTTTTATTTGTTGTTTGCACAGCGGTGTGATCAAATCAATCTCCAGAAGAAGCGTCACAAAAGAATTGCTTTGATCGAAAAAGCCAGTGGTGCAATAAAGGCACTGGCGCCTGTTCGCGAACAATTCAGGGCGATTTCAAGAGCAGTCAACGGAGCTAGCTGCTGCTTCATTCGCCGTCAATTAGTTCAGTTAGTCAGCCTCCCTCAGTTATTTCGAGTTGCGCTTCTCTCCTTTTGTCAGCAAACGATTTTGTTAATTTGTTGATTACAGTTGCGACTTCAATGACTTCGTAATTGTGCAATGCTGCTACACGAGCGGGTTTCCCTCAGTCACTTAATGGAAGGGTAACGAAGCGTTACTGCAGTATTACTGCATTTGCGATAAACAGATGCTCTCATAGTATCGCGTCGAGGGACAACAAATGGAATACGTTTTCTTGCTGTGAAAGCTTGCATCATAGTTATGGAAGCAGATGCTGCACTTGCTGCTGCAAATATGAGTACGCCTATTTGCGTGATCTGCACCGAAACAGGCACGCGGCGGCTCAAGAGAACAAAATAAGCGAGGAATCGGGGGAAATATGTGTTTAGCTGTCCAACATGCTTATACCTGACGTGCTCAAACATGAACCATTGCAAAAACGACAAGAAATGTCAGACCTACTTCCATAAAACGCTGTTAAATCTGTGTAACGTACCTGTAAAGAAAGGGGGAGGCAAAGGTCGCTCCTACCTTTAGCCACAGCCTAAATCAAACATTACGACAAAAATATGCCCTTAATTATCTTCTATCTCACTTAATTTCTATCTTCACAGAGTTTTATATAAGCGATAGAGGCCAGCTAAGCATAGGCCGCAATACTTTAAGGAAAGGAGAAAGCACAAAAGCACATGCCGAGCAAAATTCGTGAAAATGTTCAGAAGATTTGGTACCTGCAATCGAATCCCAACTCGGAAACGTGATATACGAGAGAATCACAAATGGCGAAGTTTGAGTGTTCGTACTTGTAATTCAATCCGACTTCGTGACCATGATGTATCTAGGAGACTGCGGGGAATCTGAGAATCGGGCCGGAAACACGCTTTCATTGCCCAGCTACATGGAGTCATGAGCGAAATGTAATGAGTACAGGTGTGCAGCAATGACGGTGCCTCATGTCGAAAAGATAAAAACAGCGACAGCGGAAATAATGACGTGGCCGGCCGCTTTTGACCGCGCGTGTTTTAGCGTTCTTTCGAGGTGCACATGTTGGTCGCCCCTGAAGTGAACCGTTATCTAGACGTGCTGTCTTTTTTTGTAATGCAAATCTGCGACACGTGGTGCAGCCTCTACTCAGGCAGGCAAAAATACTTATATAAAACAGCGATCGACGGAGCCCACTGAAATGAAACCTGGAGACGATTTTTGCTTTCGTTCGTGAGGCTTTTGAAAGGTTCAGTACCAGAATACTTTGGTAGTTACGCGAGCAGCTGAAAGAAGCCGGCGTTTCTCAGCTCAGAGCAGACTGTCCATCTAATGTTAATAAGCGAAGAGAGGACTGTCTAATGCCCACAGTTCACTGCTGCGTGTCTCGTGTGATTGCCGGTAATAAAGGCACATAATACCAAAGGGCTTCAGGTGACGCGAGATGCAGACTGTGTCTTTGGTTGCAGAGTATAGAATAGCATTGCACGAAAGTTGCGTTTTTGTTCTCACATATATTCATAAAGATTACTTGCACTGTATTGTTTGATTGCCCAGGATTGTGCGCGATAATTTGTTGCTTTCTTGATTTCATTTATTATGATTATATTTTGATATGATATGATTTAAGACTCTGCGATTCGTCAAAATCTTTTCAAACGGATCACCTTCAATCAATCAATCAATCAATCAATCAATCAATCAATCAATCAAGCAAGCAAGCAAGCAAGCAAGCGATCAAACAATCAATGTTTATTATTTATAAAGGTGGTCCATATGGTTTGAATAGACAGAAGACATCTGTCCGCAATGCGACATCACAAAACCACGCCAAGTCCTCACGTAAAAATGGCGTGTCAGCCTTAATTACGCATGGGTAGGCTGTGGAAAAGGCAAAAAGGGCTTTCGAAATCGCTGAAGCTTGCCCCGTTTCGAAATAAATACAAACACACCGATCGCTCAAAAGCTCTTGGCATTTTTTAAGGTTAACAGACCTACACAAGTGGTGTAGCCTCAATTGAGGTTCGAAGTGCTACAACTGCTACTGTGTTCTGATAGTCTGTGGTGATAGCGACTGGCGGTGGTTGTGTGTCTGCGCTCCCTTTTTCTCGCGCTCTCTCTACTTTCTTCTCTCCTTATCTTCCCTGCTCCGCAGTACAGTGCAGGAAACCAGACTTTCTTTCTTGTTAACATTCCTGTCTTTCGCATTTGTACTGTGTTTCCCTAAAGTAAAAAAAAAAAGTTTCCAACTTGCCTCATAAAGCAAAGCATAGCTTTGTATCCGAAGGACTCGTGCATTCCTCTCCCTGATATTCGGCAATACTTGGCTGTAGTTAGTAAATTAACCCTATTCTCCATCTGATCTCCAGATGACATCAATGTTCCGCTAAAAATGCAGACGTTGGGGCGTCAACAGCGGTTTTCTCCCTCAGAAAAGGAGCATTCCTCTGACAGGATGCACACATAATTTCATGCAGCTACGGCTTTAGAAAGCTGCTTTTTTCGGATGGTCACCAAT
The DNA here is from genome assembly GCF_050947875.1 of Dermacentor variabilis. Classification (NCBI taxonomy): domain Eukaryota; kingdom Metazoa; phylum Arthropoda; class Arachnida; order Ixodida; family Ixodidae; genus Dermacentor; species Dermacentor variabilis. The sequence goes on along the minus strand of NC_134570.1, from coordinate 168,274,085 downwards.
ACCCCTCAGTGATGTACCTTCATAACCGACCATGGGTAGAACATGACAGGCATGATGATCAGGACTGCTTGTTTTTGTTGTAGTTGACGTGGAGCAGTCTCACAGTTCTTGCATATTGTACATTCAGCACGAGTCATCCTGCCGGTGCGTAATGTGGTGCAAATATAAAAAAATACACTATCAGATGTGCAGAATTTTTACCTACGAAGACAAAGACAAGTCAATATAAGCGTAGAAAATGAATAAACTAGAATTCATTATGTGCATGCAGGTGTACACCTTGTACGGAATGTGGTACTTGAGGCAGCTTCTTTCTCAAAAAGTACTGTCGTGCATGAGGTGCTTTGCCAATTGTATCGTGATGCATCGATCAGCAAGGAGTATGGTTCACACGTTTCGTCAGTATAGGCGAGAAACCGGTGGCTGAATAAATAAGAATTGCATGGGTAAAATGCCCGTTTTGTGGTTGCACTAAATTAAAAGGCACTCATTAATAAAAATGTCTCGCTCGTGTTACACTAAATATTGTCAGACAAAATGAGTGTCGATAAGGAAATACTTCAACACACCCCGCAGATAACAGGCCTTCACCTTGCTACTCAAGTACGACTGTTACTTACTTGACAGCTCATCTATATTTTGCACAGATATATGTGCCACGAAAACACGAACAAGATGTTAAATATGTATGCACCCATTTTAACGCAGTGGTATGGTTTGTGAGGCGCCTTTGGCATTCTTTTGCAATAAATTGCGAATTTGGGCCGGTTGGTACGTGTTGCATACAAAACTAATAAATCGCGAGAGAGAAGACATCAGAAGGAGATGCGCGATGTGCTAACAATCAATGAATGTTTTGTTCCGCACACTGCCAATATATGCATCTACACTCTAAGAAAAAAGAGAGTAAAAAGTGAGTCACGGCAACTTGACTCTCTTTTTCTTCCGAAGACCCACTTTTGCGCGTGTTGAGTCAGAAAACGAGTCAATATTTGCGCATGGGTCGTTTGACTCTCAATAGCACGCGAAGAGTCGTCGTGCATGGAAGATTGCGATTCCTCTGATATTCGAGATGAGTCTGGCGAGAGAAAGATTTTAATGCAGGAGAAGAAAAACCACATAACCTCTTTTGTTTTAGGCAGGCCCTCGGGTTCCTGTCCTTGTTGCAATGCGATGTATCATTGTTTCATCCGTGTCATGTTCTGCAATTACTTCGAACTCTATATATTGATTTTCTTTGACCATGTTTGTTCATACCTCACACGCTTAAGCGATAGCTGGTTTCCTACGCTAAGGAAGACCTGGATTTTTCACACTGGATTTTGAGCATAAGTAAATTTTTAAAAAAAGTATTGGCTACTAAAGATAACAAAGCAGCGAGATAACAATTTCAGTAGGCGCACTCAACAGTGTCGACTGTAAATGTAAATCCGCGACTTCAAATTAAATTTTGAAGAATTAAGTTCCAAAATCAAGATCTTGTTATGAGGCGCACGGTAATGGAAAGCTGCATATTTTCAGCAGCTTGGGTTATTTAACGTGTCCGGAATGCACGGTATACGCACGTTTTCGCATTCTGACCCCGTTGGAATGCGACTGCCGCGGTTGTGATTGGACCCGTCACCTCGAGCTGAGCAGCGTAACACCAAAACCACTGGGCTACCGCAGTGCGTTGCGTTCCGCGACCAGAAACAAATATTAGCGTACGCAACACTGCTTTGGAACCCCCTAGAAAAATAAAACCAAAAATATAGCAGTTTCCCCCTAATGTTGCATGAACCACTGCACGAACTATTGCACGAACCAAGTTTCGTAGTTTCATCGGCTGAATAAACTGCAATAAACATTCGCTTACTCCTTAAATTAGGAAGCACTCGGTCACGCGTGCTCGTGCAAGCATCAACAGATCTCACTCAATGACCGCGAACACTCGGCGTGATGAAGGGCGCGAACAGAGCGGAGAGAACGCTTCTGCTGCCTCGTCCTTCAAAGCGTCTCCGAAACTTGAGATGGCGCTATAAAAGCGCCATCTCAACAGGAAACAAAACCGAAACTAGCGCAACTGTTTTGCTCAGTTGTCCAGATACAAAATGATCCAAAGCCGAAGCCGTCATTAGCACGATGCCATTTTGCAGTTGCGCTGCATCACGCGCGAGTACGTTGTTGTTCAGTGGTTCTGAAATCGCTGCGTTAGGGGCGACTGCAACCAGACGTTGCGGCAAGTTACGGTGGGAGCTTCTGTCCATGCTGTGTGATTGCGACAAGGGGGACCACCGCCAGCAGCAGCGTGTCGCCGATTTCGTCTTTGCCGACATCGAGCAAGTGCAGCTCGCTGGACCGTCACAAGCGCCCAAAGTGCTGCGGTTTGCACTGCATCTTTCATTGTGATATGGGAGATCGCAACGGACAGAGACGACCAGATGCATACGAACGACTACCAGCGGGGAGTAGTGACCTGTGCCATATTTCTCTTAACGTCTGAGGTAAGCATATCAGCTTTTGTTCCCAGTTTACAAACGGCGTGTACTCGGCCATTCCGGTATGGCTACATTTTGCGCCACGTTTCTCTTGGCAGTTCACAGACGTTTCTTAGGCATGCGTGCGCGTATGTATGCGAAAATACTACTGGCAGACGGAAGCCTCAGGAGAGCATAGGAAATTATTGAAAAGCTGTACTGCCAGGAGAAACATCGTTCTTAACGACTCTAGTGACGAGTGGCCTGTCACATAGAAAAATCTGTAGAATATCAAGTACTGCGTAACTTGAAGTGTCGATACTATACTAGCAGCAGTGTGACTTTCGCTGGCGAAGGTAGTCGAAAAGACAGCTTCTGTATTCTGAAGATTTACTAGCGCTTTAGGTACATTACCGCGAATAATAAAAGCGCTACAACGCTGTATGGCAGTGTCAGGCGATGTGGCAGCATAGATATTTTAAGAGCGGTAAAGCGGCTGCATGCACAAGCGAACGGACACAGCGCTTTAAAAGCGCTGAAACAGAACAAATTTTATGTGCATTTGGCTGTAAGTAGAAGACACATTAGCTCCCAATCTAAGCCTATATATAATGTATAACTTTTGCGTAACCTTTATTTTCACGGTTGTAAATATTTAAAAGCATGAATTTGCTGCAACATTTATATAGTAAATCCTACTACGCTTACAAAAGCTGGCTCTGTTACGTGGTGAAATTGTAATATTGCTACAGGATCTTTTTATATTGAGTCCGGTGTTTTATGAAAAAAAGGGTCCTTTTATTTGTAGTTTTATGTTAATGCGTATATTTGCCAAGCAGAAATGAGTTCATTGCAAAGTTGTACCTTCCAGTGAACTGCATATGATACCAAGTTTATCCTGTCTTGGCTATTGTAATGTGCATACAACAACTTGAAGTATATACAGATGTAGTTGGCTTAGTCGCTGCAGCATATTTTGTAAAAGTACAAGGCCATTTATTATTTTGCTGCTTCCATGCAGAAATACCTTTCTTCTTGTACCAAGAAACGCTGACAGTATTGAATGAAATGGAGTGTGGTGTATTTTTCTACTAATATAATAAAGGAAATTTCGTCTGCCGTATATCAGAGATTAGTTTACCTTCTTGTACTAAACAATGCGTTATGTCCTCGGCAACTGCTGTTGTCCTGTGTATTTTTATAATTTTGAAATGTATTTCATTTTATGTATTCAAGAAATGGCAGCAGCCAGAAGTCGCCATCTTATCCAGCACGTTATCGGTGAGACAAATCGTAGCAGGCACTTTCGCATATCTCATTAGCACATGATGCTATTTGTTGTAATTTTTGTGTCCACTTTCCTGCCTTTATGCATTTTACTATTATTGTGCAAAGGGTAACAGTTTTACATTGAGACAGAGTGATCGCCCAAAGGGGAGACATGGCTGGAGGAGACAACACACACAAGCCTCCTTTGTCCGTATCTCAATGTTGCGCAGTTACTCTGTCGTTATCTACCAACAAGCCCAAGTTCCTCATCAGCCACATTTACTAATGATCCGTTATTACAATTTCATTGACATAACATTGAAAGTACAGAGGTACACAGGAAGACAGATACTTGACCTGATGAAGAGCCGTGGAACAACGATCGCTAGAGCCAATATTTCGACAAAGAGAAGGAGATTTTTCTTCTCAAAACGTTGGCTCCAATGAATTTTCTTGTTCTATCACTATTTACGGTTAAAAGAAAGCATAATTGCTCTTGCTGAAGTATTACGCATTATGGCATAAAAATTAGCAGGGTGAAATATCAGGAATGACAAAATTCTTGTGTATTCCAGTGCTAGAGCGAAAGCCAGGAAAACAAGATGTAGAGAACCACATTGTTATCTTTTACTGCCCAGTTTGGCCAGCTTCATTCCGAGCTTACACTTTGTTGCATCACCGACCACTGGAATTCGTTAATTGAATTAGCTTGGTGATTTACTTATATTAAGAGATTTTGAACTTTTATTAATGCAGCTTAAAATAATGCATCTAAAAAATTTACAATGCCATTTTAAGGTGGCAGGCTTGCAGTTGACTAGCAGATCACTTGATGGTATGAGCTCAGGTTTCAACCGAGCTTCCATGCACAAATCGGTTGCACATTTTTTTTTCATTGTTTGGATTTTCGTAAACATAAGTACCGTTTCTTTTTTGTCGGGCTTTTAGCTGTGTCGTTATACCTAACTGTTTACCTTTATTTGTATTGGTAGCCATGATACAAAGACAGCTCAGTTTTTATTGTAAATTGTGACATGGCAGGACTAAGAACATTTGTGCAAATATGTTGCAGATACATGTCCCTCTACATGTTCCACCTATTTCACAGCGGCGCCTCACCTTCCATCTATCCAAACAGCTGTGATCACTTATCGAACCATGGATGAATGTTGGGGTGGAGTGATTTGAAGAGACATTCTATTTGTCTCTTCAAATTCTTTGCAAATATTTCTGTTATTTTAATTCTTATGTGTCTTTCGTACCCAGTTATTAATAGTTCCTTTCTGTTAGAATTCTCACCATCAGCTCCTGCTATTATAATGTATACCTGCCTTTAAGCCTTGTTTCTCGTAGTTCTTTTGCACTTGTGGGTGTAATTGATAGGTTCTTAATTGTTGTTGTACAGAAGGCTAAATTGCGAACTTACGGCATTTCTTCTTCCTTTGATAATCTACAGCACTGCAATGTATTCAAGAAATGTAATAACACGGGCTCTGGTGCAGGATAAATTTAAGAGCAATATAGAGTACTTATTTCAAGCACCCGTCGTTTTTGAAAAGCTCAAGGATATAGGAGCACAAGAAAGAAAATTTTGAACTAGAGAAACATGGGTTCCCCTCATAAGTCTGGTAATACTGTGACTTCCTTTCATTGCAAAGATACCAGTGGTACTCACATACAAGGTTTGAGACATGAAAGCTACGATACCCTTGGCATTTCTCAGTGCTTATTTGCCACGCTGACGAATGTCAAAGGCAGCATAGGTTTCATGCACACATTGGTTGTATTTCACCTTTTGAGTATTGCATTTCTCAAACACACAGGTTTGCAGCAGTGCTTCAAATAGCAGATGTATTTCCTAATTTTCAGAATTTGTTAGTGCAAGAGTAAGGCTACAGATCATGTAAAAATAATTTTACAGACTATGTATGTCCATGGATGCATGCTTCTTGTGATGACGTAGCAGTGCCATGTGGTCGGGGGATGAATGTCTATTTCAGATTTAAATATTGGCTTCCGGGCCTGGGTTAGTCTCCTACACTGAGTATTCTAGGTCAGAGCCCAGTTACTAGAGGAAAGTGAATTAAACTAGGAATTATAAACATCAAAAGATCTTGTTCGGGACACTAATGTAACAATCAGCAAGGTTCTTTGTGCATTCATTTCCAGATTTGCGAGGTTATATTTTGACTGGCTTCATTAATGCGAGAACAAATATTTGTTTATTTTCACGCTAGAGTTGGCTGCCTCCATTCGCATACAACTCCTTTACAGGCTAAAAATTCAGTGTATTAATAGGCTGTTTTTTTGTTTTGCGCCCTCAGTGTTAAGGAATGCAAATGGTGACATGCAACAGAATGCAGAAAAATGGCTAAGGAGTGCAAGCAGGGCACGGGGATTTTTAGGCAGATGCGTGCGTGTGCTATTCATAAAACTTCATATGATATGCCTCAAGGCATTTTCTAACCCTTTGGTAGAAACACTGACACCCACTTATTAAGGGGAAATGCTCCTCAAAACAACTTTTTTAATTCTTTGTACTAGAGATTTTAATGTACTGCCATTCAGAGGAAGTCTTATGTAGATTTGAATTGTCATTGGTTTTTGTGTAGCTGGTGTTCTTTAGTTATGTCCTACATAGTGGCAATGTATGTTTATGGGCACTTTCTTGTGTATAAAAGTTTTGCAAATAGTTTCATGTTGTATCTTATTTAGCTAGTTGTATACCGCAAAGTGGCGATACCTATCCAAACAGCTTGTACAATTACTGGAACTATGCAGAAAATATTAGGCCACTTTAAATAATTTTTACAGCTGGCAGCTGCAATTATATATCGGTATTCTGCATATCTTGAAGAGTATGTATGCCAAATTTCATTTCTATAGGACAATTGTAAGTACACAAGGTCATTCTCATGCTACTGTGGGAAAAAGTTATTGAAGTATTCTCAATAATTTTTTTTTCAGAGTACATGAGAGGTATGCAAGATTAGTAGGCAGGCCGCCTGCCTGCCCGCCTACTAATCTTGCAAACTTCTAGTAACCTTGCCTGCTGTTTCAATAGATATCGGCACCTTGCAGTCTACAAAGAGCTGAGTTACCTACAGCACACTGCTTTTTCTGAAAATTTAATACACAAGAAAGTGCTGGCAAATATCACGATGTATTTTGCTGTTGTGTAGGTGTGTAGGACATAACTCAAGAAGCAGCTAAACAAGAACTTATGAAATATATGAAATCTGCATGAAGAACTCTTCAGTTGGCTATCTTTTCAAACCTCTAGAACAAATACCAAAAATATTTCGAGTAATATTCAATCAGCAAAACGTGCCCCTTGCTATAGTTACCTACAACATAGCGACGCAAAGTCTAAGGCAAGTCCTCTTGTCGAAGCGAATCTGGGCTGTCTTCCCAAGGACTTCTGTTAAAAACGGTGAATTTTCCTGCATTTGCCAGAAGTGCAATACTAAAATATTTGTGAATGCGCAATTGGTATTGGCACACTAACAGAAAAAAAAGACAGTTCTGTGACATGTAGACTTGATTATAACTTCGTTCGACATTTACATTTTGACTCCACATATTTATTTTGTGTTTGTCACTAATTATTGCCGCTGCCACTAATTATTGAACATAACTGCTTCATGACAGTGCAACAATTTTCACCAACAGAAATTTATAGCAGTGGCAGGCACTAGAATTATAGTACTTAATAACGTCTACTTTGTAAAAAATCAGACTAGCACCAGTTCTGAGATACACATACCCAAAAAGTGATCATCAGATAGATTTCTCTTCGACACGGCATTGTCGCACAAGGCTTACAGAAAGCTTTTTGGCAAAGTAATATCTGAAAGAGCAAAGCATGTTCCACCAAGTATGGTGACAAATATTTCAGAGCTGCCAGCCTGAGGACTCCTACAAACTAACAATACCTTCAGCACTGACTAGCTTCAATAAGTGGATGTCAGCGTTTTGCTGAAATTATTGAAACTTCAATTATTGTGATCTCGTTTAAGGAGACATTATGAAATTAACATGCAGTTCTAATCTCTCACTTTTGTAAATATTTCCCAATTATTTTTTTCAGGCTACAATTTTTGGTAATAATGGTATTCATTGCAGAAAGAGCTAGTACATGATATTTAATAAAAAAGTACTGCTCATTGTAGATTTTCTGTCTTCAGCATTTGTTCTGTTCCACAGCTGTTTCTTGAAATTTGAAATGATGTACCCATCTCTTTGTTAGCGATAAACAGGGAAATTTGTCAGTATGTTTTGTTTAAAATGGAGCTGATCAACCCAATAGTTAGGCTATTTGCTAATTATAAATTACAACGATAATAGTACAGGACCACAAAAACAGATGCATACTGAATAACAGCTGTGCCCAACTACATCCACGCAGCTGTGCCACACAATGTGCATCTGTTCAGAAGAGCCAAATGCCCCAGAGAGAAAGCAACAGTAACAGCAAGAGTTCGTCATCTTGTACAAGCAGATTATGCGCCAGATGTAAGTGATGCTCAGTAAATACATAAATCAGTCATAAGAGGTGTCTCACTTTAGGTTGCAAGTTCTAACTTCTTGTAATCTTGCTTGTATTTATTTAGTTTTCTTTGTGAGCCTGAGTGACTTAGTTGCCTTGGCACCTATTGTCAAAACTGTTTCTTCATCACGGGGAATCACAAAATTTCAATTACACATACCATTCCCGGTTACTGATATGGTAGACTTCGAGCTTAATTGTGTTTTATCTTTCATATGTTTATCTACCAAGTAGTTTTATCATTCATTGGAACATATCTATGCAATGCACAGTGGGAACCCAAATGATAAATATCTGTTCTTGCTTTCTACGCTGCTCTACAAGATATTGAAGATACAAAGCAAAACTATGTTTGCAATCGTCCCCCATAACCAGAGTTTCGCTTAGAATTTGAAAAAGAAAATTGACATCCTGCTATGGTGTGAGAGTTGTTTTGCGCACCAAGTGAACTGCATAGCACCTGTGCTAGAGGGCACAACAAAGCAGAAAGTCGCACCAGATTGGAATTGCAGTGGTAAGTTAAGAACAGATGTTTTATTTCACGCACCGGTAATGTGGCTTATCATCTGCTCCTGTTTCGTTTTTTGGGAACGCATACATTGGGAAGACAATATTTTGCACCAATCTTACCTTAGCGGGACGCTAGAGAAAGGTAGAAATCAAGAACAGGTATTCACACTTTGTTGCCCACAGTGTATTATCTGGATGTGTTTCACTCTACAAAAGACGACTGTGGTAGATAATAATAAAGAAAAAAGAATTAAAAGAGGTATGTGTCAGTCATCCTTCCATGACCTCCAGTGTTTATAGAAACACTTCTTTCTGTATACATGTATGTGCCAAGGCGTAGGGAGGCTTTACGTAACTCAGTCATGCTTTCCAAGTTAAAAATCGGAATGAGGACAATCACAAGAACATCGTATGAGTGATTTGTAAATGTGGCACCTAATGTAACTTATTCATGTATGGGCTGAGGATAGATTACAGCCAGTGCATAATGTGCTCTTACAGGATGACTTGTGATGAGTAAAAGAAGCCTTGCTCACATCTTCCTCTTTGTTTCTCTTGGATCTTTGTGCATTATGTGTATTGCTACAGCTGCGTGCATGCAGCTGGGTATAGTTTATGTGTTCTGCTTCCTCCCTTGTCCTCGTCATTTATGCGCTACCTTTGCCGTAACAAAATACAGCTACCTGTGATACTTATTTTGTCAACGTGTTTGCATTATGGAAAGTTTTGTATTAGCGGTTATTTCTACCTGTGAAATTGTCTGTGTCAGCTATTGTACTTAGTCTTGCGAAAGTATGTTTCTCAACATAAATGAATGATCAGTATAAGTATTGCTGTATTTATTTTTGTAATTTTGTCAGTTATGATGTTTTTATACACTGTTTCATGTTGTATGACAGAATAAAATTGATGCACAACTTTTTAATGTGGTGTTTTTCAGATCAATTTTCATCTCACGCTAACATGCACAAATTGTGTGGGAAAAAGTGCCAACAAGAGTACCATAAGGTAAGACAGCTGCTTTTACTGTTAGATTGGATTATCAATTGTCAACCAGTTGTTTTCAGCAAGCATAGTATAACGCATAGATAATGTAATATAAGTTGGAATATTGTTTTTATTGCACTTCATGATATTGGTCTCCTTTGTAAATAAGTGCAGCCTTTCTCATTTGTTAAGTGTAGCTTACTTGCTTAGAATGTTAAGTCGTAAGTTAAGTCTTGTAGAACAGGGAAATAGGTTGAACTTATAAATCTTTTGACATAATATAAGAAACTTGCGCGGTGGTGAATTGAACTTCTACGTGAGTTACATAATATTTCTGGGTCTCATTATGGTTCTGAGTGGCGTTGCAGTGTCATGCATATGCAGCTGCAGGCTACATATTGGATTTTTATTTAAGACTGTTTTGCTTGGTTGGCTATTGATTCCAGTTTAATAGTAATGAGAACTGTCTTGCTTTCATAGTGATTCTGTTCTGACTGATACATTTGAATTTTCCAGAAGACAATAACAAATATTGATGAAATATTAACTTTTTGTTGCTAACCTGCCATGTGCTTTTTGGCAAGTTTACTGTGGATTCTTTGTTATCCTATGTTGTATTTTCACAGTAGCCTTCTTGAGAACTACCCGTAGTCGTGTGTACTTACAGCAAGAGTTGTTGACACATTTTGAAAACTGGCTTGACAGTGCTATCTAAGAGTGAAACGACTTACACGGATTAGTTACTTTACTTTATTTGCAAGAGACCGGCACCACGCACTAAGGGTGACTTGACACACACTGCTGGAGTCATCAGACTCATCTAGAATAGTTACATGAATCATTCTTGCAGTGTTCATGTGACACTTTATCTTAAGTTGTCTGACTCGTATAGAATTGTTAACGAACTCCATCAGCACTAGTCTTGTAACCCTTTTGAAAGAGTATAGGCGACTACTACAACAGAGTGCGGATGACTATTGTGTGTGGAGTCACGTAAACACCTTGTATTGAGCACAGAGAGTCTCGGGACTCTCTGCCAAAAGAGAGTTCGTGTGTCTCCCACAAAGTGTGTCGTATACGTGACGAGTCTAGACTCTTCGAAAAGAGTAAGGGATACTCTTTTTTTTTCTTAGTGTGTATAAAAGGCTCGACATTGAAACTCAAGGTCATTCAGTGAGCGCCGTCGTCAATGAGAAAAAAATAACCTTATTTCCTTGTGGAGGAGCAATATCGACAGCATACTCAAGCAAGTATCCCTTTTTTCGTCTATAGAGTGACCCTCATATATTTCACGAGTACGCTGGCCACCGTAAGGCATTAGAAATTTGCACTGAATAAACGAAGTGACCAACAGTTAGCTGAAGCTGGCAACCAGTGACAAAATAAAGCATCTAAAAAGGGTGTACAAATAGCAGTGACATTATTTATGCTCATTACTACGGCAAGAAGTAGTCTCTGTAGACTTAAACAATATTTCGCGTTGAAGTTATGTACCAACAGGCATCCCGCCAACGTGAAGTTCAATACCGCGAATGGCTGCTGCTCCTCGCGTGAGAGAGCGGTTTGATGTCAACAAAGTCTGATGTCAGGCGAAACGTACCTACTCGGAAAGGAATGATTTACGTTATCACGTCCAAAAGATGCGCTCAGTACAGCTGCAATCGCAAATTGCAAGATAACGAAAAGATTTTGTCGGTCAAAATTTCGTTCTATGCAAGCCGGAGCATCCGGTTGATAGTGACCACATGTGTCGTTTCCTCTTGCTGTCATATTGCAGCTTGTAATGTTCCTATCTTTGCGACAGCAGTTAAGTGCCTAAACTGGGCTATTCAAGGACGTCCGTCCATCCACCAATTCTGTTACGTTGAGAAAGACCTTTTTCGTCATGATCGTTATTTGGGCCCCGTCAGGCCACCTCCTCATCTCCGACTTCGCCGTTGTCATCGTGCTAAGAAAACTAAAGCTTATGTCTACTACCGCCAGCACTCAGATTCGAACTCATGTCAATGCGGCAATGAGCATTTAGGAAGGCGGTGCTGTAACTATTGCCATATCGCACGACCATTTCTTTATCCGTGGTACTTATGTATCATGTGTAATGCCGTATGTGAGAACTGTAAAAACGCTAGCTAACACCCCAAGCACTGATGGCCTGAAAAGGATCAATAAATCACTCTGTGAACACCTTCATAAGAAGCCAACAAACACTGAAACCAAGGATAACCTAGGGGAAATGACTTATGCTTAATAAAGGAAATAAAGAAACGATAAGTTAAACGAAACGAAATCTACGCATCCCCATAGCGTTCTGCGCTTCATTATGGCCGCATTTCTCTGCCCCTTTACTGTTATTGTTCTTTCCTCTGTTGCCATATATGCGAAGGTTGTAGGATCGTTCCCTAACTTTGGCAAGTTGTTTTCTCGTCCACTTTCGTTTCCATTAATTTATTGGTATTTTTTTCTTTTATTTGTTAAGCACAAGTAATTTCCCCTATGTTTTCCTTGGTGTCAGTGTTTGTTGGCTTATTATGATATGGCTAGCAAAAATCTGGCCTCTCGGTTGACACCGGAAGCCCTCGGTTCCCTTCAAGAAAGTTGCTCAGGACACTATAATAAAGTTCTTGTCACTGTCACTGTCGGTTAACCCCCTTTCTTCTCGTTTATGTGAACACCTTGCAAAACAGAAATCCAACAAACATTCTTGCACTAAAGTCGTGGCAATTTCACAGGCAACTTATCGAGAGGTATACCAGTCTGTTATGTGGTACATGTCGTTCAAGTGAACGGTCATTCGAGCACGCTGAAATTGGAGCTCAACATCTCAGTACAGCATGCGCGCCTTCCATGTTGGCAATAGTTATTGCAAGGTTCTGCGCTACACACGGGTTGTTAGAAAGGTGGCGTATGCACATATATTTCGGAGGTATGGACACGCGGTACTGTAGCACGCGAGGATGGCGTGATGTACTTGACCACATGGTGGTGTTTTTATTGTGCCTTGCATTGTGCCTCGTCATCGCTCGCTTAACAGCGTCGAGGCGCAAAATAGGCGTACGTGTCAATCGTGATGATCAGCGTCAAGCATGGCCCATACCCACAATAAGGACGCGCCAGGAATCGGGCGGTTGGTGGAAAACACCGCCGCAAGCATCGGTGGCGTAAATGTTAACAACACCGGAACAACAACACCATAGATGTCATTGTTTTTAGAAAGTAGCTGACAGTATTCACAGCCACCAATTGGCAAATTTAGAGCACTGCATATGCCCAAGAGAACAAAAAAGAAAAACGAACTTTCCCTCCAATGTCGTTCATGGCATTGCGTTATTTCGCTCACATTAGTTGTGACATTCTTGGCCTACGACTGTATTAGGCCCTTTGCCGGGGCTTTCAAAATGTTTCGTGAAACCTGAAAAAAAAAACTTTATTAGAGCAACTGCCACTTCACTGGTGGGTTAAACGCTGATTTAAAAAAAAAAACACTGGTTTTAGAAATTATTCTCACAAAATTTCACAGCAAGCATTGTCTTAATTGGCACCCTGCCGACTGGGCGGGGTACTTTTGGCAGTTGTTCTACTGAAGAATGTGAGAAGATATGACTTCTCTGTACAACGACAGTTCTCGAGGGAATGCTAATGGTGATCGCATTTGATGCACAGAAACGTACGACACATTTCTCACGCATGTTCTAAGGCCTCCTTATGTCGCTTCGGAAAGTAGTGAGTTCCCTGTGAGTTATCATAAATTGTTTCTTTCCTGATTTCGTTTTTTCCTCTTAAGTAGTTACTCATAGCAGGTTTCTTTTCCATTGCCGTCACCCAGGAGATTGTCTCGCCTCTCTGACTTTCCGCTTGACATTCCTTGTTGTGGTGTTGGTCACCATACAGGCCGCATATTTAACTGGCAAGCTTCTTAGCTCTTTTCCTTCACTGTGAATCAATGTTATTGCTGTACAAATACCTAAACACTCTTCCAGCCCAAATACTTTCTTCCATATTCCTCAGTTCTTCCTCATAATTTTATTGTGAGCTTCCCTCACTTCAAAACTTGTCCAGCCCATATCAGCCTGCACAGCTTCATTTGTAGTTTTTCCGTGAGCATTCAATACGACGCGTTCCACTGACCTTTGGTTCCCATCGAGTCCTGATTGTACCCCTGATTTCAAGCGGGCAACCGCGTTTCCAAATGTAACTCCTGGAGCCATTACACCTTTCCACATACCCCGAAGCACCAAATACCTTTTGTATCTCCATGGAGCTCTGTTTTATTATGGCCGCGTTTCTCTGCCCCTTCAGTGATATTGTTTTTTTCCTCTCTTTCCATATCTCTATTGCCTCCATTTATCAGTATACCAAGGTATTTCTATCCTTTTACGCGAGGTAGTTCCTGGCCTTGTATTGTGACTGTCTGTTCGCTGTTTTCATTGAATTCTAAAACATCTGATTCATTAATGCTAAATTTCGGATCTAACGTACCGCCTTCCAACCACAGATATTAGCCAGAGGTTGTATATCCCTTTGCTTGTTAGCTATAGCCGCCCCACCCCCTCGGCGCGCCCTCTGGTGGTGAGTTCCGGAACCGCCCCCTCCCCCCCCCCCCCTGCGTGACACCGGACTCCAGACGGCAAGGGCTCGACTTAGAACAGGTCCGCTGTCATAACCAGATAGACGCTGGCTCCTGGCGTCCAGAAATTATATTTTAGCCGAGTTCGCTTCATCAGACAAAAGCCTAATGGCGCCGATTCCATTGCTCGCCCACCGTCAGCGTACTAGGCGTGTCGTCGTGTTTTGTGACCGGACTATTGTGGCACGTCCAGCGCGCTACAATGCCACCACAGCCCCTCACCGATTATTATTGGTGTGTACGAACAGAATGGGATCCAAGCGAGTTGGCACGTTGTGCGCATGTGTTACAGACAGGTCTTCTAGTAACGCTGCCATCTCGAGTGGTATTATAGCGGTCGGTGGAAGATACAGGTTTGACACTTGGTTCCCACACACTGTCGCTACTGGGACCGTACATGTACCACGTGCCATTTAAAACAGCCTGTCATACCGAAGCTGGAAAACAGGGGATTCAGGTAACTCTTTGGCAAAGATAATTAATGAATTGCGAGCCTAACGAGTAGGAAGTGATAAATATTCAGCCATATGTATTTTAGGGCGCTATAACGTAAAGCTATTTGAAACTTTTCTATTCCAAGTCTGCAATCAGACCTTCGCGATTAGTGAAAAACTTTTTTAGACCACCCCCACTTCGCCGGTCTGTCACATGATGTCACAAAAACCGCGATAGCTCCCCATCTGATATGACGTGTACACACTGATTATGCCTGATCTGACCGAACAAACTAAATATAGTTATTTCTGGTTCGACGTCTTTTCCCCATTAGCCCTCGGCTATTAGTCAAGAGCTTTCGGGCTGCACCCCTTTCACCTACCTGTCACACGACGTCACAAATCCGCGAAAACTCACCGCGTCAAACTGACGTGTACGCGTTAAAGACGCATTAATGTGCCAAACAAAACTGAATTTTCTTCTGAATAGCCGTCGACTGCCCCGTGCTGAAGGGAATAAAAGATGGCTGCCGCCGTTCCTTCAGGCACTGGCTACTCGCACCTGCCCCAGAGCATGAATTTATTTGCCTATAGTAAAGCTTCCTGCCTGGCGGTATAACGTTTTCGAGCACTTTCGGCACGTTTGCGACATCGTTCTATCAACGCCTCTTTGACGATGATCCCTTTTAGTGTTATTTTTAAGTTTCGTTACATGCCGCCGCGATTTTCGACCAGCCATCGCAGGCTAAGTAAGGCAAAGCGGGCCAATCGCAGACGCCAGGCCTCGAACACTCTCAAGTTCAACAAATGGCCTCAGAGGGCGAAAAAATCAACCGCGCGGCGCTGCTAAAAAACAGGCATTGTAGACCAATTAAAAATGTTCCCTCGTGAGCGCATGATCTCCCGCTAGAGGTGCCGTACTAAGCACAATTTTAACCTACAAGCTTTCTTCAACAATAAACGAAGCGTTTTTATTACGTGACAAAGAGTACAAAATTATCAATCCTAATTTTACATTGTACTGTTTATTACCAACTTTGTTGTTTTTTGCCATTATAAACGCAAATTAGCGTTCATCATCATCGACTCCCACGTCACCTCTGGCCTGGATTTAAAATGTTTACCTGTATGTTCGTATGTTCGCGTGCACGGCAGGTACGTATTCTTTGGTTCGTACATCTGTTGGTTATTTTATGCTAAAACCAGTTTATTGCGCTTCGATATCTCGCGTTATTTAACTTGGGGTGTAAACAAGAAAGCTAGGCTTCAGTCGTGAGCCATGTGGAACACGTCTGCATCGAAATAGGAGCCGGGTCCTTCTGCTACTGGGGACGGCAATACCAGTGAATCGTTTAACATCGCTGCTTCAATCGCTATATAATATATTCGTCTCGTTAACTTATATGCGGAGGCAAGTTAACGAACTGGATGCTGCATTGCATATGGGCAGTCAGTACCCTCCGTTGCTGTTTCCGAAATAAACTTTTAGTTGTGAGGCCATTATCATACACATCCGCGAAAGAGAAAGCGATACCGGAACGCGCGTCACATTTTTCATCTCGTTGTAGCCGCAGCCATTGGTGACTGAGTAGCCTTATATATATATATATATATATATATATATATATATATATATATATATATATATATATATATATATATATATATATATATATATATATATATATATATATATATATATCGAGTCCGTCGGCAACTTCTTTTGATAAACTGAAGCTAAAGTACTGAATTTATTCTATTAAACAGTTCCACGCATGATAATTCACCCATATTTCGTACCTGTTGGTTCCAAATGTTCTTGCTGTTCAGTTTGGTTTACCTGAGGACATTTATTTTTGCAGTAGTGAAGCGGTGCATCAGGTTCATGTTGAAAAAGAGGGAATCATTTCCAATAGCTTCAGGTCTTTTATCTATTTGCTTGTGAAACAAGCAGTGTGATCTCTTCTAGTGTACAAACGACCGCACAAATGTTCTCACTTGTGATCTTAATAAAACTTAAGCTGTTGACATGCATTGTAGTTAGGCAGACATCAATTTTACGGAGGGTAACAATATTTATTTACCATGCTACTTAAGCACCCTAGAACAAACAGTGTACATTTGCATGTGTTATGTAGTCACAAACCATTACAATGTATATGTCGGAACTTTTCGCATTTTATATTGCAAGACTGTGCTTATTCAATTTCTGATGCAGTCAAAATTTCTGTTCCAGACATGCAGTAATGAGGACGGCACCGGTATAAAGCAACACACTCCGTGCACTAAACAGAAGCTGCTGCCTGCTACAACAAGGTCATTGTGGGTACTTTGGCTGTTACTACAAGGCAAACAACACCTGGTTCAGAAATAAATATACTTGATATATGCTGTATTGGCTTGCTAGTCTTGACATACATGTCATTTGTTTGTAGCAGATCATATGAACGTTTGGTCATGTTTACAGTTCAGCATAATTGGCTTCAAGATAAAAGAAAGCGCTACATGAGTTTGGATAATCTCTTCTGTATCTCATGTGTCACTGTTCTGCCCCAACAGAGTATGTGCCGAGTAAATCTTGGCCATCACGGGAGCCCGCATCTACACCAACAGGAAGGGGCTGGAGCCGAATTCGCAAGACCACGAACAAAGAAGCCATTTCAGAAATATTGGATGAGATATCAAGTTTACGGATGACTGTGTCAAGAGTGAAAAGAGCCTCTGCCATCGTTCCACCAGCACGGATATTGGCCGAGTCATCAAGTATCCTCAACAACAAAAATTTTGTGCCTTCAGATGTACCTGCAACCTGTGAACAAGCACAGACGTCGCTGGCCAAAAGAGTTCCGTCAGCTTGCCCTTCCTAAGCGAGCTTCCTGGCCTTGCGAATTCTTGCCAAGTATAATTCTTTTTCCAATTATAGCAAGTTTTTTTTTATTCCAAATTCTTGTTATAGATCATTCCTCTTCCTTATCCAAACATTAGAGGTCAACCGATTCTTTGCTCATGCGCAATTCCAGTCACTGTCTAGTAGCGTAATATATCTGTAGCAGTATTTTATAGTGCACGTTGCCATGTGCGATTCCTCTTTTGAAATAGCTGATGCGGCATTGTCGTGTGTCTTGTATTACCCTTTACACTGTGTGCTATGTAGCATTTAACTTCTCTTAATGTTTTTCGCTTTTAGTGGTTGCAAGGTAGAGTGGCTTCTTTCTTGCATGCAAGCTTTCTCATTGCGATATTTAATTCCTAGTCTCATTCAGGATTGCTATTCTTGCTCGACAGCCTGTGTTTTTGCGCAAGCTACACTGAAGTGATTGATTGCAGAATCTGGTTTCGCTGCTGTCCGACATGGTACTTGCCACCGTGCTATATTTCTCGTATGTGGGAGCCTGGTCAGTTGCATTGGGAAACAGTCTCTCGATGCAAGCATCTGCTCCTACAGTTCGCACAGTGACATAGACTGTGAATTCTCACGCACCGTGGTTGGTGCCCCCCGTTCCGTCTTTTCCTGCTGCTGCCGTATGCAAATTTTGCTTGTGGCCTTCCTCGGCCATGATTTGGCGTCAAAGGAGACTCTCATACATGATTACATGGTTCTAAATGCATGACGTTGATATCCACAAGTGTGGAAAGGCCTGCAAAAGTGGCTGCAAAATGGTGGTGTCCACAAAACCGCCCATGCCCATATTTAGAGAATGTGGGGCACCAAGTGTGAGTTACACACTAATGGCATGCGAAAGAACAAGAATAAACATGCAGGTTGGAAAGGCGGTAACGCTAAAATGCCGGGCCCTCCATGTCGCTGTGTTGGCTGCGGCAGCGGATGCTTCTGTCACCCGATTGCTTCGCAATGTAAGTTGCTCATCTTCAACGGTGACTGTCGGTGCAAACACGTGGGACACACTGTCCAATCTGCTTGCGCTAATGGTGGTTGCTTGTTACTAGACTACCATGTGCGACGAAAGCAACCACTATGCCTACAGTCGGACGGTTGAATGTGCCGCAAGCGACCCGTGTGCGTGTATGCTCACTGTTGTCATGTGGATTGTAGCCAATGTATAGCTTATAGTGCCAATGTATAGATTGAGCGTTATTTTAGAGTATGCTGAAGTGATTCGACTGCAGAATCTTGTTTTTAATGCTTTCACACTTGCTCATGGTTGCCGTGTTACATTTCTCGGATGTGGCGGCCTGGTCAGTTGCATTGGGCAACGGCCTCTCGAGGTAAGCACCTGCTCCTGCAGTCCACACAGCGACACAGACTCCCTGTTTACATGTACTGTGAATGGTGCTTCCTGTTCGTCCTTTCCTGCTGCAGCCGTGGGTAAAGTGTGCTTGTGGCCTTCTTCTGCTGCGATTTGGCGTGAACGGAGACTATCATACATGATTACATGGTTTGAAGCGTATAAAGTTGATATCCACATGGATGGAAAGGCATGCAAAAGTGGCTGCGAAATGGCGATTCCCACAAAACAGACCATGTCCATAATGAGAGCAGTTGGGGCACCAAGTGTCAGCGACACATTAGCGGCCACTGAAAGAACAAAAACGAATGTTCGGGAAGGAAAGCAGTTAACGCTAGAACGTTGCGTAGTTCATGTCGCTGTGTTGTCTATGGCAGCAGGTGCCTGCGTCACCAGATTGCTTCGCAGTGCAAATTATAGCGACTGTGAATGCAAACAGGTGGTGCACTGTCCAATCTGCTTGCGATGCTGGTTGTCACTCGTTACTAGACCGCCATGAGCGACGGAGGCAAGCACTGTGTCTGAAGTCGAATAGCTGAATGTGCTGTAAGTGGCCTGCAGTGTGTGAATGCCCACTGTTGTCATATGGATCTTAGCCAATGTACAGCGTACTGTCTGAACCTTATGGGGTGATTGAATGCCGAGTCTCATTTGATAATGGTCGCCGTGTTATGTATCTTGGATGTGGTGACCTGGTCAGCTGCATGGGCAACACTCTCTCGAGGTAACCATCTGCTCCTGCAATCCACACAGCGACGAAGACTCTCAATTTACATGCACCGTAATTGGTGCTCTCCCCGTTCGACCTTTCCTGCTGCAGCCACGGGCAAATTGTCCTTGTGAGCCTTCATAGGCCGTGATGTGGCGTGAACGGTGACCAGCACACGTGATTACATGGTCCAAAGTGTATGAAGTTGACAACCACATGGGTGGAAAGGCCTGCAAAAGTGGGTGAAAAATGGTGACACCCGTATTGAGAATGTGGGGCACCAAGTATGAGTTACACATTAGCGGCCCCCGAAAGAACAAAAAGAAACATGCAGGTTGTAAAGGAGGTAACGCTAAAATGCCGGGTAGTCCATGTCGCTGTGTTGGCTGCGGTAGCAGATGCCTTGTCACCCGATTGCATCGCAATGCAAGTTACGGTGACTGTCAATGCAAACAGGACACTGCCCAATTAGCTTGCGCTACAGATTGTCGCTCGTTACTAGACCGTCATGTGCAGCGACGAAAGTGAGCAGCTTACGAGCTCGCGTTAATGATTTCAGTGCATCTCGACATGCAAATTTTATTTCTGCTCTTGTACGAGAAGGTGCACTGCTTTTCTTCTGCCAATAAAGTCGCACGTCCTGTTCACTCACTTGTGGCTTCTTTGTATGGGCGTCAGTAGAGGCTCTTTAGTCTCCTGGCGATTAAAACGTGGCAGCTGGGGCATCTCGCAAAGCCAGCAAGGCGAGCACGGCGCATAACCAGCGTACGCCATATTGGATATTGCACAAAAAAATGCATTTCCTGTCGAAGCAGCGCCATCTGTCGCGCCCCCCGCTAAGTTCCATGTGCTGCCGCTTCTTATTTTCGAACCACTGTGGAAGGTACAGTTTCCCTTCTCTAAAGTTAGTTCTTTATTCTGTGCAGACGCGGGCACCACCCTTTTCATCCGGTTATGGATCTTCGGTGCGCTGGCTCGGCCCCATCACGTCCCTCTCCATTTGAGTGTGTCCCTCGCCTCTTGTCAGCCAAGTAGATAATATAAGCTCATCGGTACAGGCGATGTTATTAGTTTTTAAGGCGAAAACTTTACTGGCCGTGAGCTTACGATTTCGCCTTGGCGGTGCTCCGAGGAGGCACATAGCGTCACAACGCGCGCCTCGCTGCGGATATTTCTCTCTCTCTCTCTCTCTCTCTCGCTCCCTAGTCACTCCTGCGCGTCCGCCACTAGTAGCACCGAGCCACAGCTGTTCCGCCGCTGCGCCGCGCCTATCCGCGTCCGCCGTTTGGTATGACGTCACACTGCGTTCCTCCTCTTTGTCCTCGCCTCTGCTCGCTTCGGCAGCGCCGTCGCATACCTGATAACATGTCGAAGGATTGAAAAGGAGAGCTTGCGTGTGCCGCAACTACAGTTGAGGCGGCAGTATGGACGGCGACAATTGTGATAAGCAGGAGGAGGCGTGGAATTGACTTCGAAACGAGATGAAGAGGAAATGAATCGCCCAGGAAATAGACGGACAGCGCGCCGAACGACTGGCTAAACGCCGCATCATAGCTAGACAAGCAGGCTAACCTGGACTTGCAATCAAGATTAACCAAGGTTAACCATGCTATGCCTTAGCTTCCGCTACGTACACTCTGGCATAGCCTAGCTAAGCCACTGCCCATTTTGTCCAACAAAAAAAGTGACCTCCTATGATCGAGGAGAGCGTTCGATTCGTCTGTTGATACAAACCTGCGAGTCACCGCCCGATGCTTACGTCGGCGGTTACGCAAAGTTGACGTCAGTAGAGTGGAATAAAAACATGATGGAATAGTTTTCCGTTATAGGGCCCTTACTTGACCTGAGTTTCCAACTGTGGAAAAGAATATTGACAGGTGTACTTGTTTTTCGAGTGACCAGGTTTCACTGCCTAACAAATGTTATCGCACAGCGCAGGACGCGTCTCCATGTATAGGCAGTTTCTCGAATGTTGTCGATGGTTCAATCCGCTTTCTGTTGCCATCGAACCTTGTGTAATCTGATTTGATGTATGCGCTACGCGAATGGAGTAGAACTTTCTGGAACACACGCGTGCACTAGCGCTCACACTAGAACCTTCCATGACTGACGACTTGACCGCTGATCAGATTTTCGACGACTGCTGTCGCCGTTCTTTGAATGTAGCCTGTCTTTGAGGGCACAAGTTCGCCTAATATTTTAGTTTCGCTATTTACAGTTTTGCTACTGTTTTCGTCGCAATCATTGCCATGTGATATCTGATGGAGGTGCCAGTTTGTTCATGTACCGGACGCTCCCGACAAGCCGTGATCCAAGCCTGGCCCGCAACGATAATACCAGCGTAATCCTGTATCACCGAGCAAGCCGCCGACGTCAACAGCGGTCCCCGGAGTACCAACTTTTACCTGAGACGGCCAAGAAGATCGTGGCTAAGACAACCCCAATGGCTGCCCCAGCGTCCCCCATTCTGCTGCAACAACCTTGGCACCCACCTGTCTTCCATCGAGCAGCGACTGAAGATCCGGAATACTGGCTGGAGACCTACGAACAAATCGCCACTTTCAACAACTGCGACTCCGACGACAAGGTGCAGCATGTATACTTCGCCTTTGAAGACGTAGCCATAACCTGGTTTGAGAAAGGGAGCTAACCCTGACAGCGTGCGACCTGTTCCGTAGCAGCTTCCTGCCGACTTTTACGAGCGTCATGCTCAAGCAAAGGGCCGAAGCTATGCTAGAAGCACGAGTACACCTAGCCAAAGAGAACATAGCGGTCTTCACCGAGGAGATGACGCGTCTGCTCAGCCATGCCAACCCCGAAATGTCTGAGTCTTAAGAAACTTCACCTACTCATGCGGGGTGTGAAGCAAGAACCTTTCGCCGGAATGATACGGAATGCACCGAAGATCGTTGAAGAGTTTCTTCGCGAGGTCACCAACATCAAGAAAACTCTGGAAATGTGGAACCGGCAATTCGACCGCCGCGCAAGCCCAGCAAACTACACATCAATCGACTCGTTATGTCAAGCGGAACACGTGGACACCCAAATCTATACTGTGAGTCACTTGCTCTGCGAATTACCGGACTCTCAACATCGCAAGAGGCCCCTGCCCACTAAGCCTAATGACGGGTATGGTCTAGCCGACTACCATGACCCAGTTAGCCGCACCAACGGCCACCAAAGACGGCACCAAGGTGAATCGCGACCACGTACAAATCCCACTTCCTGAGGAATCTGCCGGCGGAGACTGGCTCACTGTTAAGTACGGTCGGAAAAAAACATCGATTCCCACCAGTCCAACCCTCAAACCTTGACACACATCGGCCCCCCGACTCCCTCCGCTGCCCCGAAACGACCTCAAGGTAATCATCCGCCCCCGATAGGGACTCAACCATGCCACTTCGACAACGCCACAGGTTGCTGAAGGCATCACGCTGACATGTCATCCCCCCACCACTGAGCACGTACGGAGCCTTACTTTAAGAATTGACCCAGTACAAAACATAGCTGTTGCTAGCACACCAAACGAAGAGCTAACTATGAGCATCCGTCACATTGCTATAATTAACCTGGGCGATCGAGAATTGGCAGTCACAGCATACGTGGCGGCACCCGTCAGCTCCGCCAAAGGGGTCATTCACGTCATTTCCACAAGAACTACCACAGAAGTCCTCCTTAACGGGCTATACTCACCTGGCCGAGAAATCTGACACGTCCGTATGCTCGGGCAAACAGCCGCGGCAGTGATCACATTCACTGGCAAGACTGTACCCTTCTACGTGCGATAGTACAGCGTTGAAGTACGATGTAAACCTCACCGATCAGCGACGCATTTATGCCGCATCTGCCACCAGGCAGGTCACCGGGCAGATGTATGCCCAAGTACACAAGCCGACGCTTCACCCCACTGTGGTACACGGAACCCACTCAAGACTACCCCTGCCACCCCGGGTGCACTTATGCCAGCGGCCTCATCCTACGGCTTTCAAGGTGTGCCCTGATCGCCTGAGGAAGGTATACCCTCAACATCACAAAGAATTAACCACCGGGACTATTCACGATTGAATTCTCGGTCACGCACAGACCAGCAATGGAAGCATTCCCGCTCCAGGCCCTGCTCCTGCTCACGTAACCAAGAAGGAGTGATCCGGAACCTCAGGGGACCTGCTGCGCCGGGATCACAAGCGGTGAGCACGTCAGCACGGCTTTTCCCCTCTCACAGAGTCCCCCTAGACAACGCACCCCCTCACCCACACAAAACAATTCTTTACACATACGCAATACTGATATTCAAAAGTAAATTCTAGCTGACCTCAAGAATATCAGAGAGGAAAACAAACGCCTTCATGAAAAAAACAATAAATTTCGCACGCACATTGCAGAACTATACGCCAATCACACTGTCACTCAGCAGTCCGCACCAACAAGCGCAATGCGTCATCTTCGGAACGTTATGAACCCATGATTCTCGCGCAATCAGCAAAACCGACAGTAATAGTACAAGTCGGGGACAAAGTCGATGTACTGCAACGCAGCTGCTAGCAGTGCAACACAGCATTCATCAACTGCCAAGTGTAATCGAAGAAACACGGCTCGCAAAAGATCAGCTACGCAAGAAAGTGAGAACACTGGCACAACACGATGTAGAGCCGGGAGTCCCTGCCAATTCACCTGTAAGCCAGGATGAATAGCAAAACCAACCACAGGAATGAAAACCCACTCTTAATTGGACAATGTAATTGTCGCAGCTACAAACGCAAGCAAGGACCAATAGCGTCAATAAGTAACGCCAAAACAACACCAAGCGCAATCCCACTACCGGAAACAGGCACACACCCAACTCAAACCGGCTACACCATATACAACTATGCCTGAAAACCGCGTGGCCGCACTCACAGTTAAAACGCTCACAACCTTAAAACATACAATGAATCACAGTGACGTCGATCACAACCCAATTGAGATCCTACCGCTACCACGAGACCGAAAGAGCCTTTTCATGCTAAATATCTACAGCCCACCCCAGCAGAAGCAGGCCAAGTTCGACTTGTTGATTACCGAAGTGATTCTCATAACCATAAACAATAGCCTGCTCATAGGAGGTGACTTCAACGCGGCTCACCAGGTATGGGGCTACAGGGCAGCCACATCAAAAGGCACTGCGCTCCGGTACATAACACAGCAGCACCCTGTCACGCCCCTCACAGACCCCGCATACCCTCCACGTCTAGGAAACAGCGTCTCCCGAGATACATGCCCTGACCCCACGCTTACTAAAGGGCTACAACAGGCCACCTGGCTCAACGCAGAGGAAACACTGGGCAGTGACCACTGCAAACTTGCCACCACATTGAACGTTACGCATGGAAGCCACCCGATAAAGAAGACAACTCTCACAGAGTGGACAGCTTTTCGCAAAGAGCGAGTGGGTGACTCCTCAACGGGTATTACGGATCTCGAACAGGGGGTACGAGAGCTCCAACAAGACGGTAGACAGGCATTCAAAACAGATCACACTCACCACAGACATACCGGACGTAGACCCGCGCCTTCTTCACCTGTTGTGGGAAGCACGTCGATGCCTTGTTAGGAGATGGAAGTGGCACAAACATAATCTTAAACTGAAACTACGTATAGCGAAACTCACGGCAACCGCGGAGTTTTATCCTGGGGAGCTGGCCCGTCACAACTGGCGACAACTATGCAACTAGTTGCAGGGCAATTTTGGCCCCGTAAAACCATGGCCGATGCTATGCCATCTTCTTGAACCTACACAGAGTAAGACAGTTAGCCAGCAAACAATCCAGCGTATCCTCCACAACCATCCGGATTCTGGTGACGATATCCTAGAGGAGTTGGGGGCACGGTAAATAGGTGATTTCAAACCCGCACAAAGACAACCACCTTCTTACAGCAAGAGCGACAACTACGACGTCGACAAGCCGATCACTATCTCTGAGGTGCAACAAGTAATCCATGCACTCACACGAAACACCACCGCAAGCAAGGACAAAAATAACAAACTCCTGCTCAATCTGGATGATGGTGTCATTCAATCTCTTACTGACCTCTTTAATCATTATTGCGAAGTGGGTACGCTACCAGCAGAATGGAAGCACGCGGACATCATACTCATTCCTAAACCAGGCAAAGCCTTCCGCTTAGTAAATGTGAGACCAATATAACTGTTTTCATGCCTAGGCAAGCTCCTGGAAGATGTCATTGTGAACCGATTTCTACCTTACCTAGAACATAGCGAGCTTTGTCCCGAAACCATGTTCGGATTCCGGCACCATCTTTCTACCCGCGACCTCCTTCTTTGAGGAACTAGTCCTTGAACACATATCACCAGATAACACGGGAGTGATTCTAGCAATTGACCTCAAAGGCGCTTTCGACAATGTAGTTCACCATACCATCCTTACAAACCTAAGTCTCACGAACTGTTGTCGTAATAGTTACAATAGCATACGCGCCTTTCCAAGCAACCGAACGGCCACAATAGGCATTGCCTCACTCAGAACCCCGACGTTACCTAGCCGCAACAAAGGAAGCCCACAAGGTGCTGTTCTATCACACACCATTTTCAACATCGCCATTATGAAATTACCTAACAAAGTCATCGCAATACAAGGAATCAGTCACGCAATATACTAGTGATCTTACTATCTGCACCACCACTGGTACCCGAAGAAGGGAAACAAGACGCCGTCCAACAAGCGCCCGACGTCGTCCAGCAATATGCAAAAACAAATGGTCTCCGATGCTTCCCCGAGAAGTCGGAACTATTAGTCGTTCGAAGGAAAAAACGAAGAAAACTCGATGAAATACCCCACATCACACTCACCCTCGACGGCAAGGAAATACCAACAGTAAGCCACGTCCGCGTCCTCGGCATCCACATACAACAGGACCGCGGAGGCGAATACACCATCCAATGTCGAGAGAGGACCACCTTCAATATCATGCGAATGGTCAGCCTCATCACCACCAAATACTACTTCTAAAAGAAGCCGACATAACTCAGCTAGCCCAAGCCCTGATAATCAGCCGCATTGCCTACGCTGCCTCGTACTTGTTCTGCATTCCCAAGGAGAAAGATTAATTAGACGTATTTCTGCGAAAAGGATACAAGCAAGCGCTCGCCCTACCACCAGGAACAGCGACACTCAAGTTTGAATCCCTAGCAGTCCATAATACAATAGGAGAAATCATAGACACCCACCTCGCAAGCCAACGAGAAAGCCTAGCCCTCATACCAACAGGAAGAACAGTCGTAGGGCGCTTAGGCTACACCACACACTAAAAAGGCCACGAACCAGCAATGTGTCTGGCCCGCAACATACGGGAGCACATCAAGGTAGCCCCTATCCCCAGAGTCGCATGCACCCGGGACATCAGGAATGTCGTCACCAAGCTAGCGCAAAGACTCTATAGACAAAATCTGGCAGTCTCCCCACCACACTATAGACAGATGCCGCGCCGTCCTCTTAAAAGGCCGCCATGACGGCCAGCGTTGTCAACCATAACCTTCAAGAGGTGGTCTCGATGACGGTCCGCACTGCCAGCGCCCTCGTAGCGGAGGAGAGAGCCATCGCCTTGGCCATCACCTCTAGGCAAACCAACGAGCACGACACAATTATTACTGACTCCCGTGCAGCTTGCCGTAGCTACGCGAGAGGCACAATATCTTCCGTCGCCCACCAACTCCTCAAACAAGCCTCCCAATTCCCGAAACACAAGTCACCCCGTGGAAATCAGCGCCAGCACGCTGTTCCCCGAGCTCATGCCTCCCGGCCACGGTCGCATCTATGGAACCCGTACTTTTACGATACAACGCCATACTACAACACTAGATTGAACAGACGACAATACATATCTCCACACAAGACAATCTCAGGCGTAGACGCCCTAGCATGGCGAAAATTACAAACCAACACATAGCGCCATTTAAGCAGACTAAACCCAATACACCCTACAATATACTCATACAAATGTCCAAGTTGTAACGACTACGCCTCCTTATATCACGCAACATGGGCTACACCAACGTGAAGGCAGCGCCGCAAATGTCCAACGCTACACCCGAACAGTGGGAGGCTGTGCTGGCTAGATCGGACCGTAGTAACCAGCAGCAACTCGTTGCGGGCCCGGGAGACCGCAACAGCCGCAGGAGTCCTGCACAAAGGGCGCCTCCCCACACAAGCAGGAAGAGACCTGCTTGTGCTTTTTTAATAAATCTTTCCCTCCTCCTCCTTCTCAATAATTGTGCTGCCATGACCTCTGCGAGATCGTCAGAGCGGTCGTGCAAGAGGAACTTCAGACGATGTTCCCAAGATCCCAGCCTCAGATTGCCTTGATCGAGAGGAATTAGAGCGGTCACAGTAGCTTGCCCAAGGGCAGCCGGGATGGCCACAGGCCCAGCCTGAAGAGATGATCTACGCCACGGTCACCGCCGTGAAAGTAACCCTCCGCGCCCGGGCCAGGATTCTGTAACGATGCATTTCCGCCGTCTGCCGCCTCCAGCTCACCCACCCGTTGTCCGGCGAAATACCCAAGGAACGCAGACGTCTGGCGCATTCCTGATCACCGCCCGCTCTTCTACAAGTGCAGATAAGCGGGTCACGTCTACCGCCAAATCCCATACAGGGCGATGGGACTGCGAGGGTTCACCGTTAACGCGCCGCGACCACAGCTTGGCAAACGACCTCGCGATGTCGCCGACTACCTCGCTGCCACTCAGTGGTGCTCTCGACGACCATCACGTTCGCGGTAACCAGGCTGTTACGTGTCGCCGCAACACTGAACATACACTGGCTTAGCCCGCGGCCGGTCTGCGAGCCCATATTGCTTACTGCTCAGTTACGAATAAGTAAACGGGAATACTACGCTGAAAAATTCTCACAGTGTCCCAGTAACGTAAGAAAGACATGCGGCTTGTTGCATTTGGCGGGAAAACCTGAACGTAAAAATCTAGATGATGGCTTGCTGAAAACTTTTTCGCCTGCAGAGTCATTGGACATTGCGAACTACTTAAAAGATGCCTTTGAGCTATCACTAACAATACTAAAACAGCAGTCTTCTAGAACTCCGAGTTTAAATTACCTAGGGCAGATGATTCCAAACTCTGCTCTTCTACCATCCATTAATGCAAGTGACCTGTGGGACTCGATGAACGCAATTCCACTCAACAAACCGGCAGGTTATGACCAATAAGAGTGCGAGATATAAAGTGCAATTTCTATCACCTGCAAAACGTACTCCCGTTTATCTTAACGCATGTTTCGAAACAGGTATAATCCCGCAGGGTTTAAAGGCCTCAGTAATTAGACCAATTGATAAGAAAGGTAGTAAATCAGATAAAAATAACTATAGACCAATTGCAATAATGAACGTGTTAGCGCATGTAATGGAGAAATTTATTTACACTTGCATGGTATCCTTTTGCGATAGATTTGATATTATAAGTCCCTCCCAATACGGTTTTAGACGCAGGTTAAATACAGTCGATCTGCTTGAAGAATGTAACGATTATATATGTAAAAATATTGATCAAAATAATATTGTGCTTGGCCTTTTCTTAGATCTGACAAGAGCTTTTGAAACCATAGAACACAACATCATGATGTACAAACTAGAAAGTATTGGTTTCCGAGGTCCTTATTCGAAATTCTTTTCCAATTATTTTTCAAACCGTATGCATGTAGTTTCTATTAAAAAATACACATAGTGATTTTACATCCGTTAGATGTGATGTACCTCAAGGATCGGTCCTGGGACCTCTTTTATTTAATATTTGCGTAAATTACATCGCCAACGTACAACTGAATGCTCCAATATTTCAATTCGCTGATTACACTGCAATACTTATGTCAGACGAATCGTATTCTGAAGCCGTAAAACTACTTCAAGAAGACGCAACACGTGTGATTGATTGGTTAAATGCTAATCAAATATATTTAAACAAAGACAAAACCACCATGATATGTTTCATAAATCCTCATAAGACTGTTAGCCTAGACCTGTCCATTCAATTACGTGGTTCTCAGTCTTCAAAATGCTCTTGCCTGTCTCTACCGCTATCCTCTTCTGTTAAGTACCGTGGTCTTCATTTTGACGACTGTGTGTTGTGGGTGTCCACATTGACTACATAATGAAGCGTTTACGAACGGTAGCAGCTCAGTTATACACACCTAAATTTAACACGCCTGTTAAGTTGCGAAGGTTAGTTTTTAAGGCTCTAGGCCAGTCTGTGCTCAGATATGGTATTCCAGTTTTTGGTTTCTGCTCACGAACGAAAGTAGATCGAGTGGATAAGCTATTGCATAGGATAGCTGCGAGCATACTGTATGGTACCGCTTATGATTGTCCAGGCAATGACGTAAGAAGTAATATTGCAGGTGTTGAGTCGTTTTCGGATCTGTTTGTACAAGTGATACTTCTTCGTAATATTTTCTCGAATCACCACAAAATAATGTAGAATAAACCTAAAACGCTAAGAAAAACATGCCTTTATTAGTTACCGCGTATATATACGAACTATGGCAAAAAGTGTCGAGAATATTACGTTCCTTTTTATTTTAAGCAGTTGCCGAAAGAAATAATTCAACAGCATTCCCCAAAAGAAGCCAAACAACAAATTAAAGCATGGTTCCTTCATGCTCAAAATACTTGACACTTATTGTGTGCTTATATTTTTTAAACAGTTGCTATCATTATACACACTTTTGTCTTGTAAACAAAAAGATTTTGATCTTCTTATTTATGTGTTTCCCAAAGAATTAAAGGGAAATTTTATTTTTCAAATTAGTTTTTTTTCTCATGCTACTAACACAGTAAAATATTCCTGTTCAGTGTTCTCTTCAAGCTGTTGCGATATGTAACATATACGTCATACTTCTTTTTCTAGCAGCGAGCTAGCACCTCATGTCTGCCGTGACCCGCCCACAAGCGACTTGCGCTTATGCGGGCACGTTATGTGTAATAAGTTGTGAACTGCTGAAATAAAGATGTATGTATGTATGTATGTATGTATGTATGTATGTATGTATGTATGTATGTATGTATGTATGTATGTATGTATGTATGTATGTATGTATGTATGTATGTATGTATGTATGTATGTATGTATGTATGTATGTATGTAGGAAAACTAAAAGCGTCAACCGATGGAATTGCGGTTGCTATTCGTCGAACTGACTAAGATCCTTCGCTGCCGACGAAGACGCCGATATGACGATATCGACGATATGTCAACGAGACACCGCCAGCCGACGAAGCCCTGACGCAAAGAATACGCTGACAAAAGCACACCCGACGACGCCACGCTCCAGCCTCACGTTAACACGATGCAGCCGTGATCCGACGCTAATACCTAACCACTGTTGCGTACTCCAGGGTAGCGTACCGTACTGCTGCCGAAAAGTAGCAGCGCCTGCCTATCGAAGCTCGACCGACATTACTTATTGGGTAGCGTGGCGTGGTCGGCAGGCTGCAGGCATCCGGTAGATCATGGCGACCAAGCAGGGGCGAGACGGTTTGCTAGTGCGAAACTTGCACTGTTTATTCAATGGTAGTTGAAAGAAAATAAGAAGAGCATGAATTATGAAGTCTATCAAAAGTACATTTCAGAGCCCCTTAAATAGGCTCTCTACATGTGTGGGCGGGACCTTGCTTCCGTCGATGACACGTGACAGGAATGGTGAGAGGGCCCCTCCTCCTGCAATACCGAGCACGGGTAGGAGAAGGCGATCCTCTTTTCGACGAATCCGGGGAGAAGGTTGGGTGAATGACCTCTCCAGCGCGTTGGGGTCCGGCGAGTAGAGGATAAGGGGGGATGAGGTAGCACCCACGGTGCCACGACCATGAGAGGTGAAGGGGATGAGGTAGCACCCACGGTGCCACGAGCATGAGAGGTGAAGGGAATGAGGTATCACCCACGGTGCCACGACCATGTAGAGGGTAAGGGGGGACGATCTGTCGCCCGTGGGCTACGGCCCAGAGGGTAGGGTGAATCACCTGTCGCCACGTGGTGTCAGACGCCAACCCTAACAACACAACGCAAGACAAGGAACCACTCACCTCGACATGCTTCTCGATGTCCACACAGTAAGCGCCTCAGTGGACACAGGAGGCGGCTACTCCCTGATGAGTGTACCCCTTGCTGCCCAGTTGAAGAAAGTTAAGACTGCATGGGAAGGCCCACAAATCCGGACAGCTGGGGGACACCTGATAACACGAACTGGAATTTGCACTGCCAGAATTACCGTTAATCACCGCACTTATCCTGCCACCTTCATTATCCTCAAATATTGTTCGAGACGTTATTCTCGGCATCATTGGGTTTCTGAACCAACACGGCGCCATCATTGACCTGAAATCAAGTCGAAAACGCTATCCGAAAACCACGTGATACCGCCAGAGAGCTCTCGTAGTCACCATGCCTTGAGTGCGCTTCAAAATGAAGTCAGAATTCCCCCAGTTCCAGCATTGTCATTTCCGTCGGCACCAATACACCTAGAAACGTAGAAGGCGTCATCGAGGAATGTCTACTGCTGGACCGTGAAGTTTGCGTCGCAAGAGTAATCGCTCAAATGCACGGATGAACACGAAAGTGTTGCTGATAAATTTCAATCAGGAGTTCAAGCACGTAAACATGGGCATGACGATCGCATACATTGAGGAAATTCTGGAAACCAGCAATACGTGTGTCCCGTCGGATTCTGCGGCATTTACCTCGACGACCATAGTTCCCGAGGAAGACCTTGGGATAAATCCAAACTAAGTCTCCCATACAGCAAACAAGAACAGCTCACAGGTCTTCTCCGACGACACAAAGACTGCTGTTCAACGTCACCTAGGTTTTGAGAAACACCAGTTGCAGGGCATCGCATAATAACCGAAGAGAGTGCTCGACCACTCCGGCAGAGCCCATAATCAGTTTCGACGCGAGAGCGTGAAGTTGTAAGGCAAACGGATGGCCCACGACGACATCATTCAGCCGTCGAAAAGCCCGTGGGCCTCTCGTGTATACTTGGTGAAGAAAAAGGGCGGAAGCTTACGATTCTGCAGCGATTATCGCTGATTGAACAACATTACGAACAAAGACGTACACCCCTTTCCACGGAAAAACGATGTATTTTATCGGCTCTGCAATGCTAAATACTTCTCGTCGATGTATCTCAAGACTGGCTACTGGCAAATAGAAGTCGACGAGCGGGATCGCGAAAAGAGTGCCTTCATCACGCCAGACGGCGTGACGAGTTCAAGTCATGCCATTCTCAATGTGCTCGGCGCATGCAACGTTCAAGCGTGCGATGAGCATGGTGTTAGCATGGTTGAAGTGGCAGACCTGCCTCGTCGAGTTTGATCATGTCGTCGTTTTTTCTGCAAGTTTCTTCAAGTAATTGAGACGCATTGAAACAGTGCTAAAGACAATCAAGTCTTGCGGACTCAAATTGAAATTAGAAAAGGGTCACTTTGCGTAAGAACAGCTGCTACTCCTAGGACACGTCATCAGCACGTCTGGAGTACGCCCCGACCCGCACAAGACAGCTGCAATCAGAAAGTTCCATTCCCGTCGACAAGAACGCAGTGCGTAGGTTTCTTGGCTTGTGCGCATACTACAGGCGCTTTGTCAAGGACCTTTGTCAAGGACGCATCTAACTACATCATATGTCGAGTTCACGTGGGAAACGCCGCAGCGCGACACATTTCAAGAACTCAAACGACGCATGCAGTCGTCACCAGTACTTGAGCACTTCGACGAAGATGCGGATACGGAAATTCACACTAGCGGCAGTACCCTAGGCTTCGGCGCCCGTCTTAATCCAGAAGAAAACTGACTTGAACGGGTGATAGCTTACGCTAGCTGGTTGCTGAAAAAAGCGGAAGGCAATTATTCTACAACCGAAAAGGAATGCCTTGCAGTCATATGGGCTACATCAATGCTTTGCCCTTACTTATATGGCAGACCGTTCAAAGTCGTAAGCGACCATCACGCCTTGTGCTGGTTATCGACCTTAAAGGACCCTGCAGGATGCCTGGCACGGTGGAGCCTCAGACTGCAAGAATATAATGTCACTCTAATTTCCAAGTCCGGACGGAAACACCCTGACGCCGACTGCCTGTCGTGTGTTCCCGTGAAGCCACCGCCCAAAGATGATCAAGACGACGAAGCCTTTTGTGCAACAATAAGCACAGACGACTTTGCCGAGCCGTAGCGCTGGAGCCTTGCAAGTACTTGGAAGGCAAAACCGATTTTGTCCCGAGGACATTTAGGCACGGATTGTGTTCCTTCTACACGCGTAATGACGTCATTGTAAAGACCTTTTTCCCAGCCCATGCAAACTACCTTCTCGTTGTGCCTGCAGCAATCTGGTCAGATGTCCCGTACGTCCTGCATGACGATCAGACAGCCGCGCGCCTCAGGTTTTCTCGTGCACTTGCACGAATACAAGAGAAGTTTTACTGGCCGCACCTGACCGCTGAGGTAGCCAGTTACATTAAGACTTGCAGTGACTGCTAAAGACCCCAGCGGCATTGCTACAACGGATCGAGCCTTTTTGCCGACCAATTCAGCAGATCGGGATGGACTTGTTCGGACCCTTTCCAATGTCAGCATCCTGAAACAATTGGATCGTCGTGGCGACGAACTACCTAACTCGCTTCGCTGAAATGTAAGGTCTGCCGAAACGAGTGCAGAAGAAGTGGCGAAATTCTTAGTCGAGAACATCGTGCTGCGACTTGGAGCCCCAGAAGTCCTCAT
This sequence comes from Dermacentor variabilis, assembly GCF_050947875.1. Lineage (NCBI taxonomy): Eukaryota > Metazoa > Arthropoda > Arachnida > Ixodida > Ixodidae > Dermacentor > Dermacentor variabilis. Next base: position 168,239,533 of record NC_134570.1, on the reverse strand, counting down.
CGCCGACAGAGCAACGGCGTTTTGCAGCATAGCTCACCCATGCCATTCTGCAACACAGCCAGACAAGCTACAGGAGGACAACTGCCTACCACCCAGAGACGAATGGTCTTACGGAGTGGCTGACCAAGACTCTCGCCAAGATGCTAGCAATGCACATCGACTTCGAACACAAGAGGTAGGATGCCGCCTTACCGTACGTAACATTCACTTACAACGCGGCAGTGCAAGAAACAACGAAGATCACGCCGTTCAAGCTGCTTTGCGGAAGGAACCCGACGATGAATGGGCCATGTGTCTCCGCCATGCGTCAGCCATGCTGGCGCGAGCGCCAATCCTGTGCCCTCTACCTATATCTACCTATCTAGCCTTTTACGCCTACCAAGCAACCCGAGTTTTCTAGCAGCTTGGGCCACTACGCAAGTGCTCGTGGTCGTAATGCCGTCATTGTGGTTCCTTTGTCGTCGTTTCCGTTTACTAATCTGACTTTTGTCATGCCATCGTCGCCTTGCCAAACTGGCCAACTTGTCTACCACTAGGTAGATCGGGGTGAAGATGCCGTTGCATCGTCGTCATTTTAGCTTCATCATCACCTCTCGTCATGGCATCGTCTTCACCCCGCACTTCGTCTGGCCATCGTAGTCACAGAACGTTCGAAATACATTGCTCGTTATGTCTTTGTCGTCATACAGTCGTCGTCATCCGATTTTCTCCCACCGTCGTCATGAGACCGTCGTCATTATGATAGAGTCGTCGTCATGAATACTGCCACATCCTATATGGTCACTGCGGGTATGTGCCAGGCGATGAGAACGACGCTGAAGTAGCGCGCGAGTGGAAAAACAGAAACGACAACGACGTCGCGTTGACTGCTCTGATAAAGTGCTTCCATACGTCCTCTACGCCGGCTTTCCCGTCTTCTACTAGGCTGCGACACTGGTGGAGGTGCGGGGTAGGATTGCCTCATGCTCGGCACCCCTTCGCGGAGCCATACCTCGAAAACGGAATCACCTTTGTTCGTCGAAACTCCTGTTCACTGGTACAGTCGCCGCCTGCTAGGCCTGACGCCCGAGTTCAACCCTTTGCAGAACCCCGCTGGAACGCGTCTACCTACTTCCGCCATGGCTACTGCAACTCCATCGCAGGTGACGCTGCAGAATCCTAAGATACCAGAAAGCTTCCATGGCGACGCTTTTGAAGATGTCCAAGATTGGCTTGACCAATTTGAGCGTGTCGCCAGTTATAATGACTGGGGCTCCCAGCAAAAACTGTCTAATGTCTACTTCGCGCTTCAAGACAGCGCGCGGACGTGGTTTGTGAACCGGGAGCGAAGTTTGACCACATGGGATGCCTTCCGCACCCAGCTGCTAGACACGTTCACTAGTACAGACAGAAGAGACACTGCGCAGCGCCTACTCGAATCCCGTATTCAAAAACCAAACGAGAGCGTAGCCATGTATGCAGAAGATATGACCCGCCTTTTCCGCAGAGCAGACCCTGAGATGGCCGAAGAAAAGAAGTTACGCTATCTCTTGCGCGGAGTGAAGGAGGAACTGTTTGCCGGACTCGTAAGGAATCCACCGACGACAGTGGTCAAATTCACCAAGGAGGCTACCGCTATAGAACGGGCACTAAAGCAACGGTACCGCCAATATGATCGCGCGAACTCACCGGTGAATGCTTCAGTTCTACCTGAGAGCTACGGCACGTCTCTGCGTGAAGTCATCCGGGAGATTGTGCGAGAGGAGATCCGGCAGCTCAGGATTTCTCCTATGGCACCAGCGGTGGCTTCTGTCGCTGATATCGTTCGGGAGGAAGTTCGACAGGCCTTTTCGTCCTCCGACCGGCAGACGGTGCCGCGACGGCTAACCTACGCGGAAGCTGTCTGTCGTCCACCTCCCGTGACTTCGATGCTGCTGACACCGTCGACCACTACGACGCAGACAGCACCGCCACCCCCGACGCCATATTTTCGCCAGTCACAGTCGCCGCCTGCTATGCCGTAATGCCGCCAGCCGATCGCTGCGCCTCGGTCTTACGGCGAATCCCCTGTGGGCTACCCGCTTCGAAAGACCGATTTGTGGCGCACCGCTGACCGCCGGCCGCTGTGCTTTCATTGCGGCGAAGCTGGACATGTTTATCGCGCGTGCCACTACCGCGCAGCCGGGTATCCAAGGTTTCCCAACTGCAATTACCCTGCGTTTGATGCTGCACGTACCTGCGACGACAATTCTACAAACTTTCGGCCAGAAGGTTCAGCGACGCCTCGATCACGTTCCCCTTCTCCGGCTCGTTATACCCCACCGACCCGTCGGGATTTTTCTGACGCCTCTAGGGGCAGGTCCCCTAGCCCACGCCGGGGAAACTAGAAGCAGTGACCTCCGGGGGTGAGGTTGCAAACCGTCTAGCTTTCCAAGAGCCCCCATCACCGACGACCGACGACTCTAAAACTCCGACGTCTCCAACCGCACCCCCTGTAACCGATGCCGTCAGCGCCGATCTTGTCGTTTTCATTGACGGTCACCAAGTGGCCGCTCTCGTCGATACTGGTTCGCATTTTTCGATAATAAGTCAAAAGCTGGCCGACAGGTTGAGAAAAGTGAAGACGCCGTGGACCGGGCCCAACATCAGAACTGCCGGCGGCCAGTTGATGACGCCGATCGGAAAATGCACAGCCAGGATAGTAATCGCCGGTGAAACCTTCGTCGCCACCCTCGTCATTCTCTTTGAGTGCTGCAAGGAACTTATATTGGGCATGGATTTCTTGAGAGAGTACGGTGCAGTGATTAATGTCCGTGACCTCGTCGTCACATTTTCTACGAGCTCAGACGACGTCGCCTCCGCGGAGCACCAGCGACCCCGCTTACGTATCGCCGACGACGACGTCACGCTTCCGCCGCGAAGCTGTGCCCTCGTACCTGTTATCTGCGACGGCTTGAACACCGGGACTGGTGTCGCTGAACACATCGACGCACTGGTACTGAGTCAAGGCGTTTCCATCGCCAGGGCCGTAATTAACGTACAACTCCTGCTGACGAATTTTACCAGGGAACGTCGACACATTGTTAGAGGCACGGCTGTTGCGTACTTCGACGAATTTACCTCAATACAAGACTGCCTCTCAGTGGAGCACGTGACGGCCACCGTGGCCATGCCTTCCCCTGTGGTTGATATCAGTCCCACCTTGTCACCCGTCGAACGTAACAGCCTTCTTGACCTCATCGATGAGTTTAAGAAATGCTTTTCATCTACGTCACGAGTCAGCCAGACGCCGCTCACTAAGCACCGTATTGTCACCGAAGCCGACGCCAGACCAATTCGGCAGAATCCTTATCGTGTGGCACCGAAAGAGCGCGAGGCGATACAAACGCAAGTGAAGACGATGCTTGAGGACGGGGTTATTCGGCCATCTAAGAGTCCTTGGGCATCGCCTGTCGTGTTGGTGAAAAAGAAGGACGGTAGCCTGCGCTTCTGCGTTGACTACCGAAAACTAAACCAGATCACAAAAAAAGACGTTTATCCGCTGCCGCGTATCGACGATTCACTGGACAGGCTACGAAACGCACGTTACTTTTCGTCGATGGACTTGAAAAGCGGCTACTAGCAAATAGAAGTTGATGAGAGAGACCGTGAGAAGACCGCATTTGTGACGCCCGACGGACTTTATGAATTTCAGGTGCTCCCCTTCGGTTTGTGTTCTGCGCCAGCAACGTTTCAGCGACTAATGGACACGGTACTCTCAGGCCTCAAATGGCAAACCTGTTTGGTGTACCTCGACGACGTGATTGTTTTCTCCGCCACGTTCGAGGAACACTTACGGAGACTAAAGACGGTCTTTGAAGCAATACGCTCAGCTGGTCTAACTTTGAAACCTGAAAAGTGCCATTTTGGCTTTGAAGAACTTCAATTTCTCGGTCACGTTGTCAGTCGTGAAGGTGTCCGACCTGACCCTGATAAAACCTCTGCCGTTGCTAATTTCCCAACGCCATCAGATAAAAAGGCCGTGCGACGTTTTCTGGGCCTTTGCGCCTACTACCGACGCTTTATTGCGGACTTTTCGCGCATCGCATGGCCATTAACGCATCTAACCAGAGAAGATGTCCCCTTCGTATGGGGTGAAGACCAGCAACGGGCATTTCACGACCTACGGCAACGCCTGCAGACGCCTCCCGTGCTCGCACACTTTGATGACGACGCTCCTACGATTCTTCATACCGACGCTAGTAATGTCGGCCTCGGCGCAGTGCTTGTACAGCGGCAGGACGGCGCCGAAAGAGTGATTGCTTACGCCAGCAGGACGCTATCAAGAACGGAGGCAAACTACTCCACGACAGAAAAAGAATGTCTCGCACTGGTGTGGGCCGTCCTGAAATTTCGGCCATATTTGTATGGTCGGTGTTTCACCGTTGTCAGTGATCATCATGCACTTTGCTGGCTGACTAATTTAAAAGATCCAGCTGGTCGACTAGCGCGCTGGAGTCTTCGTCTCCAAGAGTTCGACTTCACGGTTGTCTACAAATCAGGGAAACGACACACCGATGCCGACTGCCTTTCTCGGTCTCCTGTTCAGACTGCAGTGCACGACGATGATGACACGGCTTTTCTAGGCGTGCTAGATACTGTCGCCGTTTCACGCCACCAACGCGAGGACGCAGAACTGGTTCCTCTTTTTGATTACTTAGAGGGAAGAACAGGCAGCGTGCCGAGGTTATTCGCCAGAGGGCTGCCTTCATTCTGCTTGCGCAACGACGTTCTGTATAAAAAGAACTTTTCACCTAGTGGCAGCAGCTACCTACTCGTCATTCCCGCATCTCTTCGCGACGAAGTCCTACACGCCTGTCACATCGAGCCGACCGCTGGTCACTTGGGCTACACTCGGACATTAGCACGAATTAGGCTCAAGTACTATTAGCCGAGACTTGCGTCGATCGTGAAACGTTACACACAGACATGCCTGGATTGCCAGCGCCGCAAAGCCCTACCCGGCAAGCCAGCTGGACTGCTGCATCCTGTTCAGATACCGCAAGCGCCGTTCGAACAAATTGGCATGGACCTTTTAGGTCCGTTTCCACTGTCTATTGCCGGAAATAGATGGATAATCGTCGTCACGGATTATCTTACGCGATACGCCGAAACAGGTGCTATCCAACGTGGAACGGCAGCCGAAGCAGCGCGATTTTTTGTCGAAGCCGTCGTCCTAAGGCATGGCGCTCCCGCAGTGGTCATAACAGACAGAGGATCTGCGTTCACGGCTGCGCTTCTGGATACCGTGTTGCGACTAAGTGGTACCACTCACCGAAAGACCACGGCTTACCATCCCCAAACCAATAGGCTGACAGAACGTCTGAATATGACTGTGGCAGACATGACGAGTATGTACATCGACGTCGACCACAAGAACTGGGACGACATTTTACCATATGTTACATTTGCATATAACACGGTCGCCAAGAGACAACACGCGTGACGCCTTTCAACCTCGTTTACGGACGCGAAGTGACAACCATGTTGAACGCAATGCTGCCGCACGAGTGCGGTGACGACGAGACTGGTGCCGAGGAGTTTACGCAACGCGCAGAGGAAGCCAGGCAGCTTGCGCGTTTGCGAATCAAAGCACAACAGGAATACGATGCCCGGCACTACCATCTTCGACACAGACCCGTCACGTACAACGTCGGTGACCAGGTGTGGGTCTGGACTCCGATTCGTCGGCGGGAGCTGTCTGAAAAGCTCCTGCGAAGATACTTCGGCCCGTACACAGTTCTGCGCCGCATCAGCGATGTTAATTATGAAGTTGTCCCCGACAGCCATAACTGCTCCAAACGCCGGCGGCATCTGCCCGAGGTTGTGCATGTGCTTCGTATGAAGCCATACATTTCCTCATGACCTCAACTTTGCACCGTCTGTGCACAGCCTTCGGACGTTGGTGCATCGGGACGATGCCCTTTTTTTCAAAGGGGGGGCAAATGCCACATCCTATATGGTCACTGCGGGTATGTGCCAGGCGATGAGAACGACGCTGAAGTAGCGCGAGAGTGGAAAAACAGAAACGACAACGACGTCGCGTTGACTGCTCTGATAAAGTGCTTCCATACGTCCTCTACGCCGGCTTTCCCGTCTTCTACTAGGCTGCGACAATACATTGTCATACCGCGGTCGTGATACCGACAGGGTCGTTTTATGATCGTTATTTTTAACTTCGTCATCCGACACGCGTCGTCAAGCCATTTTCATCATGCTGTCGACATCACACTGTGGATTTTTCATGGTTATAAATTCAGTAACGTCATCTCAATGCTGCCATACTACCTTCGACGTTCGATTGAGGTCAATCCTTCCTCATTGTATTCTAATAATGTTGCCGTCATTCATTTGTAGTAACACTTCCGTGATTATGCCATCGTCGTCGTTGAGTCAGTCGCAATCACACATCCGTCGTCATACCAACGTCAGCTTGCCCTCGTGGTCGTACAATTGTCATAAAGCTACGTCATCAGACTTTCGTCATGCCGTCGTCATCCCGCCATCGTTATCACACCGTAGCTGCCATACAGGCTGCGCAGTACAGCCTTCGTTATTTTGATTGTCCTGACACACTCATCGTCAATCCATTGTCCCCATACTGTTGTCATGTTAACATCGTTATTTCGATGTCATCGTACCTTCGTCGCCATGCATTCGTTGTCATACCATCGTCGTGATGCCACCATGGTTGTTCCAGTGACATCATTCTAACTTCTTCATTCGACTGTCGTGTAGTCGTCATCATGAGTCCGCCGCCAAACTATCGTCGTCATACCATTTCTTGTCGTCGCGCCATCACGCGGATGTTTTAGTAACGTCGACCTTTCTGTAGCGTCATTTTATTTTCGTCATTTTGTCGTCGTCGGACGACCTTTTAAAATCCATCGACCGCATTCCTTTTTCGTGCTCTATTTTAATCATGTGTCATTATTTATGATTACGCCACCACTGTCCTGAAATAGTCACCATTCGTCGTCAAACAGTTGCTATCATGAATCCATAGCCATACTGTAAGCGTCGGGCCATTGTCGCATTTCAGCTTCGTCATATGGTTGCAGCATACCGTCGTCGTCGCACCATCGACGTCATACAGTTGTGTCTGCATCGCCCACATTTATTAATGATTATCTCATTGTTAGCTCACCGTCTTTGCTGCTTCATCGACGTCAGTCCTTCCTGGTTATTCGATGGTAGTGCGTCGGCGTCATACACCAGTCGTCATGCCGCCGTGGTGGTGGGCTACCTTTACCCGTGAGTGTAATAACAACCTGGGAGTACACCGGATTATATCGCAGATAGGCAAAGCAACGGAATTCAGAGTGACAACTACGGAAGTCAAATTAGCTTCAATTCTCAAACACGGCGTACTACATTTGCTCGGATGCTAATCGCATTACTATCGACAGTCACCTTGAGATTAGTTCTGCCTTAATTCATTGCGTCGCCGCTACGCCACGTTCCCTGTTTATTGTAAATTATTTCATAGCTCGCTGAAGCACTTTCCTTCAGTCATGTCCCCTTGACTCATTTCACAGTACGTCGCACATCAACTGCAAGATGCTAGTCCTCGCACACAAACCGCCTGTTTCAAGCTTCACTCTTTCCTAGGATAGCTAAAAACAGGAACGAGCTTCCCTGCAATATCGCGTCCATCAGATGGCATTAAACATTTTTTGAAACAGATTCGACTTGTATTTCACCGTAATCGCCTGCATTTATCTACATACATGCAAACCACTCCTCATGCAATACCCTGAAAGGGGCATTAAGGTGATGAAGGGTAAAAAAGGGAAACGAGTGTATTCACGGCGTCCTCAATCGAAGGCGGGATCTCGTACTTAGCAATGTAGCGCCATAGCCACGCAGAGTTATATTTATGTTTACAATAAACAAATAGCATTGACCGACTAACAAACATCAGAAGAACATGTGGGGCTAGTTGGTTCATAACTTTCAAAAGACAAATGGCCCATTTCGCCCCGGCACACTCCTTACTGAGTACACGGCAAGCGACGGCATGGTGCCTCTTATAAACAGATGCATATCCGAACCCGGCGGCCTACCACCACTACTGTCCGGACCTTTACACCGATGGATGTACATTCTCTCAAGAAAGGGCGGACCTACAACATATGCTTTGGGCTTGTCATCGGACACCCGCACAGAATGAAATAAACAAGACCAGAGAGCAGAGGGAGACAGCGTTGCTCACCTGTACACCGGAAGACCAACTCAAGGCAATCGCGCACGCCGAAGATGACGCCAGGGCCCAAGGGCTCGAGGCTGTCATCTAGGTATAGAGGCCTAGGTCTCAAATCTGGTGTCTACAAATAAAGTTTATTTCTCCACCTCCAAGACCGACAGCACCCTAATGAAGAAGGAACAAGGACAGGACAAGGCGGGCAAGTGCCTTGTCCTGTCATTTTTTTCATTAGTGTGCTCTCACTGTTTGTGCCTCATCTTTTGAAAATACAGATCAAATTTGTTATAAGATGTTATAGCAGAGCGTTTTCAAATGACAGAGAAATTCTTACATAATTATTTTTTGAGAACGTGATCGTTATCTTTCTCATGTGTACGTGTGGCATACTGGATCTTTATTCAAGCCGTTGATAGGGCCTATATTTAGGAAAATATATATTTACAATGGCGGTTGGATTTGTAAGAATAGGTTCCAGTCAGTGCTTATTGGGAACACAATAAATATAGAAAGCGACAGCCACTTATAAACAGCACTTTCAAAATACTACATTCGTGAATAAGGTCCCAAGTAGCCCGATGAGCCAAAAGCGAGCTATCAGGTTTGGTTCCAACGTGTTGGCAGATACTATAGTGCACTTATTGATCAGTCACCGTGACTTAAGCCGCTGCTGCCGTGATCGTTATTGGTGTTTACATAGTCGCACTTATATGTTTATTTTTGTATTTTATTTGTCTATTTTCCTTGAATATACAGCATCAAAATAGATTTCTTCGACAAATTCTATGGTCCCTACCTGCCTCTTCTCTGAACCCGCACGAAGTGACCTCTGTTGATATCCAACAATGTATGCAATCTCATGTCCCCTGTTTCGTCGTCTTCGTCTGGTTTCCTTCACCCTTGATCAGGTACGCTGCTTCATAAATTTCAACAATCTTACTTTCTTCGCAATATTAGATTTATTCATTGATTTCACATATTCTTGTGATCAATTTGCGGTTATCGAATTCTTGGCCTGCTGATTGGTTCACCCAAGGAACAGAATGCCTGTTATTTCGGGGTGACGCGCCGCTGGACCTTAGCTCTTGCGAAATGCAACGCATCTCGGAAAGTGTTGGAGCGAAAATAAGGCCCATAGGCATCTAGCCTAAACCATTATAACGTATAATTGAATTTTTATATGAATAACCGGCGACCATTGCACGAGAATACCTTTGGGTAAAAGGAAGAGGCGCAGGCCGGAAATCACAAATTATATTATCGACTCGGACTACCAGTGCAAGAGAAACATCAGACAGAGAAGACGCAAACAACATAAACGTCCCCTTTAAACGGAGTCCAAAGTTGGAAAAACTGTAGCTGATGCTGTTGGCTTCAGCTGGTTGCAAGTGTCACCAAGAGATAGCCATTTTACACCTGTTAACTTTTTACCTGTTACGTTAACGTTAACGTAACCTTAACGTTAACGTTAACGTAAACGTTAACCTGTTAACGTTTGGCAGGCATTCTCAAATCATGAACAGCAGGTTGCCACTAACCCTCAAAAGGAAAGTGTATAACAGCTGTGTGTTACCAGTATTCACATATGGGGCAGAAACCTGGAGGCTTACGAAAAGGGTTCCGCTGAAATTGAGGACGACGCAACGAGCTATGGAAAGAATAATGATGGGTGTAACGTTAAGGGATAAGAAAAGAGCAGATTGGGTGAGGCAACAAACGCGGGTAAACGACATCTTAGTTGAAATCAAGAAAAAGAAATGGGCATGGGCAGGACATGTAATGAGGAGGGAAGATAACCGATGGTCATTAAGGGTTACGGACTGGATTCCAAGGGAAGGGAAGCGTAGCAGGGGGCGGCAGAAAGTTAGGTGGGCGGATGAAATTAAGATGTTTGCAGGGACAACATGGCCACAATTAGTCCATGACCGGGGTAGTTGGAGAAGTATGGGAGAGGCCTTTGCCCTGCAGTGGGCGTAACTAGGCTGATGATGATGATGATGATGATGAACTTTTCAGTGCAAGAGCAATTATATGGACACGCTAAGTGCATGTCCGCCATCGGTGTCACCGTGGCCTGAGATTCCGTATGAAGTGCAAGGGCGATAATATAGTTGCCGCGCGTCCTGCGCTGTATGTTCGAATGAAAGCAGCCGATGGCAGCCGATGATCAGGACTCAATCTCGCCCACGTGAAAGACAGCGGGCAGTAAGCGTGCCGTCTCCCGTCGTCCGCGAGGCACACAACGCTGGGATGGGAGAGAGAGAGAGGGGGGGGGCGACGTTCTACTCTGGCTGCAACTGCGCATGTGGCGGCTGCGCGCAGTCGCTTGGCCGTATATTGAGGGAGATCTGCGTTCGGAACAGAGCTAGGTGCGTCGGCGGCTCGTGGATTTGTGTGTGCTGTGTGTTCTCGACACTCCCTCTTTACGCCATAGCGTTAAGGAGCTCATGTCGCAGAAAAGCTGGTGTCGTCGACGTGGGCGCCTTTGGCCGTGAGCGAAAAATGGCGGAAGGCAATTCAGAAATAAAAACAACTTGCAAGTTGGGCTGGGTGGGAATCGAACCAGGGCCTCCGGAGTGGGAGACGGATACGCTACCACTCAGCCGTGAGTTCGATGCTTCAAAGCGGGACAAAAACGCGTCTAGTGAATGCGGTGTTGCCTTAGAAGCGTGCCATAGAAAGTTATACTGCGGTGTATATTGGTAATTATGATCATGTAAATTACAGGACTCGCAGTTAAACGCGTAGCGAAGTACGTTTCCGCTACATTTCTTCTGCGCTTGACGCGCACGCAAAGCCATCTAGCGGCAAACACAGAAGGCCCCGTCCTAGCAAGTACGGCGTAGCCTCGACAGCTGGCGCGCCACTCGCCCGCATCTATAGGACGATCCCATCGATGCGTCAGCCCCAACATCGCGTCCGCCTTCATGGCATGTCGCGGCCCGGCTGTCTGTGCTGATCACTACGTTTGGCTCGCGTAGATCGTTTCTCCCTCCGATGCACCGAGTTCTTTGGCTCGTTCCGCTTGCCCAGGCGCACGTTTCGTCTTTGTGTGACTAAAGAGCATGCCGAGCGAATGAGTAGGCAGTGCAAACGGGGCGCGATAACGCTGTCGCGTTCCACTCTTGAAGGGGAAGCTTAAGTGTCCTCCAATTTTTTTTGTTGATTCGATAGAGAGCACGAATGTCACTTCGCTTGCAGCTGCTGCCGCATTTCCTGAGGCCAGCGCTTTGAGTGCAACCTTCAGCGGTCATCGAGTTCGATGTGCTAATGTTCCCTTGTGCGCGCGTGCCTCCATGCTTGTTAATTTATTTAGTGGGGCTACATTTCAAAGCTTACACGACCGATAAAACTACCATCACTACTTCGTATAACTTTCTACTAATTTGCTATCGCAACAGATGCTTCGCCTTTCGGGCTAAACTGCGAGTTTTATTATTTTATTATCTTTGGTTTTCTGCGCATGCTTCCGAAGTGGCCACTTCGAACATACATATTTATTCAAGAAATATTGTATATAATTTACCTTCTCTGCCTCCTCCAAACAACATCTTTGCCTTCAAAAATGAAAAAAAAAATATCTGGACACAGTTTAGGGCGTCCATGCCAATCACGGGAAAAAGAAAATCCACAAAAAGGAAACCACGTGTGATAGACGCCAACGCCATATATCTTCATATTTATAGCCCTCAGCGCTTATCCACCCGTCGTAGCTACCATTATTCTAATAAGCGCCGTAGTTGGGAGCGCGTGCCATCAGGTTGCGTGAGTCATTCCTAAGTCCAGTCAACGTTCCTCTGATACTATTCGACGAGTTGAGTTCACTGCAAGCTGTAAGAAGGTCTCTCTTGAGCTTCTCACGCCGCTCAAGGGCGTCCTCGACTTGACGCTTCACGTCCAACCGGCGCGCCTTCTCAAGCGAGCACTGCAGCTTTGCGTCGTGCAGACGGGCCTCCAGATTCTTTATCTGCTCGTTAAATTTGTTCTTCTCTTCTTCAAAGTCGCGCCCGCGCTTTCTTTCTACATCAGCCTCCTTTGAAGATTCGTCTATGCGCCTCTGCAACTGCCGGATTTCGCGAGTTGCAGCCTGTTTTTCACCCTCCGCTCTCTCTAATGCCAACTGACAGCGCGCAAGTCGTCGTCCAATTTCCTCCTGAGCTGATCGAAGTCTTATAGCGAGTCCTTCCTCCTCCTCGTAAATTTTCTTTCGAAGAGCTTTTCCTTGTTCCTCGATGTGTTGCATTCTTGACGCCTGTAGTTTTGAGCTGACCTGCGCCGTTGCGAGCTGCTCTTCCAGTCGTTCCTTCTGTGCCTGAATCCGACGAAGTTCGCTGGCCAACACAGCACTTCTGCCCCGACACTTGATGACCTTCTGTTCTGTGGCACTAATACTGGCCTGCAGACCCTTGTTCACTTCACAGAGAACAGATATCGGCGTGGAAGCACTTGCGAAGCTGCCCATACGATCGTCGTCCGTGACTTCAACACCGTGACGTGGCTGTTGCGGTGAAACGAAGATTTTCTTTAGCCGAACCATCCTCGGCAGAGCGCTCATGACACGCACATTGGCGTTTTCGATTTCAGGCTTATGGCTCAGTCGTGATTTGGAAGGCCAAAAATCATTACCGATAGTATCAATCAAAACCTGTTCGGACACTGCATCGTTGTTTGACGTACTGATGTGTTTCCCCGCAGGTTCCATTCGGCTAACTCCCCGACAAACATCCGCCGCCACTCTCTTATCATGGTGCTGCAAAAGCGAATCATCAGCTTGGCTCTCTCTTTCTTCTTCATCATTGTCTTCATGTATTTCAATCTGGTCTATTTCATGGTTCACCTGTTTCGATAACATTCCCCTGTTGAGGTCACAGTCTGGGCCAAGCACAGGAGGCAATAAATTTGGTTCATTCGTTCGGAACCTCAATTGCAGATTTCCTTCGAAGACCTGCGATGCTCTGTTTTCAAGGACATTGTGTTGCTGTGTAGAGCACCGCAATTGTATGTCACGAGAAGAAATGTCGCAAACGCGGTTATCAATTTCATGCACATTTTCCTCACCGGAGATGTCCGTGTTAGCCTTGCCTCCATGTTCGGCAGTGTCCGGCTTCGGTAGGCCTTGGTAGCACTGTCGGGCACCGCTTAGGTCCGTGTGACGTGCTTCGAGTTCGGTGTCAGTACCCCGCTCGTGCCTTGGCTGCAGCTGGTGCTTCCTACGTCGTTCGTCCAACGAAGCTGTCACGTTGTGCGTGGAAAACCTTGGTACCTTCTGCTCCTCGCTCGAGGTCATCTCTCTTTCCAACTTGGGCATTGCGCTGCGAAAGTGTCAATAAAGATGTGGCCGATGATAATGATGTTCAGCTTTGCCAGATACCCACTGTCAAGAATTGAACAATAGGAGAAAACGTAAATGTCCCCTGTGGTACAAAGCAAACTATGCAAAAAGAACGCTATCAAAGCGACGTAATACTGGCACGTGTACCTGCTTATCCGCGTTAGGACTGCATCTCACCCCGCTAAAAACTTGAATTTCTTGCTCAGAGCTACACGCGTCTGAATCATTTTGTAAATTTCTGGGGTGTTCTCGTTGATTCAGTCAGTCCTGTATGTTGTCGCCGAATCTTGCTTAATCAGATCGCATGCGGGACGCGAATAGTGTTGTAGTTTCTGGGAGGTGTGCGAGCTATTATGCTGGAGTCTTCAACGAATCATGTATAAAAGCAGACGTGCTTGATCCACAGTTCAGATTTTCCACGATTGACGAGTTCGCTCAGCGCTATTATTTTTCTGAGCGTTACTTCTTTTGCTGAGCTCAGGTTCGTCCAACAAAAAGTTAGTTTCATGTGCCGCTGCGGTTATTAACCTCAACTGCAACATATCTGGGGGAGGTGTCTGCGTTCTCTCTTGCTGTTTTCCCCTAATAGCGCAAGTGCGACAAATGCTGCTGTGTGCTGTTATTATGATGCCACTTTTATTTCTCAACCTGGCATTCTTTATTGTCTAGTATAAAAACAAATCTTCATGCTGTCTTTACGCTATTCCAATGCGTTCGTTCGCCGATATGCTGAGGTTGCTGCAAAGCTTCTTGTCATTATATTTCGTGTTTTTTTTTTGTTGTTGTCGGCAAGAAGTGAGTGGAGGACGGACCGTATTCACTAACTTCCTTGTGTTGTAAACTAATAGAACATAGTATTGCAAAATACATGTACATTTCTAGAACAGCACAATATGTCAAATAACTTGAAGCTCTTGTTTAAAAAAACGGTACTCAACCATTATGCTACTGATAAATAAGATTCACTCTTGCGTGAGTCATGGATATGAAAGGTCAGATGCAATATTCTGAAATTTCTGCACGGCTTTTGATACGGTAATTCATGAACAGCTAATTCTAAAGCTCAGGTCAATTAGTATTCCGGAAGTGTTTGTGTGCTTGATTGCAGGAAATTTATAAGACTGCGTATAGTTAGTTGATCTGGACGGATATTACTCGGACTGCTTGCCACTCACATCTGAGGTGCCTCAAGGAAGTGTATTGGCACCTTTGTTCTTTGTATCAATGACAATGTTGAAGTAATCTGTCCTGGAACCCTAATTGCCCTCTTAGGTCGACGACTGTGCATTGTAGAAATAAGTTCATTATACAAATGACCTTGACGATATATTTGTTAATGTTATTATCAATTACGCAACCAATTGGCGCAATGAAGGGGGTGGGTAACTTAACGCACAAAATTGTGCGTTCTTTCTTATTACTAAGAAAAGACAGCACTTTGCATTCACCTAAAACTCGGTTCTCTACCACTACAACAAGTTACTAAGTAGAAATATTTAGGAGGGACACTGATGTACATCGGCCAACTCACCACAGTGCATTCACCAAACTCAAACAGCTAATCACGGCGAACATCGCAGCAGTGACAGCATTGAAACAAGCAATGGAGACCTACCAAGCTGAGAACACGAACAGATTCGCCTACATCGAAAGAACCCTACCGCCAATGGTAAGCCACCCGACGTTTGCGCCCCTCTTCGCGCAACGTCCACCCAACCAGGGAGCCCCGTACACGCCAACGCAATCGTGGCCGCCAGCGCAACACCAGCAGCAGCAGGTGTAACAGCGTGGCAGTGGAACTGTCGTGGCTTCGGCAGGAAGAAGGCAGTCATCCAACAGCACATCGCACATGCCTCGCGCAGGCCGGACGTTATAGTATTACAAGAAACTCGAACCGCCGCACCGTCCCTCCCCGGCTACAGAGTGCACAAGGGACTGCCTGACGTGAGAGGCCTGTGCGCCCTGGTCAGGAAGGGACTCACGTTCGTCGAACACAAGCTGCAAAGCAATATCAAGATCGAGTACACACTCACCGAAATCATCCCGGGCAAGGAGAAAAAAAAGCATATTTCTGCTCAACGTCTATAGCAACCCACCCCACAGAAAACGGAGATACAAGGCAGTACTGAACAGAGCAGGCACCACAGCGGGCCACAACACGCTTGCCGCGTGCGGAGACTTCAACGCCATGAACCCTGCCAGGGGCTACAAGTACACAGCAAAGAGCCGCGACCTGTGCCAAGACGCCACGGAACTCGACTTCATCCTCATCACGGATCCAGCACATCCGACGAGGATCGGTAACTCCGTGTCCCGGGACACCACTCCGGACGGCATGTTCGTCAAGAACGACATCCGGGGCGAGATCGCCTGGAGAAACACGGGGACCGACCTCGGCAGCGACCACACCATCGTGGAAATCGGCATAACGGAACACAACGACACCAGCATCAAAACACACAGATGGATAGACTGGGATGGCTCTCGAGACGCCAGAAGCCAGAAGAGCCACGGTGACGACGAGATCGAAGGCATCGAATCGTGGATGGCCGAAATCACCAAGAGCGTACGCGACGCGACCAAAGAAACTGAAACGGATGCGGAGATCGACAAAGTAGACAGCCGGCTTGCGCATCTCATCGAAGCCGAACAGTCGATACCCAATCGCTGGAAGAAACAACGGCTTAACCGCAGACTCAGAAAGAAGGTGGCGCAGTTAAACCGAGCGATCGAGAATCACTGCCGCGCGCTCTGCACGCAACAGGGGAACGAGATCTGCAGCGCAGAAGACGGGCAGAGTCACAGCGAGAAGACGTGGAACCTGCTGCGGCACCTGCTCGACGAAACCAAGACCAAGTCGCACCAAAGGGACAGGCTTGCCAGGCTCATACATCGGGCGGTCTCAGTACGCGGCGCCAACGAAGTCACCAGGCGCATTAACGACAAATACCTGTCGACTACACCCACCGAACAACACGCGCCGTACAGCGACCTAACTAACGCGAAGCTCGATCGTGACATCGACGTCAAGGAGGTACACGCGGCCCTGCACGACCTCAACAGCCGGTCGGCAGCTGGCCCGGACCTCGTCACGAACAAGGCGCTCAAAAACCTCGACGACGGCTCTATTGAAAACCTCGCCAAATACTTCAACAAGTGCTGGAGAGCGGGCGCGCTGCCAAAGCTGTGGAACACAGCCAAGACTATCCTGATCCCCAAGCCGCGGAGGCCGCCGGACACGCATAACCTCCGGCCCATTTGCTGAAGGACGTCCTACTCAGCAGGTGGCAAGACTGCCTGGAACAATAAGGATTGTACCCGGCAACTTTGATCGGCTTTAGACAGCACCTCAGCACGCAGGACGCGATGCTGCAGCTCAAATACCAAATCATCGACGACGGCGGCAGCGCCCGCGACAACAAACCAATCCTAGGGCTCGACCTGCAGAGCGCCTTCGATATGGTGAAAATTTGGCAATTCTGTCCCAAGTCTCCATGCTCAACGTGGGCGAACGATCCTACAACTACATCAAGGACTTCCTCATGGACAGGACCGCCGAGCTACGAGCAGGGGGCCTACAGACGTAAGACAAAAAGCTCGGGAGCACGGGCACACCGCAAGGATCGGTCATTTCGCCGATGCTGTTCAACCTGGTAATGATTGGAGTGGCCGAAAAGCTCGCGGACATCAAATAGGTTAGGCACACCATCTACGCGGACGATATCACGCTGTGGGTGACCGGTGGCAGCGACGCCCACATCGAGGGCACGCTGCAAGCCACCGTCGACGCAATAGAAGATCTGCTGGAAGGCACCGGACTGAGATGTTCGCCGAGCAAATCGGAGCTTCTCAAGCACCCACCTACCAAAAACAGCAGAGGCAAGACCAGACAACGCGAAAACGAAGAAAATCAAAAATCTTGACTAAATATTGCAACGTGATCCCCGAGGTCGGCAAAATTGGGATGCTAGGCATGGTCATCGAAAAGCACGGAAGAAACGGTGAACCCATCACCCGTCTCATGGCAAAAGCAGTCAACACGATTAGACTCCTTAAACGAGTCCCTTGCCGGAAAGCTGGCATTAGAGAGGAGATCCTTATTAGGCTCGCACAATCCTTCGTCATCAGCCACGTCGCGTACGTTGCAGCCTACCACAGATGGCTGCAACGCGAACGTAACAAAATCAACGTGCTCATCAGAAGAGCGTACAAGACGGCGCTGGACCTGTTCGAGTCCACAAGCATGAACCGCTTGTTACTCGGGAACCTCGGGATACACAATACGCTTGAAGAAATAGCCGAAGCGCAACGCACCTCTCAACTGAAGCGGCTGTCCATGACCGAAGCCCGGAGGAAGATACTGGACGATCTGGGAATAGGATGCTCGAACGAGGTGGAGATGAAGCTCCCCGTCTCCGAAGAGGTCTGAAGCAAGACGTGAATCGACCCCATACCGAAGAACATGAATCCCGAGTTCAACAAGGGAAGAAGAGCGGAGAGGGCCAAGGCTCTCATCGACCAGCATGCTAACGACGAACACGCGCGGTACGTGGACGCGGCCGAATACCAACGGAACGCCTTCGCAGCGGTCGTCATAGAGGCGTCAATCGGCGCCACTAGGACGGCAGTGAGCGTGAGAAGCGCCGGAGCGGAACAAGCGGAGGAGGTAGCCATCGCCCTGGCCATCGCCGACGCAGACTGCCACACTGTGCTGAGTGACTTGAGACAGACGGTGCGAAACTTCGCCAAAGGCCAAATCTGCAGGGAGGCTGAGCACGTAAGACCGAAAAGTAAGACTCAAGTGGTTCCCGGCGGACGCAGGCGACGCGTAAGAACGCAATAAGAACCACAATGAGACGGCAGACGCAGCGGCGCGAGCGCTAACCAACCGCGCCCCGGCGACAGACCGTCCGACTTGGTTCGGAACCAAGGACCAAGGCTCGCAGGATTCTCCCACCCCCGCACCCTTCCACCCCCGACTTCGTACTCTCCCACCCCCGACTTCGTAGATGACGTAGGCCCTCGCCGGGGCGCGCGAGCGCCCAACTTCAGGCACAAATAAAGTTGGCTCCAATCCTATCCAATCCACCACAGTGCTGGCATTTCCCATTGATTTTTGGACCGAAATATTTAACAATAGCTGGTTAAAGCAACATGTTATTTGGGAGGTGCCGTAGGATGCGTTCTCCTTTGTTGGATAGGCCTTTTGTCGGAGGGGATACACCCGGCGCTGCTCGCAGAAGTATTCTTGGATTGCACTGAACCATATTAGCGGGGTAGGACATTCCAGCAGTTTAAGGCAGCAAGGAGGTTCGCTGGTAATGATTGCGCTGGCCGCCACATGTGCAGCTTCATTATCTAGGAGGTACTTATAGCCTGGAGTCAAGATTATTAGTTTTGGTGCGATATCTCTGTTCTTGATGTAGTCTCAGAATTTTGTTGGCTAGCGGGGAGATTTCCCCTGCCAACTAGCTTTCACAGGTCTTTCAAGACTGTGAGCATGCAGTTTCAATAGGGGTCTGCAGCCACCAAGGCGATAGCCACCTCCTCTGCTTGGTTTGAATTCCTGGCTCTAAATGAGATTCCACGCAGCTGAGTTCCCTGATGTAAAACCGCCCCCGTGTAATATGCCGTGAGCGATGGTCCCTACATCAACACAGTGATTCCCAGAACGGGAGCCAAGCTTTCTTTCTTGCGCTTTGGCACATGCCTGTCTTCTCCCTTCATGTGTTTCCTTCGTCATATTAACAGGCAGTGGGGTCACCAAGAGTTCGGTGCGCAAAAGTTCTGGATGCGATGTTCGTGTTCAGTTGCGCAATCGTGTTGAATGCACAGGCGGTCCCGCAGGTGAACGCCCGGGCGGCCTGCATAAGACGTGTGTATTTATTTGTTAGTTGCGCCGCCCTCAGCTTCTGAATAAGGTTAAGGACTTAAGGACCCCAGAGGCAGAGAGTTTCTGACTGGAAGTGCTAATCGGCAGGCCTAAGGCGCGTTTCGTTATTTTCCTGAGCATCGCAGCGGCCCTGTTCTCCTTGTGTTTAGTCATTCTTAAATATGGAATTGAGTAAAGAATCGTGCTAGGTACAAAGGCGTGCGTGAGCCGAAGCGCGTTTTTTCCATGTAACCCCCCTCATTTGTTTAAGACACGGCGGATCATACGTGCTGCCTGTTTGCCAACTTCGCGTAACTTGTGCAACGTTGTTTTGTTTTTGGTTCTGTTATGTATGAGGAAACCCAAGATTCGGATCTCAGAGACCACCTGGATGGAGTCGCCTGACAGAGTCAAGTCCGGGGTCATCCTGTCTTTTAAGTTTGGCCGGATATGCAGTGAGCTGGAGCACACTGCAATCTGCATTGAGTCGAATAGGCATCCAAAGTGTAGTCGGCCTCCTGGAAATGTTCGTCCGATTCCCCTATACTGCCTTGATTCGCCCAAATTGTGATGTCATCGGAATATAGGGCATGATGTAGCCCCTCCACCAGTGCTAACGTCCGCGAGAGCTTTATCATGGCGATGGTAAATAGTAACGTAGATAGGACCGCCCCTGCCGGGTTCCCCGCGTACCCATTTTAAATGGACCATGTTCCGCATCGTCTATGCGGAGAATCGCCAATCTCAGAGGAAGCCTGTGATGTATGCAAAGGTTTTCCTACCGCAATGAGTGTCGCTTAAGTTCGTCAGAATGCTATCGTGTTTAACATTATCGTAGGTTGAGAGCAAGAATTGCCCTGTCATTGGGCGTCGAATAGATTGGTTGGTTTAGGTCTCAATTGAGTTGAAGGAGCATGTCCTGTGCAGACATGAGAGGCCTAAAACTAAACATGGTATCCGTGGAGTATCCGTTACTTTCGAGGTACGGAGAGAGGCGGTCTCTAACCATGGTTTCCATAAGTTTGCTTGCACACTAAGTGAGTGAAAAGTGTCTAAGCTTGTCTGTGCTAATTTTATTGCCGGGTTTCGGGATGAAGGTGACCAAAGATGTTTTCCAGTCGGTTGGGCGCACTTGGCCTTCCCAGATCGCGGTAATGTAGCCCAATGGAGGCCGATTGGTATCAACCGACAGATGTACTAGAAGTGTCACAGTGATATGATCGCGGCCCAGGGCGATGCCCTTGCGCAATTTGGCCAGTGTCGCTTTCAGACCATCGATGGCAAATGGAGCATCAAGTTTAACCACTGATAACCAAAAAAGACAAACTGCTTGGAAATTTCATTCATAAAAGCAGGCATTGGGGTTAATTCTGAAAACATCGTGTCTATGGGGGAATCTAGAATGGGTTTTAGCCACAGGAGCGTACGCATGGCCGTCTGCGAATTCTTTTGTGAGACAGGGATCATAAGTGGTTTGCAACAATTACTTCTGATTGTTTCACAAAATTTCAGTTCCACTTGATTAAAATGTTTTACCTTCTACTTTGCTCTCTTCCTAAATAGCACACGTTTTCTTTTACATAAATTTCTCTAACGTCACTGGAAGTCTGCTTGTCTACTTTTATTCATTGTACAATTTCAACCATTCCCTCAATAGTTCCATTTTTGCCCTCAACCTTTGTCCCCATACACCGCCCGTTTAACCGGCTTCTTGGCCGATCTCCCGTAGTCAGCAAGTGCCATAATAAAGCAAGAAAACAACATGCGCACACTATAATTTGTATTAGTAAATTGATGCTACCCGACGCTCCTGGCGATGCTGTTATGCAGCGCGCCTGACGCGCTCAACAAGTTGTACTTTTATGAAGCATTAAAACGTTTTTAAGAACACACGGCGTGCATTGCCTTGTAGAAACGCGACGCAGCCACACATTATGACGAGCGACGCGCAGGCGAATTTTGGGCACGAACGCGTCGCGTAACTTCTGTTTCGTCATGAACACTCTGAAACGCTTCCTTGTGTGAGTTTATTTCGCCTTTACAGGGGGTGGAGAGAGGGTGGAAGGGAGGGAGGTGATTCGTCCGTACTCATATGGTAAGGTCACCGAGCTGGCTTTCAACATGGTAGCGCTCGACGGAGTGTGCCTTGTGCTCTGTCGCGCCGGTGGAAAGGGCAAAAAGGACATCGAGAGTATGTGTTCGGGAGCCAGGCTACACGCAACCGATACTTTTATTTAATAATTTTATTTATAGTGACAACTACGGACTAGTGTCTCATATTAGCCATAAGCATCAAGAAACTGGAAAACTTCAAAGTGTGGAGAATACCCAAAAATAATGTATCGCTCGAATCTATCCCAGATTATTTTGCAATTCCTTACCATGCATCGGGGCAGTGGGACAACTAGGGTAGTTGCTTGGCTTAGTAATCCATGATAAAATCCACGCACAACGCGAAGGGCAGGCACAGCGAGAGACGACACGGACTGCGCGTACTTCCAACCATATTTTATTGCGTTGCTACATCCTGTGAATATATACAAGAGGGGGCATGTGCAGAAAATGAAATGCGTCGTAATGAAAGGGCAAAAATTGCAAATGGCAGATTGACTGCGATACCAAAATTAGCCGACGGTTAGAACACTCTCTAATACAAAATTTGAGCGCAGCTGTATAGGTGTTTTAATTTCACGATGTATTGTCAGGTGCGGACAATGTCTCGTGTCGCACATTGCAAGCGAAGGTAACTGTCGCGTTACTGCCACGCTAATCGAAAGATCGCGAAAGAAGTGCGTGTATGACGCTTAGGCGCGATTCGCAGCACGCGCCGTAGACAACCTTCGCTAACGCAGCGCTGTTTTTTCATATAGACGACGCGCGCTAGACTGGCGCTATCTGGCAGCCATCGTCGCCGCAAAGCCCCTCGTGCGCGGCACGACGCTTTTCTTCACACGATTTTGCCATGCCCTCTTCCCTCCATCGTGCTCCCTTCTCTCTCGCCGCGTTTTTCATCCCTCTCGGCGCTACGCATTTGCTCTCATCTTTCGCTGTGATCGTACGCTCGTTTGCGATGTTCGACGCCGACGCCGACGCTCGCCACAAGGACGGGTGCCAAAGATGCGCTCTGAAAGCATCTGCGTTATGTTTCTTTTGGTCACGGCTCTAGACTTGAGCATACATTACCTATAAACACTATGAACTTGACCGGTAAGGGCTTTGCAATCCTGAGCACTTGGTAAAAAGAAATATTAATCGATGAGAGCTTCACCGTGCGAGTGCTTACAGTTAAATCGCAGAAATTTTACTGCATACCTAGAACTCTATGACGTCAGTGAGCCACTTGAAAGAATTACTCCAACTAGAATGCAATCCTCAGTTCTCGGAATTACAATTCTTTTTAAGTAGCGAAACATTCAAAATAGAAATATTGTGTAATCAGAAGTCTGTGTACATTAGTACTCGTCTCAGAAGAACTTCCGCTCGCGTTCCCTTTTACGTTTCCTTTCCGCCACCATTACAATTAATCGGCAGATAGGTACAGCGCCTTTTTAGATTCGGCCGTGTTTTCGGTCGTTCGAGAGTTAGTGTGAACTCTGGCCACAACGGGAATCGATAGCAGGCTGTCGGGCGAATTGCTGATGGTTCCCCACGTCACGCTGGAGATGGTCAGCTGCTCAGTCACGCTGCTGCCACTGCTCAGGGATGTGGGAGGCTCGCAGGAAGTGCTTTCCGGAGGAGCTGCTACTGCCTGGGGACCATCGGAGCATCCCTTCTTTGGACGCGGGACTAAGTTCCGCTCTGCGCTACGTGTGCGACGTAAGTATCGCAGTTTCCTTGTACTGCGTGGACGCCAAAAGTGCGTGCTTCCATCCGACTTTCTCGCCTGCACGTGGAAAGAAAACAAGACGCTTCATGCAAAATCCGCCATTATTGTGGGCACTATTATTTTATATCAAAGCAAGACAAGCACACTCTTCAGCGGCTGCGGGCCTCATCAAACTGCGTGGAAGTAGAGTTTTTTTTCTGCAGTCCTACCAGCTGTATCAGATTCAATTCAATTCGGTCTTTCTTTTTCTTTTGGACAGAGAAGGAGACAGGGCTAAAAGCTCGAGAGCTTGACAGAGGTCCTGTCCCCTTTATCAAGTTCGCAGTACAGTGCAGGGGTAGTGATTTCCAATTTCCCATATAAACACAGAAACAAAATAAAAAAAACACTTTGTAAAACGCAGCGCTACGCATTCCAGCCAAAACATAGGTATTAGAAAAACAAATAACTGGTCATGGCGAAACGAAAAAAAGAATAACAGATTAAACTGAGTGCAATGTTGTCACGGCTCACTGGAGACAAGAGCGGTAGTCAATTGAGAGAATTAGGGCAAGCGCTCAGTCCAGGCTTCTTATTTTCTAGCGCCTCGCTTGCACACACGAGGTCGTCGTCTTCATCGTCAACGTCATTGGGCACAGATGGCATCGCGGCAGTGGCCCCTCTCCAGAAGGAGCATCGTCCCGATGCTCGGCGGGTAGCATCCGGTGTCCAGCAAACCAGAGAGTGTCCATGTCATTCAGAAAAATAAGGGTTCATGCACACCACGTGCACAGTCTAAGTCAGGTCCTGACGGCGCCTCGAACAGGATAGGCTGTCAGGAACGATTTCACAGTTCACGTCGCTAAAGGCTGTTTCACATGCTGCGACTGCAACGACGAAAATCGGTGCTGTCGCACGCGTCGCAATACGATTTTTAGAGGGTTCATTTCACATGATTGCGATTTCAACAATGCGACTAGTGCGACGCCCAGGGTTGCTTACTGCCGGGTTTCGTGGCACACGCTGCATAATTACTTTATTGTAGTGAATAAAACGTTTACACTATAATATTATTGACTTATCTTGATTAGAAGCAAATAATATGTACGTTTACTAATTTAAAACCGTTAGTTAACATTTGTCTTGGAGTGCGCGACGGCGGTTTCAGTAGTTCAGTGCGACATCGCGCACGTAAACAGCTGTTCGCAGGTGGTTCTGCGATTCTTTATTCTATGGTTCAGCGCTGTGTGTTGTCTTATCTACCTTCTATGACCTTTTCGTTTTGCCTGCGCTACAACAATCTACAAGATGGCCTATCGACAAGTTCATATAGCTGCCCTCACCGTATATGCAGTATTGGGAATTCGGCTGCACGAAGTTGTCGTGTCAGCCCAACAAGATCCTCGCGCTACCCGTGCTCGGCGTCAGCGTCTGGAGAAATGATGCGTGTATATTGCCCGTCATTGCGCATATGTGGTGCCTGCTCCTAGCCATATTCTTACGCCAAACGCATCAAGAAGCACCAACCCGAACGCAGGCGTGTGCCCCTGAACGAAGCCTCAAACGATCTGTGTGATTACGACGTGGAATGAAAATTGTGTTGTGAAATTGAACCTTAGCGCTAGCCTGGTTCGTCCATCGCCGTGCTTGCGCTGCGAATATATATATGGGAGCCCTCTATAAATATTTCTAAAGGCGCAAAAGCCGACGAATCAAATGTTTCGAGCAGTTACCGTCACTTTTGTAGAAACCTGTACGTTGTACAGCATTCTAAAAGACACACTTCTCGTCCACTTTGTTGTCCCGTGTCTCGCGCTGGTAGTATACTCGGAACTTCTAACAAGAAGACCATATCAATACGCGCTATCCAAAATGCAGGATCGTGGGCCCAGGGCAGGCGCACTTGCCGTAGAATTTTTCAGCTTTCTGCTCAGCCTCGCACGCCTCTCACGGTTAGCCTGTTCTGTGGAAATAAATATTATTATTATCAATGTTATTAGATATTATAGTTTCTTCACTGTAATTTATAGCAATCTTCCAGATTTCTTAAGCTAGTCATCATTTAACCTGTATTATATCAACATTGTTACGACATGCTTATGGGAGTCATTTCAAACTAGATTGCTCAGCCAGAGAAAGTACAAATGCAAGCCTCAATGTTTATTCCAATTTGGTATTCCTAAACAGATTATATTGGCAGAATTTTGTGTCTGCTCGCATTTCCTGCAATTCAATGTTCAGAGCTGGAAAAACTGATTCCTTTTCTTGCTGTCGAAAGGCTGCTTCAATGTCGATAGCAAGCTATAATTATTCATTTCGAAAGTGTTAAGCAATGACTATATGTCTAAGCTTATCAATGCGTTTTTGTTCTACGAACACAATCAAGTTTTCTCTCTCCGTCTCATTGACAGCCATGGAATGAAACCGTTCACTTTCATAACTATCAGGATGCAAACATTCTGGAGTTTGTCCTGAGCATTTGTATGCGTCCTATAGTGTACATGTTTGTATCAAGTTATGGTGTTACAATCTATAGTAATTAACTATAGTGCAACAGAAATACGATGGAGAGGAACAAAGTGAACACACAGAGCACTTCGTTCTTGTCTGTTGTCAATCTGTTGCACTTTAGTTAATAATGAATACACACAAACTCATCTAGTTTTCAGTTATTTTGTCGGGCTTATAAGCCTGCTTGTGTCCTGGAATATCTGCACGGCTATGTATCCTGTAATTTAATTTCTGGCCATGTGCTTGCAAGTCGCGTGTCAATCTCCTGATTTTCCTCACAATCTTGTGTGATGTGCAGGCCCAAATAGTTTCTAGTGAATCCATGCAGGGTGTTGTGCAGGGTGTAATCTGCACTAGAAGTGCTGCTTTGATTGCTTTCAGTTGAGCTTTTCTAGGTGTAGGATGACCTGGATTGGTACTCACCTATATAGGGTTTAGCTTTATGTAATGTCATACTACTGTTACACTGCCATTGCCATGCCATATGTGCCTTATGTTTGCTTGCATCTTCATGATTAGCAACCTCCTCTGTGTGTTTGGCAGTTGCATATAGTCTCCTGGCCTAATTGTTTGCCCCCATATTCCACGGTATGGGCCTGTTGTGTTTCAAGTTCAGGCACTCCCGAGGTTGTGTTTCTGAAGGGAGGGGTAGTCGTCTTTGCATCTCATATGCTAGCTGGCATAGTATCTTGGGACGAGGTTCTGAGCTCTTGAGACAAAGAATTTGTGCTTCAGGCTGCAACTCTACTGTCTAGGTGCTTGTTCGTTAGCTTTCTCATAGAGGTCTTCAAGCATGGTAAAGTTGGAAAGACCTGTTATTACTACCCGATGCCTGTATTCGACGAGTTGTCTTTTTTGTGTGCTGCTGGTAATTCATACCGTACCATACCTTGGACACAAGCACAGCATCTGCGAATTTCTATAGTATCCACTTGTCCACCCCCATAATTTCGAGATTATTCTTTTCACCAGGTGTGGAAGTTGCGTCCAGGCATTGCATAATTGTTTCACCCACGTGCTGGCTCTGCCGTCATGGGCTTACACTAGCTGAGGATTTGTGGATGTTGACTTGTGGGCATCCTTGTCGAGCTATGTCGATCACAATGTGCAATCTGGGGTAGTTCTTGATTCTAGTCTTTTTTTTCAGACGTTGATATGAGCTGACTTATCAGAAAGCGAGAGGCCAGACTGGCCAAGAAAGTCTGCAGTGTTGTCGAGGGCTTGTTGCATCATTCTTGATTTTTGTATAAGATAGCTTTCCCATAGACTTTAATACACCATAGGCTGTAGTGTTTCTTGTAGTATGCCCGTGTTGTTGGTGTGTGTGGGCCAAATGTACCTCCAACTCTCACCTGGAATTTTCTGCCTCAGAAAGTTACTGTTTAAGTGCTCTACCAGAAATGTTTTTGCTCATCGTTCCTCTTATTAGAGCAGCGTGAGGTACTGCTGTTAAAAGCCTCTTCACTCTCTTCATTCTTTCATAAGCGGTATTACACAATGTCCTACAATAAAGTTTCTGCTGCTTATGGCCCACTCATATCTGTCAGAAGGGACAACTCTTGAAAAAGGTTTTATTTGTGCTATGTGTGCGACGTATATGTAGTATGAGCATTCATGCCTTGACATTATACATCTGTAGAACCAGCTTCCTGACAGAGTAATTGCTATACCTGATCATGCTTATTTGTGCAGTGCTCTTGAACCATACATATTAATGCAATGAATATTTACACACTCGAATTATCACGAAACATGGTTGTTTTACAATTCTGCCCTTTGCTTTCTATTGGTGTTAGATTTTGCATAAGCATGCCCCCCTATGCAATAGTATTTTGAAGTGTAAGGGTTCAATAAAAGGTGATGAACTAAATCTAAGTGCAAGAGCTTTTTCTTTTCACCTATGACTCCCATCGAAATGCGACTTCCATGGCTGGCAAAATAACCCCTAGCCTTGTGTTAGCAGCAGAATGTATAGCCACAGTGGCAGGGGAACAAATTGAAGAACAATATTTCTGTCTATAATATTTTTCCTGCCTGTATGTAAGTAAAGTTTGGAATAAGTTTGTCATTGCAAAAAAGCCCAGTTTGTGTTCTTTTATTGAATAAACCACATATTGTGTATAGTTGAAATGCAGAAAGTTGTTCTAAAATCCTCGGGTGATATATGTTCTTGCAAGTAGCATGGTATTTCATTACTTATAAAGATAGTAATCGCAGCGGATATCGTTATATGGTTTTACACACTAATATATGTGATCACAAACTTATTAGAAACTTACTAGAAACATGTAAGGCATGAATGTTTCTGCACACTTGATCGGCCGTGAACGTGTAAGAACTGCTTGTACTGGCCGACTTCACTGCACAGTTTTGATTTACTTTTCTTCAGCGTGTCGTTTTATACAGTTTTATCCCCACAAGAACAGGCCATCTGCCTGCTTTTCGCATTGTTGCACGAGTTCTACTTTATTGCGCAGGAGGGTACGTTGTCCCTGTGCCATTATTGCAAGCAATTTACTTAATCTACTAGCTGTACAGTTAAGTACCTTGCAGAGCAAGTGTTCATCCAGATGCAGTAAGGATACAAAGTCCGCAACATAGTCCATGTTTATTGGTTTCTGTGCAAGAAAAAAAAAATATCCAGAGAAGAGGTGCAACGTGCATGTAATGTTTTATTCAAGCCACGGATTTAATGCTATCGTAGCAAATTCATTACGATAGCCTACACTTTCGCTCTGTCAAATTTAATAAGAGGCAAGATAAGCTTTCAAGATGCATCGGGAAATTCATGCTTGAAAACCGACAACAAAATGCAACTGAACGGTACCGCGTTCAGCGCAACGTTGAAACTTCGGGTACTTTGCTGTCTTGTCATTGGCCCTTGCCAAGTTTGAAATAATTCAAGCTGCTCCGTAAGCGCAATTTCTGCATGCTACTCAGCAAAAGAAAATTGTGACGACCTCGTCGCCTGCTGGGGATCGAACACCTCCTAGCACTGACAACTCGCAAAGGCGTACGAAGCAAACGTGAAAATGCACTTTATTTGCTGTGTAGCGTGTCAATAAACGCATAGAAATCGGAGAATGCAATCTGCGGTACAAGTTTTTCATTCTCCCTTCGCGTACGTACCGAATTTGACGATCCACGTCTCCGCGCATTGCACTTGTCGTGCGAGACGCCATTTTCCAAAACAAACCGGCGAAATAGCTCCGTTGACAGCTCTCCACGCAATTTCGACGGAAAATCGCAGCGATCGGTGCGACGGTGCGACTGTGCGACCAACCGGCTGGTCGCAGCCAAAAATCGGGGGGTCGGCACTGCGACTGCGATTTTCATCGCAAACGACAGAAATCGCACTTCCGGTGCGCCGAAAATCGCATCATGTGAAACAGGCTTAAGGCGTCGCAGAACCTTGTACGGTCCAAAGTTTCGGCACAGAAGTTTCTCCGCGAGGCTTCGGCGGCGTACTGGAGCCCAAACCAAGACTCTTTGGCCAGGCTGGCAGACGACGCATCGATGGTGTTGATTGTAACGTCGGGCATCACGGTCTTGCTGGCTAGCTATGCGAACGCGCGCGAGCTGTCTTGCTTCTTCGGTGCGCTTTGTAAAATCTGCGGCGTCAGTCTCGGAATCGCTGGAATCATGAGGAAGCATAGCGTCCAGCATTGTAGTCACTTCTCGACCGTGGAGGAGACTGAATGGCGTCATTCTTGATGTTTCTTGCCGAGCCGTATTATAAGCAAACGTTACGTAGGATAATATTCGGTCCCAGTTCTTGTGTTCCACATCGACATACATCCACAGCATGTATGCGAGAGTCTTGTTTAGGCGCTCCGTAAGTCCATTGCTTTGCAGGTGATAGGCTGTCGCTTTCTGTGTGCCGTGCCACTGTGGGTGAGTACAGTTCGCAAAAGCTCAGCCGTGAACGCGGTTCCCCTGTCGGTTACGATGACCGCTGGAGCACCGTGCCTCAGGACGATGTTTTCGATGAAGAGCTGTGCGGCCTCGCCTGCCGTGCTGCTGGGAAGTGCCTTGACTTCAGCATATCGTGTTAGGTAATCTGTCGCGATTATGATCCACTTATTTCCGGCAGCAGATATTGGGAATGGGATCAAAAGGTCCATCCCAATTTGTGTAAACGGTGTTTCCGGCACTGGAACGGGATGTAATAGTCAGGCAGGTTTCGTAGGTGGCACTTTTCGTCGCTCACAGTCAAGGCACATTCGAACGTAGTGCTTCACCTGTGCTGTGAGCCGCGGCCAATAATACTTGTCTTTGATCCGTGCTAATGTTGTTGTGTAACCTAAGTGACCTGAGGTAGCTTCATCTTGACAGGCCTGCAAAATTTCATTGCGTAGGGTTTTAGGGACGACTAGTAGATATATCTTCCCTGTTGAAGAGAACTTCCTCTAAAAAAGAACACTGTTGTGTAGGCAGAATGATGACAGGTGCCTTGAGAACAATCCGGGCTTGTTTGTGGTATGGACTTCTAAGAAATCAATGAGTGACGCTTGCTCCTGGTCCTCTTGCTGTTGTTGAGAGATGTTGGCCTCATCAACAACTCCTAAAAAGCCTGTGGATTTGTCATCATCTCCGCCTGATGACTCGATCGGCGATCTGGAAAGGTAGTCAGCGTCTAAGTGCTGCCTTCCCCATTTATAGACCACTGTCATGTCGCACTCTTGAAGCCGTAGGCTCCAGCGTGTCAAACATGCAAATGGTTCTTTCATGTTGGTCAACCAACAGAGTGAATGGTGGTCACTTATAACTTGAAATGGGTGGCCGTGTGTGTACGGGCGGAACTTCGTTACTGCCCATACTACAGCCAAGCATTCCTTCTCTGTGGTGGAATCATGAGAAGCCAACAAACACTGACATCAAGGATAAGATAGGGGAAATTACTTGTGCCTTATAAATTTAGTAAAGAAACGTTACATTAATGGAAATTAAAGTGGATGAAAAAACAACTTGCCGCAGGTGGGAACCGAACCCACAACCTTCGCATTTCGCATGCGATGTTCTACCAATTGAGCACCACGGTGATGTTTCCCTATCCACTTTTCTTGGGTATTTATGTGTCCTAGTTGAACCGTGGGAGTGTCAGCCAGCGCCACCACTCACATACCTTGGCGGCGGACGTGGAACGTCCTTTGTGCCGCAGGCGTCACGAGAACGTGATCTTTTTGGGTGAAGACAACTGGTCAATAAAATCACGCATGCTACCTGAAGGCATCAATGTTGCTGGATTCGAGACCCTCGTTATGTAATAAACGAGAAGAAAGGGGGTTAACCGAGGGGCCCGATTTTATTAGTCATATCATGACAAGCCAACAAATACTGACACCAAGGATAACATAGGGGAAACTACTTGTGCTTAATAAATGCAGTAAAGAAACGATACATTCATGGAAATTAAAGCCGATGAAAAAACAACGTGCCGCAGGTGGTAACCGAACCCACAACCTTCGCATTTCACGTGCGATGTTCTACCAATTGAGCTACCACGGCGATGTTACCCCATCAACTTTTCTTGGGTATTTATGTCTCCTAGTAGAACCCTGGGAGTGTCAGCCAGCGCCACCACTCACAGACGGTGGCGGCGGACGTGGAACGTCCATTGTGCCGCAGGCGTCACAAGAACGTGATCCTTTTGGGTGAAGGCAACTGGTCAAAAATCCACGCATGCTACCTGAAGGCATCAATGTTGCCGGATTTGAGACCCTCGTTGTGTAATAAACGAGAAGAAAGGGGTTTAACCGAGGGGCCCGATAAAAATCGTGCCCGTCGGTCAACACTCTTTCTTCTTCTTTCTTCTTCTTCTTCTTTTCTAGCGCCTCGCTTTAAGAAACAAGGTGGTCGTCTTCAAGGTCAACATGGTTGAGCACAGATGGCATCGCGGCAATATTACGTGGTTTTTCTAAGAAAAAATCGCTTAATAGGATCACTTGAATGCTGAAAGGGGTCGAACTATTGTTTGTTTCATTTATTTAATAATGCTGCAAGAGTATAAGAAAGAGACTGCTCGGTAAAATATGCCCTAGGCGTAGACACTAACGAAACTGATATGGTTGAATGATTGAATAATTATTTGACCGCTGTTTTTTCTAGAAACCCGAAACTATTATACATACGTGGTACGAATCCCCAGAAAGGTCCCTTCTCGCCTGTCTCTTTTCCACCCACTTCAGAGCCAACTGCACCTTGATTGCTCGGCCTTCTTTGGGCAAGCAATGATACTTTAACTGGGTATTCTGTTATTCTTACCCCCATACGGTGCGTTTTACAACCCTAGTGACCATTATCCCTCAATACATCCCACTCTGACTAACAATCAGCCGTCAGTAATTGCAGAAATTCTCCGTGAAGAAGTGCACTGCCTATAGAAGTAGGCTCTCAAGAAATGAAGTAGTTGTACAACTTGCACCGAGGATTGCCCGAAGCAGTGTAGTTGATAATACTCTCCCAGTAGTGAATCACGCATTGACTCTCGCAGTGACTCATTCATTCTTGCGACGGACGGGCGTCCAAGATCGTGGGTATGAGAGGCCTGCCGAATGGTGAGTGAGTGAGTGAGTGAGTGTGTGAGTGAGTGAGTGAGTGAGTGAGTGAGTGAGTGAGTGAGTGAGTGAGTGAGTGAGTGAGTGAGTGAGTGAGTGAGTGAGTGAGTGAGTGAGTGAGTGAGTGAGTGAATAAACTATTATTAGATCCAGCAAAACGCGATAGAACGCGCACCCGGCTAATCCCAGGATGGTACTGACAGATATAGATTAATTTTGGCTATTTACTATTTAATAATGTACCCATTTATCTAAGGAGACCAGGGTTCGTCGGTGCCATCTGCCTGAGAATGCGGCCGCCGCGAGCCGGATTTTGGCTCGCAACTACGTGCTCAATACTCACAGTAATCACGCAGAAATGCGCTAAGAGATTCTGCCACATATGCGACCCGTACGAATAGAATAAAACGAATAGAAATAATTGACTCGCCATACTGGCCCTGCGAAAGTGAATCTCCAGCTAAGCTGTTCAAAACCACCACTACAACTGTGGGCGGGGATATGCAATGCTTTGATGCTCCCTACCCCTCCCGGGCATTATTCAGTTCCACGAGAATGTAGGCATGCGGATTTCTCCTGTGCAGGATTTTTACGGCCACGTAACCAGCCGCAGCAAGCAGCCGCTGATCGAATTGCTGTTTTTTTCTTTTTCGTTCCGCTCTTCGTATACACAGTGCCCCTCGGGAGTCCTAAGGATGCGTTGCCCACCCATAGTGGTCCCGCACCAACAATGAATTCAGCTGTTGCACGGGTTATTCTATATATGAAAGGCTAGTGATGTCACTCCCTGCGTCGCACATTGCTGTCGCCACGGGCGCTTCCACAACTGTAATCTTTACCGGAAACGTATGCAGGGGGCGGTGGGTGCATCGCGTTGTTAGCAGGAGCACCTAAAAATCAGTTATTTTGTTCGGATGCTTGTTTTATACTTGTTCTCTATTGAAACGAATGCGGTACTCTATGTTGTATGCGTCGTAGAAAACCATGCACTTTTCGCTTCGATCGCTGGAGCTCTTTTTTTCCGTGAGGACGACGCTGCGGGAAAACCCTACCAACTAGAGGCTAAGAGCTTGGATGTAAATTTATTAGGTATTTTGTCGGTTTACATTAATATACGTATGTACGCATGAATTGCGGGTAGGCAAGCATGGCTTTCGTCGCATGGCTCTCGTCGTATTCGAGTGCTCATTGCCGTGTTATAGTTTGTTAACGAAGCTTCCTCTCAAGTCTAAATATTGTAAGGCAGTTTGTCGTGTGCGTATCATGGCCACGCATGCTTATATCGCCTTTCCGTTTCTCTACCACGGTTGCGCCTTAAAACCACGGCGCTGCAAGTTTGCTTTCTTTTCCTTCCCTCTTCTCCGCCCTTAAACTGGCTCTCTTAACTACTACACGCAGAGGCAAGAAACAACGCGCGCTTTAGATACTATAGATGAGATGAATATTTACAATTATTATTAGGGTTATAATTATATTCAAGTGCTGATTGCCGTGTTATAGTTTGTTAACGAAACTACCCCTCAATTCTAAATACCTTAAGGCAGTTTGTCGTGTGCGTATCATGGCCACGCATGCTTATATCGCCTTTCCGTTTCTCTACCACGGTTGCCCTTTAAAACCACGGCGCTGCAAGTTTGCTTTCCTTTCCTTCCCTCTTCTCCGCCCTTAAACTGACTCTCTTAACTACTACACGCAGAGACAAAGAAACAGCACGCGCATGCGATCGCATAGATGAGATGAATACATATATATAGAAAAG
Source organism: Dermacentor variabilis (assembly GCF_050947875.1). NCBI lineage: Eukaryota > Metazoa > Arthropoda > Arachnida > Ixodida > Ixodidae > Dermacentor > Dermacentor variabilis. The sequence continues at coordinate 168,205,476 of NC_134570.1, read as the reverse complement.
CATCAGTCATAGCTCTCGAAGTATAATATAATATAATATAATATAGAATAGCTCTCGAAGATAGCTATTCCGGCGGCTAGCTTCCCACGCTATGCGTGCCGTCCTCGCACCTGTTAAAACTTTTCCTAGACGCTAGAACTATACCATTCCTAGGCAACCTTGAGCGATCGGAAAACGCGTTTTCCACGCCTGGCCGGCGGAGAGGGGGGGCTTCGTTCCGGCCGCGAAGCTCTCCACATCCCCGTAAGGAGCCTGGCGGTGGTCTCGTGCGGACGATGCCCTCTCGGTGAGCGCATATTTCCCCCCTCATCTTTTAAGAGATTCAATACATACAAGCATTTGTCTCGCAAACCAGATTTATTTCAAGGGAATTTTCCACGTCTCAATTATTTCTCTCGTCGTATTCGAGTGCTCATTGCCGTGTTATAGTTTGTTAACGAAGCTTCCCCTCAAGTCTAAATATTGTAAGGCAGTTTGTCGTGTGCGTATCATGGCCACGCATGCTTATATCGCCTTTCCGTTTCTCTACCACGGTTGCGCCTTAAAACCACGGCGCTGCAAGTTTGCTTTCTTTTCCTTCCCTCTTCTCCGCCCTTAAACTGGCTCTCTTAACTACTACACGCAGAGGCAAGAAACAACGCGCGCTTTAGATACTATAGATGAGATGAATATTCACAATTATTATTAGGGTTATAATTATATTCAAGTGCTGATTGCCGTGTTATAGTTTGTCAACGAAACTACCCCTTAATTCTAAATACCTTAAGGCAGTTTGTCGTGTGCGTATCATGGCCACGCATGCTTATATCGCCTTTCCGTTTCTCTACCACGGTTGCCCTTTAAAACCACGGCGCTGCAAGTTTGCTTTCCTTTCCTTCCCTCTTCTCCGCCCTTAAACTGACTCTCTTAACTACTACACGCAGAGACAAAGAAACAGCACGCGCATGCGATCGCATAGATGAGATGAATACATATATATAGAAAAGCATCAGTCATAGCTCTCGAAGTATAATATAATATAATATAATATAGAATAGCTCTCGAAGATAGCTATTCCGGCGGCTAGCTTCCCACGCTATGCGTGCCGTCCTCGCACCTGTTAAAACTTTTCCTAGACGCTAGAACTATACCATTCCTACGCAACCTTGAGCGATCGGAAAACGCGTTTTCCACGCCTGGCCGGCGGAGAGGGGGGGCTTCGTTCCGGCCGCGAAGCTCTCCACATCCCCGTAAGGAGCCTGGCGGTGGTCTCGTGCGGACTATGCCCTCTCGGTGAGCGCATATTTCCCCCGTCATCTTTTAAGAGATTCAATATATACAAGCATTTGTCTCGCAAACCAGATTTATTTCAAGGGAATTTTCCACGTCTCAATTATTTCTCTCGTCGTATTCGAGTGCTCATTGCCGTGTTATAGTTTGTTGACGGAGCTTCCCCTCAAGTCTAAATATTGTAAGGCAGTTTGTCGTGTGCGTATCATGGCCACGCATGCTTATATCGCCTTTCCGTTTCTCTACCACGGTTGCGCCTTAAAACCACGGCGCTGCAAGTTTGCTTTCTTTTCCTTCCCTCTTCTCCGCCCTTAAACTGGCTCTCTTAACTACTACACGCAGAGGCAAGAAACAACGCGCGTTTTAGATACTATAGATGAGATGAATATTTACAATTATTATTAGGGTTATAATTATATTCAAGTGCTGATTGCCGTGTTATAGTTTGTTAACGAAACTACCCCTCAATTCTAAATACCTTAAGGCAGTTTGTCGTGTGCGTATCATGGCCACGCATGCTTATATCGCCTTTCCGTTTCTCTACCACGGTTGCCCTTTAAAACCACGGCGCTGCAAGTTTGCTTTCCTTTCCTTCCCTCTTCTCCGCCCTTAAACTGACTCTCTTAACTACTACACGCAGAGACAAAGAAACAGCACGCGCATGCGATCGCATAGATGAGATGAATACATATATATAGAAAAGCATCAGTCATAGCTCTCGAAGTATAATATAATATAATATAATATAGAATAGCTCTCGAAGATAGCTATTCCGGCGGCTAGCTTCCCACGCTATGCGTGCCGTCCTCGCACCTGTTAAAACTTTTCCTAGACGCTAGAACTATACCATTCCTAGGCAACCTTGAGCGATCGGAAAACGCGTTTTCCACGCCTGGCCGGCGGAGAGGGGGGGCTTCGTTCCGGCCGCGAAGCTCTCCACATCCCCGTAAGGAGCCTGGCGGTGGTCTCGTGCGGACGATGCCCTCTCGGTGAGCGCACATTTCCCCCCTCATCTTTTAAGAGATTCAATACATACAAGCATTTGTCACGCAAACCAGATTTATTTCAAGGGAATTTTCCACGTCTCAATTATTTCTCTCGTCGTATTCGAGTGCTCATTGCCGTGTTATAGTTTGTTAACGAAGCTTCCCCTCAAGTCTAAATATTGTAAGGCAGTTTGTCGTGTGCGTATCATGGCCACGCATGCTTATATCGCCTTTCCGTTTCTCTACCACGGTTGCGCCTTAAAACCACGGCGCTGCAAGTTTGCTTTCTTTTCCTTCCCTCTTCTCCGCCCTTAAACTGGCTCTCTTAACCACTACACGCAGAGGCAAGAAACAACGCGCGCTTTAGATACTATAGATGAGATGAATATTTACAATTATTATTAGGGTTATAATTATACTCAAGTGCTGATTGCCGTGTTATAGTTTGTTAACGAAACTACCCCTCAATTCTAAATACCTTAAGGCAGTTTTCCTAGTCTCTAAAGCCGCTCGAGTTCACGCTGCTCCTCTGGCGGCCATTTTTCCAAGAAATTATGCCTTCTCGACTGTCGCGGACAACACCAGCCCCTTTCCACATAAGTATGAGGCTCGGAGCAGGAGCTATAGCGATTGAAAGTAACCGCTGGGTTGACGAACCAACCGACTGAGCTACCTTTCCGGGCAACATTGAAGGATCACGAGTTCAAATCACATGTTATGTTCCTTTTTTTTTTTAAAGGTATTTTCCTTCCTTTTATCACAGTACGGAAACCCATATCCAGCTTTTCTGGACACGTACCAACTAGCGCCCCAAGCGGCCCCGGCACGAAGCTAGCGCGTTTTCAATGGAGCGAGCGGGTTTTTCGCGAATAACAAAAGCTGCAGGTCGATTATTAAAAAACGCAGGTGACAGACGTGTTCTGGAAGACAATCCACACGAGCCAAGTGCAGTGATCACTCTATGGCACGTAAGAATTTTGTTCCCACAGCGGTTAAAGATTTAGCAATGGAAGCCTATGGAAACGACGAAAATTTGTACTCCATTTTCGAGGCAAGAACCGCGGCTGTGATTACACTACGGCTTCTATCGCAATACGCAGTGCAGCGTATGTAGTCCGGAGACTCAGCTTTCGACTGATGCCTAGCTCGACTCTCCACACACGGCGTAACACTGTTCCCAAAAGCGTTTTTTGTAACACTGTCGTGAAAATTTACGTGGTGTCTATAAAAAGACGTTCGTACGCCTGCGCGAGCCCTTGGAAGCCGTGGCCGAGCGGTAGAATTGCGCGCACCTTTAGTCACGCTTCGCGGTGGCCGCGGTTCGATTCTCGCTTCGGTCTTCTTTTTTTTCCGCATAGGACCTAGTTTTGTAGTCTCTCACTAGATGGCAGAAACACAAAACCCAACATTTGCTTTCGGTTCTGGTTTTTCAGCGGCGCAGTTTTTTTTTTACAGCCGCATAGGACTTAGTTTTATAGTCTCCCACCAGATGGAAGAAACACAAAACTCATGATTTGCTTTCGGTTCTGGTTTTCCAGTCGTTCTCTTGAAATATTATGTTTTCTATTTTTCCTTCCTAAAACACAGCAATGTCGTGTTCATTTGTTAGGTCATCGCATTTATGAAGGTTTTATTCATTGGACATCATAACTAGAAGCTTGCGCAAAGCTTTGTGCTACGCAAAAAAAAAAAAAAACTTTCGTGCTCTGTAGCGTGGCACCTGGGAGAACAAAATGGCCATTCTTATTGCGTCCTTCTGGAAGGTGCGTTTTCTTCGACTTTCCCATGTCTTGAATACTTCGAGTGAATGAGGTCAACCTGGGCCACAATGCCACCCGGTGGCCAGTGCCATTCCTACGCAACATTCGTGCGGAACAAAGTGTCTGCTAAGCTGAGTCGCTGCCCGAACGTTAATTATTTCTAAAGATTCATCCAATTAAGAAATGCACCAAATAGGAGATGTGCAGCGTGTGGATTAATAGCTACTGGTAATGTGTCCCCTACAGCCAAGTGGTATGAATCCGTAGGTGTGGCCGTAAAAAAACAATTTGAATAAATGTCCCGTGCTGTGTCTGCCCCGGTCGCTCTACAGAGAAGCTAGCTTGGCTAGCCGTCAGTATTTAGGATCAACATATGGTGTCACTCGTTCGGTGCAGTTGCTTTTAATGCGAAGCATTCTTTGGTGAGTGCTCCAGTGATCTGGTAGCAAAATCGTGCGAAATCGTGTCTGTAACGCCAAAAAACTTGACGCATTTCCCATATGAATACATAGGTCTTTATAAAAGGGGGTGTGGTGGCCAACTTGAAATTGGAAGTGGCGTCCGCACAAATTTGGCCGTGATACAGGGATTGGTCAAGTTGAATGTGGTAGTGATATGGGAGTGGCCCAACCTAAATTTGGGGTGAAATGGTAGTGAGCCAAGCTGAATGTGAGGCTGATATGGGGGTGGCTCAACCTAAATTTCAGGTGATATAGGGGTGGGTAAGCCTAAGTTTGGGGGAATAAGGGGGGTGGGTCATCCTGGATTTGGGGAGGATACGGGGGTGGGAGAACCTAAATTTGGGAGAAATTGGGGGGGTGGGCCACCCTAACCATGCGGCTGATATGGGGCTGGGTGAAGCTGAATCGGGGGTGATACGGGGGTGGGCTAAACTAAATGTGGGAGTGATTTGCGGTGGGCCATCCTAAATGTGAGGTGATAGAGGGCTGGGCTAGGCTAAGTTTGGGGCTGATATGGGGGTGGGCGAACCTGGATTTGGGGATGATATGGGGGTGGGCCAACCTAAATTTGGGGCTGACATGGGGTCGGGCTAACCTAACCATGGGGGTGATGCGCGGCTGGGCCAAGCTGAATTGGAGGGTAAAATATGGGTGGACTAACCTTAGTTGGTGGGCGATTTGCAGTGGGCCATCCTAAATTTGAGGTGATCGATGGTTGCGCCAGCGTTAGTTTGGGGCTGATATGGGGATGGGCCAACCTAGATTTTCGGGTGGTATTGGAGTGGGCCAATCTAAATTTGGTGCTGTTGTGGAGGCGGGCCAATCTATATTTGGGGGTGATCCTACCTAAATGTGGGAGCAATCTCGGGGTCGGCCAATCTGAATTTGGGGGCGATATGGGGGTGGGCCAACCTAAATTTTGGGATGCGTCGGCTCGAAATTTGGAGGACGATTTATGGAAATTCGTCTGTGGACCAACTTGAAAATTAGGGGTGGCCCAATTGAAATTCGGGTTTAAGCCAACTTGAGGTTTAAGGCTGGGCAAAAAGAAAATATGGCGTGGCCGACTTTAAACTTGAGGGTGGGCCAATTTAAATTTGAGGGTGTGCCAACTTGAAATTTGGGGGTGGGCCTACTTATTGTTTGGGGTGGGCCAATTGAAATTTGGGGGCCTGTTTACGAATAGTTAGACAACACCAGTGGTGTTTCTGCATATTTTTCATCATCGCAAAGTACGTACGTCAATACTTGTTACCTATATCCCTCAAGGTGAGCTACCACTCGAGCCTTCCCAGCCCACTGAGCTAATGATGTCATGGGTGTGCTCTCATCGTGACGACTGCGACGTTCAATGTGGAGATCCACAAAAACAAATCGCAGACCGAGCTGACCATTTTCACACCAATGACATCGCTAACACTACTCGCTCGTGCTAGACGCAACACAAGCTTACAACGATCATAATTAAACTTTCAATCGCACGCTAGTCGACACGTTCTCAGTGCAGAATTTCGTCAATCATCTGGATAGAAACCATGCTGGATGTTTTACTGTTATGTTGGGCCGTTTTTCACGAAAGCCTTTCCCACAAAGACAATACATTTTTGAGATTGACGAGGCAAGCTAGTACATAACTCATACGAAGCAAACGTATAAAGGGTTATAGTGATTTCTCAAAAAATATGTTAGGTACATAAGATTTCAGATGGTATTATTTAGACCGGGCATGACAACGATTTCTTCCCGCCTGTCTCAGCGCTTTCACCGAAAACCTAATCATTTTGCTCAAACGCGTTGCCCCAATACTACATGTGCTGAATGTAGAAAAGTGCGGTGCGTGGTCACAGCTTCAAAGCCAGTCTATTTTGTGTACTGTTGTTGATATTGTAGAAATGTGGAGTTTTCCTCTTCATAAGAGCACAAAAAGAAAAAAAACATATTACAGATAGTAGCTGAGCGCAAAGTATATTGGAAGATCTGAAACCAGCAATTATTTTTAATTTGCGGGTTGGTCTTCCCTGCTGGTAGATTGCTGTCCGATCACTTCAACGAAGTTTGTTTGTGTGCAACTGCAGCAAAAACAAAGATACTACCATTTCATTGCGAGGACCTTTATGCCATTCACACGCACAATAAGGACACCAGATAATTGACACTGTCAGTTTATAAACTGATTTTGTTTTGCTAATTTCAGTGTAGCGTGGTGTCTGCGAACGGAGTATTTTCTTAGTATCAGTCCAGTGTTAGCAGTGCGAAGCAGTTCGGTCTATCATCTCCGTGAGGCCATACTAGCCATTGTAGCGCTTGACTCCAGGCCAAGTGCTAAAAACTTGGTGTGCTTCGTCCTATCCGCAGGTGGTCCATCCATTCTGTTATGGTGGCCTCCTCCTCATTTTGGCTTCACCATCGCGAGAGTGCGCAGAGAAAGGAAGCTTTCTTCACTATCAGCCCCAGCGGGGTTCCACCACTCGTAACTGCTGCAATTTGCAGCAGTTACGGCTGGGCATGCTAACTACATCCTTAGTTTCACAATGGCTCATCATAATCATCATCAGCCTGGTTACGCCCACTGCAGGGCAAAGGTCTCACCCATACTTCTCCAACAACCCCGGTCATGTACTAATTGTGGCCATGTCGTGCCTGCAAACTTCTTAATCTCATCCGCCCACCTAACTTTCTGCCGCCCCCTGCTACACTTCCCTTCCCTTGGGATCCAGTCCGTAACCCTTAATGACCATCGGTTATCTTCCCTCCTCAATACATGTCCTGCCCATGCCCATTTCTTTTTCTTGATTTCAACTAAGATGTCATTAACTCGCGTTTGTTCCCTCACCCAATCTGCTCTTTTCTTATCCCTTAACGTTACACCTATCATTCTTCTTTCCATAGCTCGTTGCGTCGTCCTCAATTTGAGTAGAACCCTTTTCGTAAGCCTCCACGTTTCTGCCACGTAGGTGAGTACTGGTAAGACACAGCTATTATATACTTTTCTCTTGAGGGATAATGGCATCCTGCTGTTCATGATCTGAGAATACCTGCCAAATGCACCCCAGCCCATTCTTATTCTTCTGATTATTTCCGTCTCATGATCCGGATCCGCCGTCACTACCTGCCCTAAGTAGATGTACTCCCTTACGACTTCCAGTGCCTCGCGGCCTATTGTAAATTGCTGTTCTCTTCCGAGACTGTTAAGCATTACTTTAGTTTTCTGCAAATTAATTTTTAGACCCACTCTTCTGCTTTGCCTCTCCAGGTCAGTGAGCATGCATTGCAATTGGTCCCCTGAGTTACTATGCAAGGCAATATCATCAGCGAATCGCAAGTTACTAAGGTATTCTCCATTAACCTTTATCCCCAATTCTTCCCAATCCAGGTCTCTGAATACCTCCTGTAAACACGCTGTGAATAGCATTGGAGATATCGTATCTCCCTGCCTGACGCCTTTCTTTATTGGGATTTTGTTGCTTGCTTTATGGAGGACTATGGTGGCTGTGGAGCCGCTATAGATATCTTTCAGTATTTTTACATACGGCTCGTCTACACCCTGATTCCGTAATGCCTCCATGACTGCTGAGGTTTCGACAGAATCAAACGCTTTCTCGTAATCAATGAAAGCTATATATAAGGGTTGGTTATATTCCGCACATTTCTCTATCACCTGATTGATAGTGTGAATATGATCTATTGTTGAGTGGCCTTTACGGAATCCTGCCTGGTCCTTTCTTGACAGAAGTCTAAGGTGCTCCTGATTCTATATGCAATTACCTTAGTAAATAGTTTGTACGCAACGGACAGTAAGCTGATCGGTCTATAATTTTTCAAGTCTTTGGCGTCCGCTTTCTTATGGATTAGGATTATGTTAGCGTTCTTCCAAGATTCCGGTACGCTCGAGGTCATGAGGCATTGCGTATACAGGGTGGCCAGTTTCTCTAGAACAATCTGTCCACCATCCTTTAACAAATCTGCTGTTACCTGGTCCTCCCCACCTGCCTTCCCCCTTTGCATATCTCCCAAGGCTTTCTTTACTTCTTCCGGCATTACCTTTGGGATTTCGAATTCGTCTAGACTATTTTCTCTTCCATTATCGTCGTGGGTGCCACTGGTACGGTATAAATCTCTATAGAACTCCTCAGCCACTTGAACTATCTCATCCATATTAGTAATGATATTGCCGGCTTTGTCTCTTAACGCATACATCTGATTCTTGCCAATTCCTAGTTTCTTTACTGTTTTTAGGCTTCTTCCGTTCCTGAGAGCATGTTCAATTCTATCCATATTATATTTCCTTATGTCAGCTGTCTTACGCTTGTTGATTAACTTCGAAAGTTCTGTCAGTTCTGCGCGTGCTGCCACAATGGCTATAGCGCGCAGAAAAAGTAGAGCTGTGGTCGCTATCACTACCACGAACCCATGTCAATGCAGATGTAAGTACCTGGAGGGGCTGGGCATGCTAACTTCTGCGCTACGACCCACCGCAGCCACCTCAGATTTTCTATGCATACCTGCTTCTTGTTTCTATTGCACACGCATGCAGGACAAACGCGGATAAGTAATTGGATTAGATTGGGAAAACGTTTATTGAGCCTGCAGTAAAGCGCGAAGGCGCGCTTCGGACGTGACCTACGTCGTCATCGTGGTGGTGTTAGGAATGGCCGTACGGGGTGGCAACGTGCCAGCTTTCAGCCCGCAGCATCTGTTCCAATCCCACCAGACAGGGCGCACTTCAGAGAACTGCGGATGACCGGCAGCCACGTGGCGCGCGGTCAACTCAGGAATGTGGTACTCGGCTGCGCCACCCGAGACAAAGCAGAGTTCTACGAAGCCCTCTGACGTCGGCTCCGGACCCTTTTCCCCTGTGCGTGTGTGCGGCACGTGTTTGTGAGCCCTCCGCCAGAAGGGCTGGTCCACGGGGACATCGAACTATGACGTCGAGCGGAGAGCTTATAAGCAGCGTTTACCGGCTGCTAGAGCGTGCTCGTCGTCGGGAGCTGAGTGCTCGTTGTCATGCTAGAAATGTACTAGTGAGCTGTGTGCTCGTAAGCTGTTTGCTGTATGATAGTCTTGCGGGCTCCATATGGGAGTCGCGCTAAACTGCCAATGTATCTTCCTTAAAATGTTAATATGTAAATAAATCCTGCTCGCCTAGTCCTGTCGCCACAAGGTCCTCCCTACGGCTACGACTACCGACTCTTACAGCGGGTGCTCTGCGAGGATCCCCGCTCGCCGTTGCCGGCTCACCAGGCTCCTGCCTAGCCATCGCCTCGATGACCTGCTCGACGGCCTGTAGTTGTATTTCTTGGTCTTCGCTCCACGTTGCTTCCTCAAGCTGCGGCGGTATATGTCCTGAGTTAGCTTGGCTTGGATGTTTGGAGCAATCCCATAGCATGTGCTCGAATGTGGCCTTCTCCCTGCAGCACGCTCTGCACTTGTCATGGTGGTGCGATTCTGGTTACATCCTATGCGATAGCGCCGGGCTTGGAAGTGTTCTCGTTTGTAGTTACCTGAACAGCACGGCCTGCGACCTGCTGAGCCCTTTGCAGGGCGGCGGGAGAAGTCTACGGGGCAGCCGATAGCCTTGGTCAGTTCGTTATAGGTGGTCATCCGGTCTTTGGCGCTGAAACACAGCGGGCAGCCATTGCCTTGGGCGCGGTCGGTTAATCCTCGCGCTCGGGCGTGTGCCGTTTCGTTGCGATTGGCATGCTTCTCCGACGCTTGTCCTGCGTGCTCCGGGAACCACTTGATTCGAGTCCTCTTGTCGCGGTATGCCTGTCGGAGCAGGACGCGTGCCGACGTTGGGGCAATTCTTCCTTTGGCGTAGTTCCTCACCGCCTGTCTGGAGTCGCTGAGGATCATGTGGCATTCCCGGGTTACGATGGCCAGGGCGATGGCTATTTCTTCTGCTTCCTCCACTTGCTTGCTCGATGTGCTGGCAGTCGCCCGCACGGAGTCGACCACCGCGATCGCGAAGCAGTTGCGGCCGGCATATTCGGCTGCATCCACGTATCTGGCACCGGTGTCTTCCGCGTGCAGGTCCGTTGGTGCCTTGGCTATAGCGCGTCTTCTGCCTTCGTTGAATTCCGGATGCATGCTCTTCGGCAAGGGGTCAACCTGCGCGTTTCATCGTACGTGGTCGGGGACGGGGCATTTTGGTCCCTGCTGTTCATGATAACCGATGCCTAGACTGCACAGGATCTTTCTGCCGGCCTTTGTTGATGACAATCTTTCCAACTGAGCGGCTCTTTGCGCTTCGATGACCTCGTCGAGTGTGTTGTGTATGCCCAGCTGGAGGAGACGTTTCATGTTGGTAGTTTCAAGTAGACCGAGGGGTGTCTTGTAAGCCCTCCGGATTAGGATGTCTAGCTTGTTCTTTTCGCTTTTCACCCACTTGTGGAAGGCTGCCACCACGTACACTGGCAGAGTACGAAGGAGTGTATAAGCCTGATGAAGTTTTCCTCCTTCATGACTTCCTTCTTGGTGGTAACGCGCTTGAGCAGTCTGCTGGCATTGGACGCCTCACCCATGCTGAGGGTGATGGTGTCTCCGTTCCTGCCGAGCGCTTCGATCGTCATGCCCAGGACTCGGATCTTGCTGACCGTCGGTATTGTGTTACCATCCCTGGTGCGGATCTTGATCTTTTCGTGTTTCCTTTGCTTCTTGATTCTGTGCGTTTTGATCGGTTGGTAAAGCAGGAGCTCCAACTTACTTGGGGAGCAACGCAGTCCCGTACCTTCCAAGCTTTCTTCGATCGTGTCGACTGCCGTCTGTGGCGTAGATTTTGTGCGGGCATCACTGCCCCCGTCCACCCACAGCGTAATGTCGTCCGCGTATATCGTGTGCTTCAGTCCTTCAAGCTGGCGTAGTCTTTTGGCAACTTGAATCATAGCAAGAATAAATAGCATGGGTGAGATGACGGAGCCTTGGAAAGTGCCCTGGCTCCCTAATGTCTTCTCGTCCGTCTTCAGGTCGCCGAGTCTGAGCTCCGCCATCTGCCGGTGAGGATGCCTTTGAAATATTCGTACGACCTCTCGCCTAGGTTTAGATGCGATACCTGCGCGAGGATGGCAGAGTGCGTAACTTTGTCGAAGGCGCTTTCTAGGTGGAGCCCGAGGACGGCTTTGGTGTCCCTAGTTTCGCCGTCGATGACCTGATGTTTGATAAGTAAAAAATCTCAGTGCCCTCCCACTCTCTGAAGAAATACGACCCGAAAAGCTGTGTATGTGGGCCCCTTAATGGCGAACTGCACCTCCGCCGTATGTCGGCACCGCGTTGCACTCTCTTCGGGATCGGCCCACGTATGGGGAGTGCTTAATGCCTGCTTCACCTCCGCCGCTGGTCGGCCTGGCATGGCGTTACATTCGGGATCAGCCCACGTATGGGGAGAGCTGAACGTTTTCTGCACCTCTGCTGCGGGTCAGGCCGGTATTATGCTATCTTCGGGATTTTGCTCTATACGCGGACGCGATAGTGGGGAAAGTAGCCCTTAAGAGGAACCTTTAGCTCTGGTGGTCCTATATAAATACATGTAAAAGGAGAACTCGTCTTTCTCCACAACCACTGCATCAAATTTTACAAGGTTTGTTGCACTTGAAAGAAATACTTAAAATCTAGTGACTGTTGGTTTAAAATCTTTTATTTGGGTCATCATTTGTTTATTCAAAATTGGCAAAAATCACAAATTTTCAGAAAACGAAACCAACTTTACAACTCTGTCTTTCGGCAATCAAAACTGATATCACAATTCTGTACATTGCATCTAACAGCACATCTAAAGCGGACAAAATTGATATAATACGCATGAATCTAAAAGAATTTAGTAATGTGGAAATGCAACTTTTCCACAACCCTTGTTCACAACGTAACGACTTCACGTAAGATATAAATCGGCATATTGGATTTGTCCGCTTTGAATAGTCTAAAGGATTCTGTTTACATAACCGCGATATCAGTTCTTGATGCGGAGTTATTAATTTTGTAAACTTCGTGCTTCTGTATTTTTCGCACTTTTGAATTTTTGAAAATCTTTTACCAGAATTCAAGCCCTAGATAGAAATTTGCGCTTCTAATAGTATCTAGAATTTACCTTTCTCTCCCGAATCCAGCAAAATTTATTAAAATCGGCATAGGGGTTATCTCAGAAAATCGTTTCGGCGTTTTACATTTATGTGAATAGGCCACGTCGGAATTGGGCCCGAGTTAAAGCATACTCTTAACGACTTCGTTGTAAAAAAAGTAATAAAAGAATAAAAGAAAAAAAATCGCCTCAGCCGTCAATATCGCCGCCTCAGATTTTGTCATGATGGCACCGCCACCATCGGCACGGCTTCCTGAGCAGCTACCAAGCTGTTCCCTTTCGTTATCTTCCTTCGCTCGGCGGCAGTGCACTGTCTTGATGCCGACGACACGCTAAATCTGCACCATCATTCCGTCATGCATCGCTTCTGCGACCAAGCAAGCTTTCGGCGGCACACGTTCACTGCCGTATTGACACTAAAACTTTAAAATGCTTGCCTTCGAGAAAGCAGCGTGAATAAAAATGGAACGCGACTATGTGACCATGGGGAACATGTTCACGGGGCCGTACTATTGATGACAGCACCACAAAAGGCTAGATGTGTTCAGGTTGACTTTACAGGTTTGGAAGGAAAGACTGACGGGCTAGTTGCTTCATTATCACATTAAGAACAGCACTTAATGTTAGCGCAGTTTGTGTGTGGTTCCCCCTGTGTGTGTCCCGTCGTGAAGTGCTGTTCTTTCTTTGACTTCACAGATGTTCTTTTTCTGCGTCAGTTACGTCTTCCAAGAGTGTTTACTTGGAAAATTTTTGTTCGCATTGCTCTTACAGAAGCATATTTAGTCGAAATTTGTTCGTTTGGCTGCTTAATCTCGAGGACGGGCTCCAAACTGCTCATGTTCTTTAACCACGTAAAAACCCTTACTGAATATTTAATTACGTAGCTTTGTTAATTACGCAAACAACTTCTCAACTTGCTCCGCATCTAGAGGTTACCAATCTGAACACTTGAATGATAAAATGATGTTAACATTGTTTGCATCGTTCGAATGGTTTTGTTTTGTGCAGTTAAAAGCAGCCGGCATATTGATGGTGCTGTAGACTTCTTATAAAGTAAGTGTGAAAGTTTGGACAGGTTATCTTGGCACAAATCAACTTCATGAGCTTAAGCACATGACCCAACCTTGCACGTCTGTCTTTACAACCGATTCTCATACATTATACAAGAAGCACCTCAGCGCTACGGTACATCCCACAAGGTGTGCGAGAACATTGTGCGCGCTCCCGACTAGGTTTCTGAGCGTTGGTGGCATCAGACTCGGTTTCCTGGCATCATAAGGAATAAAAACAGCTTCCTGGAGGAAAGCATTGGGTACATTTTCAGCACTTTGTAACATATGGATCAGCACGGATATGTACGTTAGAACGAAAAGTACTGAAATATTAAGGTGAGGGTTTCGCTGCATGTATTTTGGCTGTCTAATGTTAAGATCTAAAGAAAAAATGCTTTGATTTTGTGACAAATAATGCTGACATGAAATATGAGCTCCGACACAGTACCCGTGTTGGAACTGGCCCCTGGAATACAGTGCTACATTAAACCACGATATGCTGGTTTGATAAATACCAGTAATTGTAAAGTGGTTCGCTCTTGAATTTCCTGTATGTCAATCGGCGCCGCTGTGCAGTGTTGTGGGCCCTTTTTATACCACCAGCACTATGTTTCAGCTAATATTGAAAGCAACTGTATTCCTTCTTTTAAGGGGGGGGGGGGGGTTTAGCGTCTAACCACAGTTCCAAAGTTATCAGTTAGCTCAAGATGCGCCTGCATGTGTTTCTAATATCCAGTATGTTGGCACGGATTCAATAGCGAAAGAGCGCTATCTTATCAGATTGCGCGCATGAAGCGAATACTGGCGTACATTCTCCATCACATTTGCCGACCCGAGATTGCGCTGCGATGTACGAGCATTCCAATCTGACGAACCGACGCCTTGATCCGTAGATCGGAATCAGAGGAAGCACTTTGCGCGCAGCCATCGGTATCTTTGAGTGTTATTTTCTTTTCCAGCGCAAGCTCATCTTATAATGAGTAACATTCGTGACTGACTCTTTTGGAAGTGTTTTGTTCTTCACATCACTACAACGTGAGAGTATAGAGGTGCTCCATCTTCATTGAGAGAATACTGGGAAATGGACTAGGCCTTTTCTTGCGTATGCGTTTACACATTAACCACACCAATTTATTTTCCATAACTTACGTTTTAATTTAGGGGGCTGTAAAGCACAGCAACCTTTTACTAACAGGATGTTTTATTAATAAAGAAAATTTAAATGCTTATTAGTCGGCTTTCACTTCATGGTAAAGAATTCCAATAAAGATCTACTTACGATAATTAAAAGCCTATCTGTTTGACAGCGTTTCATCTGAGTTCCCCTTTGCAAGGTAATACAGACTTGCAGATTGTTCGTATTGGGCACCCTCGACATATGTCCAACCGCCAAAGAAAGGGTCATTGTGAATGTTTCATTTCAGGAAGGCGTGTTACCCTCCTGTCTTTCATTCCCGTTCGCAAACACGCATAAGACGAAAGTGCTGCTTGAAGAGCGTCGTTAGTCCAAGCCAACTAGCTACCGTAACTCACCTCGCCTATATCGCTGTCATTTAGGCTTAGATAAGAAATATTATTATTTTAAACCGACGCATCACGAATCCAAAAAGAGCTGCGCGCGACCAGCCCAGCTAGGTTTCTTTCATTTCGTACATCGTCGTAGCGGCTAATAGTAGCTCACGAAGCAGAGCACTGAGTGTGGATATGGCAGAGAAGGTGTTCTATATAATGTCTCGTCACCCACCGAAAATTGCCCGCCGTGCTACTGGCCTTTCCTAGAAAATTGTATATGTGACGCCCAGGCATTTGGAACACAGCAACTTTGTTTTACGATGGGAGAGTCCAGGTGAGAGACGGGGTGGTTATGGAGATAAAGACACGCTATTTTCTGCAGTAACCTAGGCATGCATGGATGAATGCCTTTATTTATTGAGAAAAAGGAGGAGCAAGACTCAGTGGAAGCACGTCTCAGCAGAGTGGGAAAGAAGCGGGGGACAAAGAGGAAAAGCTGGGGCCTGGGTGGCAGGCGAAGTCGCAGCTTAGAGGCGAGAGAATATAAGCAAGAGTTGGCGAAACCAGTTGAATTCCAGTGTAGATGTGTGATGTGCTGAGTAAATGATTGGAGTCACCGCCCAGCATCCGTCCTTTGCGGCAGTATAAGCTCCTACCGTTCTTGGTAACAAACCTTTACTGAAAACCAACCTTCGCAATTACTTATTCATCAGCCATGCCTAGCCACGTATTTTTAGTGGCAGGGTCTGTGGATTACATCTACGCTGTCCCGACAAGTTACGACCATAACGTGGCACTTGCGGTTACGGATGCCATACTCGTGACTCTTACTATACTACTACTATACTGCAGGAATACTATAAACATGGGTTTACTGCACAAGTTAGTGAACAGACATTTTAGAACCGCGTTTTTCGCCTTACATACGCCCAACGCAAGCACCATTGTAGCATGTCACGGTGTGAGTCCCTTCAAGACAGAGACGCGAACGCAAACATAAGAACGTGTTAGAAGACAGGGTCTTGGGCCTCGTGCCAAACATATCCAAGCCAACAATATGTTAACAATCATGCCGTCGTTTCTATGCAAAGAGGTTGTGTATTTAAACTTCTGGAGTGACAGTCCAATCCGCCACCTACGGGAGCGCGTGAAGCCGCCGGGGGCCACATTGTTAGAGGAAAAGGAGTGCGGCCACAGTACGTGGCTGCGGTATACGCGCGACGCAACCTGTGCTTGCGGTTCTGCGATGAAAAAATAAAGTTAAACCCCTTTAGGAAGTATATCAGTCCGCCATTTGGTGTCGCAGTTGTCAAAAATAAAATGTCATGGTGGTGGCTGCCTAGTGTGCTGTGTACAATATTGTTACGAGGAGTTGCGAAGAAATGGTTTTATTTACAGGAGAATTGGACGATGATGGTAGCGTGATCGTAGTGCAGCCCGGCCTCTCTAACTCCTCGTTTTCTTCGTCCTCTCTTTCTTCTCTTCCTGTCCGTGCCTTTCGTATCTGTTAAATTTCCCCGCAAGCAGACGAAGCCCGTGGGGCGAGTCATGATGTACAAGCAGGGTAGAAAGGCTTCAGGCGAGCAATATGAGTCAGCTGAGTTCTGCTTGATCGCCGACCATTGCACAGGAGGCGAGCTATGACGTAAGTGAGTTCGCTCAGGCGGTCCACAACTACAAATGGGCCTGAATATTGTGACAAGAACTTTTGGTACAATCCACGCTTGCGTTGCGGTGTCCAAAGGAGGAATAAGTCACCTTTTTGCAGCGATACTTTTACGTGACGGTCGTCGTATCGCTCTTTCGAATGACTTTGCGAGGCCAGAGTACGAAGACGAGCTATTCGACGCGCTTCTTCAGCGAGACACAAAGTCTTCGATACAGAATCATCACTGTGCAGAACGAAGGGTAGGAAAGTGTCCAGAGGGCTTCGCAGTAACCTTGCATACAGGAAGTAAAATGGGCTATAATTCGTGGTTTCGTGCTTCGCAGTGTTGTATGCATAAGTGATGAAGGGCAGCACGTCGTCCCAGTTCTTATGATTGGAGGAGACGTACATAGCAAGCATGTTAGTCGGCGTTCTGTTTGTCCTTTCAACGAGGCTATTGGTCTGTGGATGATATGGCATGGAATGACGGAACTGTGAAGTGCACAAACGAAGTAACTCTTCAATGGCATCAGCCGTGAACTGGCGACCACGGTGACCACGGTCGCTGATGATGACACGTGGTGGGCCATGACGAAGGACCACGGAACGGAGAAGGAAGGCCGCCACGCAAGCAGCGGTGGAAGACGGTATGGCTGCAGTTTCTGCATACCGTGTAAGGTGGTCTACGCAGACAATTATCCAGCGGTTCCTGTTGTTAGATGGCGGGAATGGACCCAGAAGGTCAATGCCTACTTGCTCGAACGGCGTACTGGGCGGTGACAATGGCCGAAGGGGACCCGGGGCTGCGGTGGTCAGTCGCTTGTGACGTTGGCACGTTTCACAACTAGCGACATAGCGACATAGCGCTTGGTTGCTTCGTACATCTTGGGCCAGTAAAAGCGCTCCTGCGTGCGGTGCAGCGTTCGTACGAAGCCGAAATGGCCGGATGTCACATCGTCATGCATGGCGCGTAGAACCTCGGAGCGGAGACTCTCGGGGACAAGAAGCAGAAAACGCGCTCCATGCCCGGAGTAATTAGTTTTGTACAGCAATTTATCACGGACAGTAAAGCGACCGCTGCCTTTAGAAGTACGGGCGGCGACAAAAAGCGGATCAAGGGTAACATCATCCCGTTGTTCTCGCTGAAAGTCTGTCGCGTCAGGGAACGTAGGAGTAACAGCAGCGAGACAGTCGTCAAAATTCTCAGCATCGCAGTCGGTAGTCGCAAGAGGAATCCGAGAGAAGCAGTCTGCGTCAGCGTGACGACGGCCACTCTTGTACCCACAAAGTCGTATTCCTGGAGGCGCAGCGCCTAACGTGCGAGGCGACCAGAGGGATCACGCAAACCGACCAGCCAGCATAAAGAATGATGGTCGTTGATAATCTTGAATGGTCTACCGTAAAGATAACATCGAAACTTTTGTACGGCGAAAACGGCTGCCAGGCATTCCTGTTCCGTGACCGTATAATTGCGTTCAGATTTGCTCAGACAACGGCTGGCATATGCGACAACCTGCTCTGCACCACTGTGACGTTGTACAAGCACCGCTCCTATCCCGATTCCCCTCGCATCAGTGTGAACTTCAGTCGGGCAAGATGGATCGAAGTGACGCAAGAGGAGTGCTGACGTTAGTATAAACTTCAGTTGAGAGAATGATGCGTCACACTCTGGCGTCCAATTGAAGGATGCATTTTGTCGCAAAATACTTGTCAACGGGTAAACGATGTCGGCAAACCGGGGAAGAAAACGACGAAAATACGAACATAGGCCAATGAATGAGCGGAGTTCTCGTGCTGACTGCGGTGGCTTGAAGGAGCTCACTGCTTCAATCTTACGAGGATCGGGTCTGACGCCATCCTTGTCGACTAAGTGTCCCAGGACCAGTGTTTGACGTTCGTCGAACCGACACTTTTTTGAGTTTAGGACCAGTCCAGCTTTCTCAATGCAGTCGAGAACGAGGCTGAGGCGTTCGTTATGTTCTTCAAACGTGCGGCCAAAGATTACAACATCATCGAGGTAACACATGCATATCTCCCACTTTAGACCGCGTAGTACTGTGTCCATGAATCTTTCAAAGGTGGCAGGAGCATTGCAAAGGCCAAAAGGCATAACATTAAATTCGAATAGGCCATCTGGAGTCACGAAAGCGATCTTTTCCTTGTCGGCAGGGTCCATAGGTATTTGCCAGTACCCCAATCGCAAATCAAGTGTTGAGAAGTAAGAAGCAGCGTGTAAGCAATCACTGACGTCATCGATTCGCGGTAGTGGATAGACATCCTTCTTCGTCACTGCGTTTAGATGTCTGTAATCCACGCAGAATCTCCAGGAGCCATCTTTTTTTCGGACCAGGATTACTGGGGCTGCCCATGGACTAGATTACTCTTGAACGACACTTTTGTTCATCATCTCCTTGACTTGCTCGGCAATAACTTTGCGCTCGGACGATGGCACTCGGTAGGGCTTCTGGCGGATGGGGTGTGCTGAGCCAGTATCTATTCTGTGACGAGCGCAGGACGCGGTATGACGGTAAATGAAGGGGTGCATCTCCATGCGTGAAATCAAATTCGGCCTCATGCCTGGCAAGGACTTGTACCAGTGCTTGCCGTTCCGATGTACCGAGAGCCTTGCTGATCATGCCAAGCATTAGCTCTTCAGAATGGCGATTATCGCAAGGAAAGTAAGCTGTAGAAACGTCCGTAGTTAGTGCCGCTATTGAAGTACATGCGGCTTCATCGAAAAGAGCGATTTTCATACCGCGAGGAAGGACAACCGGCGTGGCGGAAGAGTTCAGCGCCCACAATGTGGCGACTCCTTTCGTCATTCACACGACAGAGCAGGGCACAAGTATATTTTTTAGCACCGTTTATGCGGAGAGGCCTAACTACAAGGTCAACACAATCAGTATCAACAGTAGTTGTAGAAACACGAACGGGCGTCAGGCACCACGATGGTACAATCACTTCATCAAGAACACTGACTGTGTCTGTGTCCTTGTCTTCACTACCCAAGCTTTGTTCAGAATGTGCTGATATAAATAACTTGTTCAATGAGATTTCGCCACAACCACAGTCCACGGAAGCGCCGCACTGTTCAAGAAAATCGATACCAAGAATAACGTCGTGCGAACAACGAGAAAGAACAAGGAATTCCGACACAAACACTTTCCCAGCCAACAAAAAACTCACAGCACAAACACCAAGGGGATGAAACCACTCGCCGCCTACTCCACGAAAGGTAATACCGTCGTTCCAAGAAAACATAACTTTGTGGCCTTGCCGGTTTTTCAAAGCGAGGCTCATCACAGCCTCCTAATGAAATCGTGGTTTTGGCAAGTAAAACCTCATAATGTGTTATGTAACCTTCGTTAAGGATGTCCTGGGCAGTCGCACAACTCTTGAGTACAATTAAGCGTCAGGAGTTGTGCGCGAGGTCTTTGAGTATGTGGATAGCCTTTATGGCGTTCGATAGCTGCTAGTCTACATTGCGGCTATATAATAAAGGCGGAACGGCAACATGGTAGAGAATGGGGAGAACACACAAATCCCGCATATATTACTGCACAATAATTTTAAATATCGTTCTTGCTTCACGCACGTGGACAACCGCCATAGGAGACTACTTTGGAAACTAACTGCAAGTACTGTATATGTCGTACCCAATGGTGTACCTGGCCTGGCGGCCAGTAAATGGAGACGTAATATTGCGAACAGCTTCGGCTATAGCGTGCTAACGGACAACGACACAAACTGAAGTGACTAGTGCAAGAGTGGACAGGGAACACTAAAGACGCTACAAGGACAAGCGCCCAGTTGGATGTTTGCGCGCTTATCCTTGTCGCCTCTAGTGTCCCGGGTCCACTCTCGCGCTAGTCACTTTAGCATGGAATACCAACTAGCCGGGTCTCACAGCCTGCGACGACACAGGGACAGTTTGCTCAACTCTAGTATCGTGACTTTTGTGTTAAGGTGAAAAACCAACTTGTCCATGCATATGTCTTAATGCTTAAGCACATGTAGATTTGCAGCTGCGGCGGTGGCCCATGTGTGCGCATTGCAATGTCGCTAGTGAAATAATTTTGTGCACCTTAACGAATTCGATAGTGGAAAATCAAAATCCGTCCACGACGGCGTCTCTAGTAGGCGCTGTGCGATGTTCGGACGTTAACAATGTATGCCGACTGAAGAAAGGCTGCCCCGAAGTACTTCTGACGATTAGGCTAGCTTCTTTACTCCGTAGAATAAAAAAAAAGAAAAGGAAAAGAAAAAAAACAGAAAAAAAAGAACCGCATCAAAAGCCCAGAATCAACCATTGCTCGTCGCGACTAAACGCTCTTAGGATGACGAGTAATTTCTAGGCGACGAGCGAATACACTTGATCAAGAACACTGATAACACCGGCGGGACAAGCATTGTGGTGAAGTTCAATGCGCAGGGATAGCTTTTATTTTTTTTTATTTTGTTTGGTTGACGTCATCACGCGTCACCGCGGGAAGTTTGAAAAGTTTAAGGTTAGTACGCCACGTGGTGGCACTCACGCGAACTAAACCCTCATGTCCAGAAAAGCTGGATACGAC
This sequence comes from Dermacentor variabilis, assembly GCF_050947875.1. Classification (NCBI taxonomy): domain Eukaryota; kingdom Metazoa; phylum Arthropoda; class Arachnida; order Ixodida; family Ixodidae; genus Dermacentor; species Dermacentor variabilis. Next base: position 168,184,143 of record NC_134570.1, on the reverse strand, counting down.
CGAACATATTGTGTGCATGAAGAGAATACGAAGAATAATAATTAGGCAGCATAACAACGCTCCCGTACTATGGTCTCTCGCTCGCTGTTTTTGAAGTTGTTTGGTTGCGCATATCAGTGCAATTTAGAGTGATGCAACGATGCTGACATACAGAAAATCTGCCTGGTTTGATATGTTCTGGCATTAATTGATGTCGGCGAAGAGCGGATATAGCATATATCTCAAGCGAGCGACGAGTGGTCGCTGTACCTGCCGATGTAAACAAATGCAACGTTCGGGGCTTGGGACTGTCAGCGGCATTCTTGCGGTATTCAAATGCGTAAAATAGTGCTCCACATCTTACACTGAGCATGCGAAGCGCTTCCCTAAGAAGGGGTAAAACACCTAAAATAGCACGCAGCATGTCTCAAATCAATGGTTAAGGGTAGCCTTGGTCTTTATGTTGCAGCACGATATGCAGCGCATGGGCGCTACATGCGGATATGCGAACGGCGATTCGTGATTATCGAATTCGTCAGAATAAGAACTCAGTATTTGTTAGCTACGAAGAGCTAGTGTAGATGACATATTGTCACCCGTAGGTCCGGCGCGGTCACGATTGAGCCGAGCGTCTACTCTTCGCTGCCAGCCGGCGAGACCGGCATGCCTTGCGCGCTTTTCCCGGTGGAGACCATCTTGACGTCACACGAAGAGGTTAGCTCGGCTGCTTGGTCAGGTTTCGGTTTCGCTTTAGCGCATTTTTGCTTCTTTAAGATTATTTTCGAATTTGCGTAACAATTCTGTCAGACGCGTGACAGGGGGTCTCTGGAACCTAAATATTCCATTACCTTGACACGGTAAAAAAATAATCAGATATGCAAATTAACGTGTACAGGTCACATTGACGTGGTGAATTTTGGCGCTTTTGTGACGTCGCGTGGCATACAGGCGAGGTGGGCGCCACGTGAAAGCTTTGGATGAATAGTAGACGGCTAATGGCCAAAAGGAGCCTAGTCAGAAATTATTCTTCATCTTTCATTCGGTTTATTCATGCACAATCAGTGCGCCCGCGTCATATCAGATGGGGGGCTATCTTAGTTTTCGTGACATCGCGTGACAGACAGGAGAGTGGGGAGGGGGGGGGGGTGGCCGGAACCATTTTTGATCAATTGGGCTGATTGCATCATTCGAACAGAAAATTTCAGAATATCTTTACGTCGTAGCGTCCTAGGTCTACCACAGGCTCCTGATTCCTACTGTACGTTCCAGCACTTTCCTTATGACGCGTTTCGCATCCCCATCTATAATGTAGGTACTTCGGCTGTGCGCGAATGTTTTAACGTATTCAAAAGAATCCTGCAGTTATATCGCGCTTCGGGAATCGGTGATAAGGAAAGCTAGGCTCGCCGGTAAGGTGTAGTGGCGCCAGAAGATGAAGCTGTGTGCACACTGTTGAGGCTTTTCCTTTTTGTTTCTCGCTGCCTGAAAATATACGTGGTGGTACTAGAATAAGTCCTCATCGCGCCGATCGGTCCGAGACAGACGTTCATCAATGGAAATAAACTAAATTGAATAATGCAGTTTTATACGACAAAACAACGATTTGATTTCGAGGCACGCCCTAGTGGAGGACTCCGGATTGAATTTTATCTCCAGCGGATTTTTAACGTGGCCCCAATACACGTGAAACGGACGTTTCTACATTTGGTCCCAATTGAAGTCCGGCTGTCGCCGGCACACTTCGATGAGGCGAAAATAGACGAACGTCCGTTTCCCGTGTGTTGGGGGTTCATAACAAACATAGAGTTTCTCACCATAACACCTAGAGGAAAATGTGGCGCCACCATCTGTGGGAGTTTCCTAAGGGGGCACCGTGCCGTCTGGGGAATGACGGTATATGTGTCTGCGAGGCTCGTGTTGGCTGGTGCTGTAAGAGGCTTCCTCCAAAACGTGGATATGGCTACACAAATAACGCGTTCTCAAAGAAAAGTCTTTATAATATGTTTCCATTCACGCATATTACATATTTATTCACCTACAATGCATGACCAAGCGAAGAAAAGAAAGAAGAGACGACAAACTGTTTCAAAGCGAGCGCGAACCTTTTCGTCTGTCCTCCAACTTTAGCGACCCGGTGATGCTTTTTACGTATCATATAGTTATACATGCAATACCAAGTTCTCACAGTTAAACAAAACATGTTTTTTGTGTAATAATAAAGCTAAAACAGCTTTTTACGTGCTGTCTTAGTATAAAATGAATCATTGTGACAGACGGAACGGTGCTTGCCAAGCGCGTCTTCCAGGTGACCTCTCTCTCCGAGAACGATGCCAATTCGAAGTGACAATATAGCGGCATTCCCATGCATACCACAGCGCAGCAGCGGCATATTTCGCTCTAGGTAATGTAGTGAGAAACTCTAGAATAAAAAAAATCCCCATGGGGTGAAAATTCAATGAATATTTGATGTTTAATGGTGCCAGGGCCAGGTTTGGCCAAAGAGCGCCATGCTAGTGTTAATGTTTTTGCAGTGGACTGACGATTTCTGTGAATTTAATCTGACGTGGCTGTAAGTGGGCCTACAAGAGTTGGGGTAAATTGCACGAAATCTAGGCGTCATAAAATTATAGCAATGACTAATGACGTGTATTATGAACACTAAAATGCATTGCAAAAATATGATGCAATATACAAAATATGCGATATGCTAAAATTGTCTAAGAGCACTACTTCCTCGCCAGAGCCCTTGAAACGCAAGGGCCGAGAGGCATGTGCTATACGAAATAGCTATCACCACGGCATCCTCTGAAGCGAGGATGCCTACGAATGTATGAGGCTAATAACATAAAACACAACATCTTTCATGAAACCTAGGACTGCGTTAGTGTCAAGGAGGGGTTCTGGGCCGAGTAGCATTACAGGATGAAAGGGGATGTACTGCCGGTATGCTAAGGGAAAATGTTTCTTTCTCTCAGATTCCGCTTCCCGACACTCCAGGAGGACGTGGAGGACGGTCAGCCTCCTCCCGCATCTACCATAGGTTGGAGGATCATTTCCAGTGAGTAAAAAATTAAAGGTGCCAAATGTGTCTACTATTCTGAGAAGACAAAATAGGATTTCTGTTCGGCGAGATTTTGTTGCAGAAGACCAGAAACCTAATTGTGGCTTTATTACGTGCAGCTTATTATTTTTTTCCACGTCCCACAAGCGTTACGAGTAGTTTCGCAGTTTCCTTCGTAACAAGGGCTTGAGATCTGTGACAGGCACTGCAGCGGTAGGATTACAGCATGTGATGCACTTCATGTCACCATCTGGTCCGCCAGACCGTTACCCTCGATGCTGCTATGGCCAGGCACCCAGCATACAATCACATGCTGGTTAGATATATACGCTTTACACAGGACGGAACAGAGTTAATTAATTACTGGATTTTTGTGCCTACAGAATTACATCAAGGCCTTCACGACACTCAGGGAGTCTTTATATATAACTGCTTTTTGAAGTGTTGATTTCCTGATATGCTTCACAGCCGACAATAGTGCGTAGGCCTCGGCCGTAAATATACTTGTCTCAGGATGAAGTACCGCACATTCCGAGAAGGATGGCCCAACGGCTGCATAGGTCACCCCGGCATTTGACATCGAAGCGTCTGTGTAGAAACTTGTGTTTCTAAAAACGAGTGCTTGTGCTGGAATTCTGGGGAAATGCATTCGTATTTAGACCTCTCGTGCGTGGTTTGTAAATTCTAGAAAGGGCATGTCACATTCTACCACCAGCAACTCCGAAGGAGGTAGCAGCTTGGTTGGATGCATTAAGCGATGCTCAAGGAGGAGGATATGCATTTTTTTCACTAAGTTCCCTCACACGTAGCGAAAACGGCTTCCTTACGGAAGGACGACTACGGAAAAGTCTAGCACACGTCATATCGTTAATCGTAATAAAACATGGATGTTCGTGGTTAGAGTGTGTTTTTAAAAAATATGTGATGCTGATGTATGTTCTGTGCAGATGCAGTGACCACTCATTTGATTCTGCATATAAGCCTTCAATAGCGATTGTCGTGAAGGCGCCAGTGGCAACGCGGATACCTAAATGGCCGACAGGATCTAAAATGTTTGGTACGCTCAGAGCGGCAGGCTTATATACGAGGGCACCATAGTCCAATCGTGATCGAATTAGGCTCTTATAAAGATTCATCAGACACTTCCTGTCGGCAGCCCATGTTGTGTGGGATTGAATGCTAAGCAAGTTCATTGTCCTTAGACATTTTCTTTCAGATATTTAATGTGCGGAATGAAAGTCAGCCTATAGTCAAGTATAATACCTAGAAATTTATGCTCTTTGTTGATAGGTATTTAAAGTCCACACAGTTGAACAGAAGCATCTGGAACCAGGCCTCTATTTCTTTTATAATGAACAGAAGAACATTTGTGGCATTGAGTTTAGTCCGTTTTTCCCTGCCCACTTGGACACCTTGTTCAAGCACTGCTGTACCTGTCTCTCCCATACGGCGAGGTTACAGGATTTGATGCCGATTTGAATGTCGTCCACGTAGATGGAATAAAAAATGGCAGGGGGCAATGAAGCACGAAGTGTGTTCATCTTCACCATAAAGAGCGTGGAACTAAGTACCCCTCCATGGTGTACACCAGTTTCTTGTGTAAAAGGTTGCGACAATACGTTTGCGATTTTCACGCGGAAGATATGATTTAACAAATAGCTTTCAATTATTTTCAGCATATTTCCACAGATACTCATTCCCGACGAGTCTCTCAAGATCCCGTAACGCAATGTTGCATCATGCGCCTTCTCCATATCGAGGAACATCGATACGAAATCTATTTATGTACAAATGCATCGCAGATATATCCTTCAATGCGAACAAGATCGTATGTTGTCGACCGCCCTTCTCTGAAGCCGCAGTGATAGCCATCAAATATATTGTTGAGACCAAGGAAATGTATAAGTCTGCCATTAACCATTTTTTTGGAAACGCTTACACAGGCAGCTTGTAATACCTATCGGGCGATAACTTTTCGCCATGGATGGGTCTTTCCCCTGCTCCAAAAAGGGACCAGAATCGCTTCTTTCCTTGTGGGTGGAAGGTATACGGCAGCCCAAATATTGTTGAAGAGAAAGAGTGCGAGTAGTGTAACTTCTGTGTCAGTGTGTAAGTTTTTGGTCATGTCATACACGATTCGCTCTGGTCCCGCTGCAGTGTTCTTCCTTGAAATCAAGCCAGCTCTCAACTCAGCAACACTCACTGGCAGGTTATACACTTCGTCGTGTCTGCATTTACCTACGAATGGCTTAAGTGCTTCTATTTCTTTGTATTTAGGCAAAGATTGAGAATAGTGGATTCAGCTCGACACACGGTCAAAGTGTTCCCCAAGAAAGTGTGCCTGATCTTGCAAGGTATTCCCTTGGCCGTTCACCAGAGGCAGCGGATAGATTTGTTGCACTTTTAGCGTTCTTAAGCCATTTCACACGGTTGCCTCCTGCGTGTATGAAGTCATGCCGGAGAGGAAGCTCACCTAACTTTCTCTCTTTGCCTTACGTCATGTCCGCCTCCCATGTGATTTAATTTGTTTTAACTGAATTACATTTTCTGCATTAGGCGATATGCGCAATATGCCCCACGCCTTGTTCTGTCTCTTTCGCACCTCTCTACAGTCCTTGTTACACCAGGCAACTCGTCTGCTAAGTGAACCACCATTCGTATGCGGGAAAGACTTTTCGGCCGGATCAATAATATAAACAGTAAATTATGCAGCAGCATCATCGATAGTAATATCATTTATATATTCTTGTGTTAAACAAGATGATTCCTTAGAATGCTCCCAATCCGCCGATGCTAATTTTCATTGAGGAATAGGGTTCTCATCGAAGGTTCTAATGCAGATTTTCTCCACGACGAAGAAGAAGCGCTCATCCCTAGTCACAGATCCACTCCGTGATTGCTAGCAAATTACGAAGTGCTAACTACCTCGAACCAAAGTTTTGCTTGCTTTATTGTGTCCGTGAAGGCTAACGGCATCAACCGATACTAGCTGACCCCAGAGGTCCGTATTTCTTTGCCCCATTTCATACCTACTATAACTATGGCCGTGCGAAGGATTGCTAGGTTTAGGCAGGTTCCGTGGACGCTAGGCCCAACACCGTCGCCCCGAGAGCGGCCTGCCGTACTCCTCGGCGGCTGCGGCTCGTCAGCTCCGAGAAGGAGGAGCCCGCTCAAACAACAATGATCGCGGACAATCATATGTGCGCTCAAGTTAAAGGAAAAGAGATATCACCCAAGAAATACCACAACGACGCCGGATGGCCGCTCACAGGGGAACGCATGTCGAGACTGTGCCAGCGGACCCCCGCCAGCGGCTAGCCCGACGGACCCGGCGGGAGTCAAACAAGCACGAGGTCGAAATTCAACAAGAACGTCAGAGTCTCGGTCATCAAGGCAGCACGCATGCCAGCCATGCCACTGGAAGAAAGCAAGATAGTTGTCAGAGGAAGAGCGGGACTGGAAATCGTTAAGACTGGCACCCCCCCCCCCGTCATTACGGCCATACTCGCGGCGGCCATGCTCACGAGCGAGGAAAGCGCCGCGGACACCATCTGCCCCAACACGCAACTGAACATCATGATCGTCAGTGCACCGAACGAAGACAACGCGGTAAGATACGCTAAAATCCAGGAAATGTCTATTCAAGGCAAACCCTACGAGGTCACCGCATCATCATCATCATCAGCCTGCTTACGCCCACTGCAGGGCAAAGGCCTCTCCCATATTTCTCCAACAACCCCGGTCATGTACTAATTGTGGCCATGCCGTCCCTGCAAACTTCTTAATCTCATCCGCCCACCTAACTTTCTGCCGCCCCCTGCTACGCTTCCCTTCACTTGGGATCCAGTCCGTAACCCTTAATGACCATCGGTTATCTTCCCTCCTCATTACATGTCCTGCCCATGCCCATTTCTTTTTCTTGATTTCAACTAAGATGTCATTAACTCGCGTTTGTTCCCTCACCCAATCTGCTCTTTTCTTATCCCTTAACGTTACACCTATCATTCTTCTTTCCATAGCTCGTTGTGTCGTCCTCAATTTGAGTAGAACCCTTTTCGTAAGCCTCCAGGTTTCTGCGCCGTAGGTGAGTACTGGTAAGACACAGCTATTATATACTTTTCTCTTGAGGGATAACGGCAACCTGCTGTTCATGATTTGGGAATGCCTGCCAAACGCACTCCAGCCCATTCTTATTCTTCTGATTATTTCCGTCTCATGATCCGGATCCGCCGTCACTACCTGCCCTAAGTAGATGTATTCCCTTACGACTTCCAGTGCCTCGCTGCCTATTGTAAATTGCTGTTCTCTCCCGAGACTGTTAAGTTTTCTGCATATTAATTTTAGACCCACTCTTCTGCTTTGCCTCTCCAGGTCAGTGAGCATGCATTGCAATTTTGTCCCCTGAGTTACTAAGCAAGGCAATATCATCAGCGAATCGCAAGTTACTAAGGTATTCTCGATTAACTTTTATCCCCAATTCTTCCCAATCCAGTTCTCTGAATACCTCATGTAAACACGCTGTGAATAGCATTGGAGATATCGTATCTCCTTGCCTGACGCCTTTCTTTATTGGGATTTTGTTGCTTGCTTTACGGAGGACTACGGTGGCTGTGGAGCCGCTATAGATATCTTCCAGTATTTTTACATATGGCTCATCTACGCCCTGATTCCGTAATACCTCCATGACTGCTGAGGTTTCGACTGAATCAAATGCTTTCTCGTAATCAATGAAAGCTATATATAAGGGTTGGTTATATTCCGCACATTTCTCTATCACCTGATTGATAGTGTGAATATGGTCTATTGTTGAGTAGCCTTTACGGAATGCTGCCTGGTCCTTTGGTTGACAGAAGTCTAAGGTGTTCCTGATTCTATTTGCAATTACCTTAGTAAATATTTTGTAGGCAACAGACAGTAAGCTGATCGGTCTATAATTTTTCAAGTCTTTGGCGTCCCCTTTCTTATGGATTAGGATTATGTTAGCGTTCTTCCCAGATTCCGGTACGCTCGAGGTCATGAGGCATTGCGTATAAAGGGTGGCGAGTTTCTCTAGAACAATCTGCCCGCCATCGCACAGCATCTCACGACACCGTAAAGGGCGTCATCAGAGGCATCCCCATCGATGCAAGCGCCGACGAGCTAGACAGAAACAACGACAACGACAGGAACCTACAAGCAGTGAGCGCAAAAACGATTGGAAGCATGACCAGTGCGATCGTGGTATTCCAGGGACCAAAGGTACCGAACTTCGTCCGATACACAGTCACCCTGATACCGTGCCGCCTCTACAGAAAACAGATTGACGTTTTCCAGCAGTGCGGCCGAGTGGGACACTGCAAGGACGTGTGCCCGACTCCCACGATCAAGACTAGCCTGGCCTGCAGACTCGCGAACCCTACAGAAGAGCATCGCTGTACCCCAAAATGTAAGTTGTGCCGGGACGAACACCCGACTGGAGACCAAACGTGCAAGGCGAAGGACGAAATCCCCTACGTAGTGCGCAAGCGTCGATGGGAGCGCCGTCAGGCCGAACGCCAGCTGCTGCCGCAGAGCGATTTCCCGCCACTCGACAAGGCGTCAGCTGCGCGAAAGTGAAGGACCCCATCGGAGAACTACGCGCCTAAATCCAGAGACAGCAGCTACTGCAACAAGAAAAGCCTCCGCAGGAAAAGGTCACCATCATGAGAGCATCGTGAGCATCATGTGAGCATCGAAGGTCACTGCCGCGCGCTCTGCACGCAGGAGGGGCACGAGATCTGCAACGCGGCAGACGGGCAGATGCAGAGGGGGAAGACGTGGAACCTGAGGCGGCACCTGCTCGACGAAACTAAGACCATGTCGCACCAAAGAGCAGACTCGCCAGGCTCAGACATCCGGCGGTCTCGGTACACGGCGCCGACGAAGTCAGCAGGCGCATTAGCGACAAATACCTGCCGACTACATCCACCGAACAACACGCGCAGTACGACGGCCTACCTAACGCGAACCTCGATCGTGACATAGACGTCGAGGAGGTACGCGCGGCGCTGCACGACCTCAACAGCCGGTCGGCAGCCGGCCCGGACCTCGTCACGAACAAGTCGCTCAAGCACCTCGACGACGGCTCGATTGAGAACCTCGCAAAATACTTCAACAAGTGCTGGAAAGTGGGCGCGCTGCAAAACCAGTGGAAGAGAGCCAAGACCATCCTGATCCCCAATTCGGGGTAGCAGCCGGACACGGGTAACCTCAGGCCCATCTCGCTCACGTCCTGCGTGGGCAAGGTGCTGGAGCACGTCCTGCTCAACAGGTGGCAAGACTACCTGGAACGGGAAGGGCTACCCGACCATGATGATCGGGTTCAGACTGCACCTAAGCACGCAGGTCGCGATGCTGGAGCTCAAATACCAAATACCAAATAACAAATCATGAACGATGGAGGCAGCGCCCGCGACAACAAAGCAATCCTAGGGCTCGACCTGCAGATCGCCTTCTATAAGGTGAAACACTCGGCGATTCTATCCTAAGTCTCCAAGCTCAACACGGGCGAAAGATCCTACAATTACAACATGGACTTCCTCACGGATAGGACCGCCAAGCTAAGAGCAGGCGACCTACAGACGCGAAATCTCGGGAGCACCAACAACGCAGGGATCGGTCATTTCACCGATGCTGTTCAACCTGGTAATGATCGGAGTGGCCGAAAAGCTCGCGGACATTGAAGACGTAAGGTACGCCATCTACGCGGACGATATCACGCTGTGGGTGACCGGTCGCAGCGACGGCCACATCGAGGGAACGCTGCAAGCCACCGTCGACGCAATAAAAGGCCAGCTGCAAGGCACCGAACTGAGGTGTTCGCCGAACAAATCGGAGCTTCTCTTACTCCCACCTGCCAAGAATAGCACAGACAAGACCAGACAACGCGAACACGAAAAAATCAGAAACGTAACCAAATCCGGCAACGTGATCCCCGAGGTTGGCAAAATTAGGATCCTAGGCATGGTCATCGAAAAGCAAGGAAGTAGCGGTGAAACCATCACCTTTCTCACGACAAAAGCAGCCAACGCGATTCGACTCCTTAAACTAGTCACTTCCCTGAAGCCTGGCATGAGAGCTGAGAGCCTAATTAGGCTTGTCCAATCCTTCATCATCAGCCACGCCGCAAACGTTGCAGCCTATTACAAATGGCTGTAACACGAACGTAACAAAATCAACGTGATCATCAGAAGAGCGTACAAGGCGGCGCTGTGCCTGTTGGAGTCAACGAGCACGACCCGCTTTGTACAACTTAGGATACATAATGCGCTCGAAGAAATAGCCGAAGCGCAACAGACCTTTCAACTCGAGCGGCTATCTATGACAAAAGCCGGGAGCAACATACTGGACGACCTAGGAATAGGATGCTCGAACGAGGTGCAGATGAAGCTTCCCGTCCCCGAAGAGGTACGATGCCAGAACAGAATCGACCCCGTACCGACGAACATGAATCCCGAGTTTAACAAGGGAAGAAGAGCGGCGAGAGCCAAGGCTCTCATCGACCAGAAGGCCGACGACGAGCACGCGCGGTACGTGGGCGCGGCCGAATACCAAGGGATCGCCTTCGCAGCAGTCATCGTAGAGGCCACAAGAACGGCAGCGAGCGTTAGAAGCGCAGGAGCGGACAAAGCTGAGGAGGTAGCCATCGCCCTGGTCATCGCCGACGCAGGCTGCCACATGGTGTTGAGTGACTCGAGACAGGCGCTACCAAACTTCGCCGAAGGCCAGATCTGCAGGGAGGCCGAGCGCGTACTGCGAGCGCCCAACCTACAAGGCAAAAAAGTAAGACACATGTGGTTCTCGGCGCACGCGGGCGATGCGGCGGAATGCAATGAGAAGCACGATGAGACGGCACACGCCGCGGCGCGACCGCTAACCAACAGCGCCCCGGCGACAGACCGTCCGACGTGGTTCGGAACTAAGGACCGCGTGACGGACTACAGCAAAATCACGAAGCCCTACCTCTTGGCTCGCAGAACTCTCCCACTCCCACAGCCGAGGCTGAGTCGAGCAGAGGCAGTACTACTGAGACAGCTCGAGACCAGATTGCTACCGATCCCTGGACTGATTCTTCGCATGTACCCCGAGACATATCCGACCGATAAGTGCAGTGTGTGCCAGAGAGAGACGGCAGATTAGACGCACATCTTGTGGGACGGCGTTAAAAATCCAGAAGAAGAAAAATCAAAAACGATCCCACCACGGCTAGAGGCAGCCGCGAAGAGCTACCACCAGGACAACCAGATCTGGGCTGTCCAGCAGGTCCTGGGAGCGCTCGAAATGCAGGGACCCAGCGATCCGGCAACGGCCAGCGGAAACCCGCGCCGAGTAACGGAGACTTCGTAGATGACGTAGGACCTCGCCGGGCGCGCGAGCGCCCAACTTAACGCACAATTAAATTCTGCTCCCATCCAATCGTATCATGCAGAGTTATCAGGTTTATAATTACGGCAAAGTGGTCAGTTCCGTACAACTTATTGATCACAGACCATTCCAGGGGAGGCAGAAGAGAAGAAGAAACGATTGCTAGATCTATTGCTGAATATGTGTTGTGTTCGACACTGTAATACATCGGTCCCTTCCTTTTAAATAGGCAGGCACTAGAGTTCAGAAGAAAATTTTCCATCAATCAACCTCTCGCTTCGCAGCGAGAACCTCCCCGCATCGTGTTGTGGGCATTAAAATCTCCCACCAGTATGTAGGGCTTAGGAAGCTGATTAATTAGGTTATAGACACCGGTTTTCTCAGATGATAGTTGGGCGTTATGTTTATAGAACACACATTCACCAGTTTGTTAAAAAGGATTGCCTGAAGTGACACTGCCTCAAGGGGCGTCTGGAGGGCGATCTGTTGACAAGTGACAGACTTGTCCGCAACTATTGCAACACCACAGGAGGCGCTAGCCTCGTTGTGGTATTTACAATAGATTATGTACTGCCGAAGAAAGTTTGTCTCTATGGGTTTCAGATGTGTCTCTTGAACACGCAGCAACCTTGGATTATGTTTGTGCAATGGTTCTCGAATGTCGTCGAGCTTACGTAGAAGTCCTCGTGCATTGCACTGTAGCATTTGTGTTTCCATTATGATAAATCTGTTGGGTGCTGCATGTTTAAGAGATTAAGATTAGTTCACGTGCCCTTTGGAGGTGCCGTGACGCGAGCTTGTCTTTTTTGCAGCGATCAAGAGAGCTTCGCCGCTCCTCAGGCGCTGGTGGTGCCGTCTAGCTGGTGGATATGTCCATCGCCTCTTGCGAGGCGCTGGAAACGCGTTCTTCCGAGCGCATTGTTGGAGATAAAAGTCTCTGAACGTTCGAGGAGAACTTTCAAGCCACCTGCCCGAAAGTGGATGGCCCCTTCTGCCGGGGTAGCGGAGCAGCGCTAGCTGCAACCGCCGCGGGGCGACATGGTGTAACTGCCGACTCACTGCTTGTGCGTCGGACTGCCGACGGAAGCCGGCGCGTCACCGCCCCCTCTCACGTCACATCGCCAAATGTGTTCCTGGGCAGGTAGGATACCCGCCTGCGTTCCTCCTTGAAAGTTATGTTTCTCTTACTTTTATCGTCACAATTTCGTTTGTCTTTTTTCTAGGATGGGCACGACCGCGAGTATGCGGCGTGCTCCCCATCACAGTTTACACAATGGAGAGTGATCTCGCAAGCTTAAGAGGTATGTTCATGGGCACTGCATTTCACACAGGTGTGACGGCCTCGGCATCTCTGCGAACTGTGGCCAAAACATGGGCATTTGATACATCTGAGGAGATTGGGCCCGTATGGCCTAACACGGAGCTTGATGTACCCTGCCTCCATTGACTCGGGCAGGACACTTGAACCGAAAGTGATTATCAATTCCTTGGTTTGGATTTCTTTGCTATCTCGCCTCATTTTAATTCTTTTGACATTCATAACATTCTGTTCACTGAAGCCCTCCAAGAGTTCAGCCTCAGTGAGCTCCAACAAATCATCGTCCGAGACAATACCGCGGGTTGTGTTCATCGTGCGGGGCGGGGTTACTACTACTTGGGTCTCCCCAAATGATACTAATTTCGGCAGTTTCTCGAATTGCTTCTGATGGCGGAGCTACAAGACAAGGTCACCGCTAGCCATACTCGAGGCCTCATAACCTGGACGAAAAACTTCGGTAAAAAACCTCGATACAAGGAATGGTGAGATTGTTCGCACTGGTCTATCTGGTTTTTCAGAATGAATGACTTGGAAACGAGGGAAAGATTCTTTTTGCCGTCCAAAAACTGGAATACTTCATCGGTGCGCCCTCTTTCTCCAGGGCGATCAGGTAGTGGGGGGAATGAACTAGCCACAAGGATATTTGGAGATTTCGGCAGCAACGCCAGCCACCCACCATGGACTCCTATAAGGGGACACTGCAGGAGATGTGAAAGATGTTTTGCAAACGCCAGCGGTACGTTACCGCTATAAGCGAATATGACATTGCCTAGATAGGCTAGTCACACAGGGTTAACCCTTGCCGCCAGGAAACTCGGAAGTTAGTGATAAGAACAAAGGAAATATTTAAAGGCTAGAGAGAAAGACGAAGGTTGGAGAGGTGATAGTAAAAGACAACTACCAATTTACCCCGGGTGGGTTGGTCCAGGGTTGCCGTCTACGTGAAGCAAAGTCAATAGGGTGTGTTGCCGCCGCCGAGGGACCTTAAAGGTCCAAAGACCCGGCATTGGCTCAACCCCCAGGATTCCCTTTTCACCGGATACGGCTAAGCCGCGCACGGCTACACGCGGGTGCGTCCAACCCTTGTGTGCTCGGGTACCTGGTGTCGCCGCACATCAAACGTCTGCTCACGCAGACGCCCCTGTGAGGATGGGGCGAAAATTAATCCAGAGTACCCATTGCTGCCGTTATTTGATCCCGTGACCTCGTACGTAGTAGCGCAACGCCGTAGCCGCTAAGCCGCCGCTGCGGGTTGATAGAAATAACCGTCGTTTTTTGCAAGCCAATCAGAACGCAAAATTTCTGGCTTACTGGGCCGCTATTTTGTTGCGATGCCTCATCCCTTATTCTATGCTATTCTTATCATACACCACACAAGGTCGCCTGATCGCGTTGGTAATGTGGGCGGACTGCCGCTCTGACCAGCGCCCAAGCACAAAAATCCTGAAGAAGCATAGAATCGGAAAAGGCATCGCTACAAAATACCGGCCCTGGCTCGTAGAAGTTAGGCTTTCTAAATGTCATAGCACTCGCGATCTGCATAATTTTTGGGAGCAGGCATACCGCATATCCTTGCGCCTACCATGAACTCGGGAAAAAATCTACGAGAAATGATTTTGCGGGGTGCCATGCATACACAATACATTTCTTGACTGTTGGTAGGCGCCAATTAATGTTTCATCGCATGACGACAACTTCAATCTGAACGCACCCTACGAGATTTGTAGAAGATTCGTTGACAATAACGCATGCCTCAAACGTCTTCAGACATTAAGGAGCTCAAACAAACACAGCGCAGCGCAATCAGTGATGAAATTCGGTACCTTTCCGAAGCCGCACGGAATGCTGCAGTAGAATGGGCATCTTAGTCTACTTGTTCAACCTCGATGAGAAAAGGTTCTCTGTCCAACGCCCGCTGAGGCCAGCCAGCACATAAATAATGTGCACCAGCTCCACTGCCATGTTATGCCAAGCTTATGTAAGTGTCGTATTTATTTAGATTCAAGTGATCCAGATGCCTTCATTTGCAGCCAATACATTCCCATGGCATCCGTGATATCCTAAAATCTCAAGGGAAATGACTTTTCCTGATCCGTTTTTTTATACATCACCAGGCGAAGCAAAAACCCCCAAACTCCTTCTAAATGCGATGTCACCTTTCCGGGCAAGCTGGTTTTCGCTCAGGGAGCAAGGATGCTATTGCGATACTTTTCGGTTCTGGTAGTCCATGGCCTTTCTGGCAGGCACTGCCGGTTGATGCATATTCTGTGGTTTATTTTTCCACCTATAGTTGTAAAAATAATAGGTGTTCCTTTAACACCTTACGATGTCGTTAGAGCAGCAGTTATAAGATGCTAGTGGACCAGTTCAACGCAGGTGTTCTGCATCTATATACTCCACCAGTTTTCCCCAGCCCACCCACCTTCCGCCCTAGACGTCACCCCCTGGCAAGCCGAACAAAAAGTCATAATGTTGAGAAGGCATTGGCGGTACGGCGAAGGCGTCAGCTGAGAAAAGCACCGTTCGTACTTACGGTGAAGCATCTTGAGTATCTCAATTGGCGATACAAAGAAAAATAACACAACAGGCGAAACAAAATAAGACAAGTCTGTAGAAATTATTCAAGACTGCTCTGCAGAATGAGCTCGTTCATTCTATGGTTCACTAAATTTCAATGCCTATAAGCGCAGAAATGGGCGCCTGACCGATTGTCCCTGCGGCATCACTACAGCACACAACCGTCCGCGGTGTCGCCCGGGAGAAAGACATAGCAAAGTACCTTGGATTTCTATAGAAGGAGTGGAATAGTTTTCTGCACGAAGATCACTTCTGCGATTTCGGGTCTTTCGATTCAGGCTTGTTTAGATGCATAGGCTAAGTGCGATGAAAGGCAGTTGTCCTAGACGCTCGTCTTGCCAGGCTTGCCCAAATGCATCAAGCATCCATTTTCGCCTTGCTATCGTGCATCGTACTATACAGAAACTCGACTGATGTTCAAAAAACGGGAAGTGCGACAGCTCCTTAGCCGGAAAGCTTCATCCAGTGAGGCTTCCAATTGTCGATGTACCTTGGGTGAAATTAAGGCATCTCTCACTTGTTCCAACAACTTGGCACCAGGTAGCGGTCACCTCATGTGTGAAATGATTAGGTATCTACACCCTAAAAAACTGGAAACACTCCTACATGTCTTTTTGCCATGTTGGCGGCTCACCACATTCCGTCCCCATGGAAAGAAACTATAGTGATCCCGATATTTAGGCAAGGCAATGAACCGTGCTTAGCCAGCCGCGACAGGCCAATAGCGCTAACAGACTGTCTGTGCAAAGTTGTAGCACCCACCGACGCTGCAATGCGGGCACGCTATGCGGGCACGCTATGGCCAGCACTCACAGCCGGCGCCTTAGTGCCAGCTTGAATAGAAGAGCAAAATAAAGATGCTCAGCGCATGGTAGAGGCGCAAGCTCGGCAAGTGCAGTGTTCTACTAGGAATCCTGCCACGTTTGTCGCTGAAACCGGCGCTCCGCTCGCCGCCTTCGCCCTTCTACCAAAAGAAATATAGAAACGACGGCACGGCTCTTCGGCCGCCCTCACTTCGTCCTACAATGGTGACCCGGGAGAACATGATTTGCAGTAAGCGACACGATGTTACGGCTGACTGGACACCATTCTAGTTCGACCCACCCTTACCGCCGTTGCGGTCAAGCTACATAGACGCATGCTTCTCGCAGTTCGTGGCGGCTCAGGAGCGGAACATCTGGATGCAAGAGTTCTAGTGCTTGGTGCTCCTCGACGTCCTGCGGCTTGATCTCCAGCTCAACCTCAACGTTCCACCGCCTGGCCCACTCGCCGAAGACGAGATGCGCAGTGCGGCCTGAACTTCTACGGCCCTGCGTACCACCTTCCAGACGGTGGTCACACCTCCGTTCTCCTCCAGCGCTGAGCTCATCTGGGTGCCCGCCTACTCGGCAAACCCCAACAATAAACCCGTCGATTCTTTAGCCTGAGGTTGGAGAAACCAGGCACAGGTTGATCTCATGGGGGTACCTCGAGGGACCGTGCGTGTACTATCGCTGACCTTATCGCGAATGATCGGACTGAGAGGCGAATATTGTCACGTGGGAGTGACGTTAAAGAACACAATAACAATACTGTGAAAGACAAAACTAGCTTATATTGGGGGAACCTGTGCCCACAATGACAGGCTACACTTAAAGCACAACAATAGCGGCGAACACAGTAGGCGATCGTTGAAAATCTGATCAGCGGGTCAAGCGCGTCGGCTTTTATAGAGCAGTCGTCGAATGTTCCAGACTAATCGTTGGGACCCACGTGCCTTCCGCAGAGTTCTACACCATTCGCGTCAGGCCATGGAATCAGATAATACAAGGTTCGGCGACAACAGACAACGGATAGAAGCATCGATAACTTTCCAGAAACTTCGGATACATGCAGGCGCGTCCCGCGCTGTGCGATAACATTTGTCAGGCGGCGAAACGTGCTCGCCCGATAAAGATAAAGAAATACACGTGTCATTACCCCCATCTTAAAGAGCGTCGTCCCGATGCTACAAATATAGGAGCAAAACACAAAAGGACACTTATTAAACAAAAGTGACAAAACAACAAAGTCCAACGGTGAGTTACGCGAAGTCTGAAGGTTCATTACCACTGGTAGTACGGCTTCAGTCGCACAACGCGGACTATTTCAGGTGGTGAGCGGCGCCGCTGTGATAGCGAAATGCCGTCTGGCAAGACCTCATAGTCCAGTGCGCCAATATGTCGGATGATCTTGTGCGGTCCGAAATAGCCTCGCAATAATTTCTCACTCAGTCCTCATCGGCGTATTGGTGTCCAAACACGGTCACTGGGCTGGTACTCGACGAAGCGTCGTCGGAGGTTGTAGTGTCGGCTGTTGGTACACTGCTGGTTCTTGATCCGTAGGCGGGCGAGCTGCCGGGCTTCTTCGGCGCGATGGAGATAGGTCGCGACCTCAAGACCCTCTTAGTCGGTGACGTGTGGCAGCATGGCCTCGAGCGTCGTCGTCGGGTTCCTGCTGTAAACCAGCCTAAACGGCGTGATCTGTGTTGTTTCTTGCACCGCGGTGTTGTAAGTAAAGGTTACGTACGGCAGGACCGCGTCCCACGTCTTGTGCTCGACGTCGACGTACATTGCTAGGATGTCGGCGAGGGTCTTGCTCAGGAACACCGTGAGACCATTCGTCTGCGGGTGGTAGGCAGTTGTCCTCCTGTGGCTTGTATGGCTGTACTGCAGAATGGCTTGTGTGAGCTCTGCTGTAAGAGCTGTTCCTCTTTCGGTGATGAGGACTTCTGGGGCACCAGGTCGCAGCAGAATGTTCTCGACGAAAAATTTTGCCACTTCGGCTGCGCTGCCTTTCGGTAGAGCCTTAGTTTCAGCGAAGCGGGTTAGATAGTCCGTCGCCACGACGATCCACTTATTTCCGGATGTTGACGCCGGAAACGGTCCCAACAAATCCATCCCGATCTGCTTAAATGGTCGGCAAGGAGGTTTGATCGGCTGTATTAATCCTGCTGGCCTTGTCGGTGGTGTCTTGCGTCGCTGACAGTCTCGGCATGTCTTGACGTAACGGGCGACGTTGGCGGTCAGATGCGGCCAGTAATATCTTTCCTGTATCCTCGACAGCGTTCGGGAGAATCCGAGCTGCCCAGCGGTTGGATCGTCATGTAAGGCGTACAGTACTTCTGGACGCAGCGCTGACGGAACAACAAGAAAATAGCTGGCGCGGACTGGTGAGAAATCCTTCTTTACGAGCAGGTTGTTTTGTAATGTGAACGAAGACAATCCGCGCTTAAATGCCCTAGGTACTACGCCGGTGTTCTCTTCCAAATACTCGACAAGGCCTTTTAGCTCCGGGTCTGCTCGTTGCTGTTTAGTGCAGTCTTCCGCGCTTATTTTTCCGAGGAAGGCGTCGTCATCCTCATAGTCTTCCGGCGGGGGATCGATGGGGGCCCGTGTTAGGCACTAGGCGTCTAAGTGTTTTCGTCCGGACTTGTAGATTACAATGACGTCATATTCTTGCAGTCTGAGGCTCCACCTCGCCAGCCGTCCTGAAGGGTCCTTTAAGTTAGCTAGCCAACACAACGTGCGATGGTCGCTGACCACATAGAATGGCCTGCCATATAGGTAAGGGCGGAATTTCGCTGTAGCCCAAATGATGGTAAGGCATTCCTTTTCAGTAGTAGAATAACTGCCTTCCGCTTTTGACAGTGACCGTCTAGCATAAGATAGCACCCGCTCATGTCCGTCTTTCTTCTGGACTAGGACGGCACCGATGATGATGATATGTAGTGTTTATCGGCGCAAGGGCCAAGTGTGGCCAAAGAGCGCCAAGACGGCACCGAGGCCTAGGCTACTGGCGTCAGTGTGGATTTCTATATCGGCGTCTTCGTCGAAATGTGCGAGTACCGACGGTGACTGCATGCGTCGTTTTAGTTCTTGAAATGCGTCGGCCTGTGGCGTTTGCCACTTGAACTCGACATCAGATTTGGTTAGATGCGTTAGCGGCTCATCGATGCGTGCAAAGCCCTTGGCAAATCGCCTGTAGTAGGCACACATGCCAAGGAAACCACGCACTGCCTTCTGGTCGACGGGCTGCGGGAACTTTGCAATGGCAGCTGTTTTCTTCGGGGTGGGCGTACTCCGGATTTGCTGATGACGTGGCGTAGGAACAGAAGCTCATCGTAAGCGAAGCGGCACGTCTCTGGCTTCAGAGTGAGCCCTGATGATTTGATAGCCTCTAGTACTGTCGCAAGCCGCCTAAGGTGATCGTCGAAATTTCCCGCGAAGACGACGACGTCATCCAAGTATACATGACAGGTCTGCCACTTCAATCCTGCTAACACCGTGTCCATGACCCACTGGAACGTTGCAGGCGCCGAGCAAAGTCCGAATGGGATGACCTTGAACTTGTGGAGGCCGTCCGGCGTGATGAAGACAGTCTATTCACGATCTCTCTCTTCGACTTCTATTTGCCAGTAGCCAGACTTGAGGTCCATCGACGAGAAGTATTTAGCGCTGCAGAGCCGTTCCAATGCGTCGTCTATCCGTGGAAGTGGGTATATGTCTTTATTCGTGATCTTGTTCAGTCGACGATAATCGACGCAGAAACGTAGGGTTCCATCCTTTTTTTTTCACAAGGACAACAGGAGATGTCCACGAGCTTTTCGACAGCTGGATGATGTCATCGCGGAGCATTTCGTCGACTTGTTGCTTAATACCTTCACGTTCTCGCTTAGAAACTCGGTAAGGGCTCTGGCGGAGTGTTTGACCGCACTCTTTGGTTATTATGCGATACTTTGCAACTGGTGTTTGTCGAATCGTCGGTGACATGGAAAAGCAGTCCTTGTATCGTCGGGGAAGACTTCTGAGCCGTTGCTGCTTGCGCATGGGAAGACTTGGATTTACGTCGAAGTATGGTTCGGGAACCATGGTCGTCGGGGTAGACTCTTCAGAGTTTTCGTCGGCGGCGGAGCATCTTCGTCAGTTCGACGAACAGCAACCACACGTCCATCAGTTGCTGGTTTTTGTTTCCGGATATGGGCTCGCTGACCGGCCCGGGGCTTGATCAGGGTATGGACGGCGCTGCGGCGACAAGTAGCGACCTGGTGACGGCGAACGGGACGGTCGTCGAGGGCTCGACTGAGTAGCGGTGAGGTAGTCGGCGATGTCACGAGGTTGTTCATCTTCCCTCGGGTGCTGTGCGTTTACGGCGAAGCCTCGCAATCCCAGGTCGCGGTATGGGCATCGGCGATACACGTGGCCGGTTTCGCCGCAGTGGTAGCACAGCGGGCGGTGGTCGGGTGCGCGGCAAATATCTGTCTTCCTCGCGTAGGTGCGCTATGCGCCGGTTGACCGTGCTGGCGGTGGCGGCGGCGGCGTGACGGAATTGCGGCGTTACAGGGCCCTGGCGCGGTCGCGGAGGGGGACCTTGACGGCGTGCGACGGCCGCGTAGGTGATCGCTTCTGGCTGGGGATGTGTTAATTGAGGTTGAATTTCAGGAACTCCCAGCGATCGCTGAACCTCATCTTTCTCGATATCAGCGATCGAAGCTACTTGAGGCTGCGAAGAAGGCAAGACCTTGCGCAGTTCTTCGCGCACAGTGGCCCTGATAGTCTCTTGGAGATCAACGGAGCCCAGCGCTTGGATGGCGCGATGAGGCGTGAGCACTTGGCCGTTATATTACCTACGGCGCATTTCTAAAGTTTTCTCAATCGTCGTAGCCTCTGTCAGGAACTCAGCTACGGTCTTCGGTGGGTTTCGGATTAGTCCGGCTAAAAGTTCTTGCTTTACACCTTGCATCAAGAAACGTACTTTTTTTTCTCTTCAGATATTTCCGGGTCGGCGTGCTGGAAAAGACGAGTCATCTCTTCTGTGAAGATAGCGATGGTCTCATTCCGTGGTTGGCTTCGGGTTTCCAGCATAACTTCGGCCCTTTCTTTTCGGACAACGCTCGTGAACGTCCTCAGGAAGTTACTGCGTAACAGGTCTCATGTTGCAAGGATGGACACCCGGTTCTCGAACCAAGTCCTCGCGGCATCTTCCAAGGAGAAGTACACATGTTGTAGCTTATCCTCAGATGTCCAGTTTTTAAAGGTCGCGATCCTTTCGAAGGTTTCGAGCCAGGTTTCCGGATCCTCCGACGTAGCTCCACGGAAGGTAGGGGGCTCTCTGGGTTGTTGAAGTACGACGGGTGACACTGGGGCTACCATTGTGGTTGTCTTGACCACAATATGTTTGGTCTTCTCAGGTAGAAGTCCGTGCTGCGGGGGCAGCTGCTGTAGGCGACGGCTTGATCAATTGTCCGGGACTACGTTGGCGCTCTCTTTGCGGTCCGGGCTTGGATCACGGTTTGTCGTGGGCGTCCGGTACATGGAAGAAAAACACCTCCACCAGATGTGACGTGGTAGTGACGTTAAAGGACACAGTAGCAACACTGTGAAAGACAAAACTAGCTTTTATTGGGCGAACCTATCCTCACAAAGACAGGCTGCACTTATAGCAGAACGATAGCGGCGAACACGGTCGGCGATCGTCGAAAGTCTGATCATCGGGTCAAGCCCGTCGGCTTTTACAGATCAGTCGCCGAATGTTCCAGAGTGATCGTTGGGACCAGTATGTCTTCCACAAAGTTCTACACTATTCGCCTCGCGCATACATGCACTCAGATTACACAAGTTGCGCGGAAAGACAGCGGATGGAACCATCGGTAATATTCCAGAAACTTCTTTTACATGCAGACGCGTCCTGGGCTGTGCGATAACATTTGTTAGGTGGTGACAAGTAGTCGCCCGATAAGGATAAAGAGGTACACATGTCAACATACACCCCCCCGCCCCCACTTTTCTCTCCCTACCATGGAGCAACTCTTATGGCGCCGTCTGCAAACGCGGACCGTACCTACCCCATCACTCTTCTCCCGACCACCGACCCATCCTACCTTCCAGTCCTTTGTGCAATGTACCAAAATTAAACATCACCCCTATTCACCTGGCCGGCCCGGCTTCTCCTTCGCCCAACGGGCCGGTGTCACTCCAAACCTGTGAGGACTGGGAGATGTCACTACGCTCGACGGACCCCGCAAGCCAGAATGAATATATTAGGCATGAACGTTTGATTGCAGTGGGTTCGTGTGGGGACACAGGCGGCCTGGTAAGTTCCAAAGGCAGTGTCAAAATGAAGTTTTTTTCCTCGTGCTCCCGCTCTCCGAATGCGAAGTGGGTAGACCACGCGCCATACGTAATCCTGAGGAGCACAGCCTTCGATCAGCAACGCCGCGAGCGGAACCAAGAAGGAGCTCGTCTACGCCGTGCCGATGCTGGAGCCCCGGCACAAGAACGGGCTCATGCAACCTAGCGCACGCAGCAACGGCATACAGAGGATCCGGTAGCCTACCAAGGAGTCGTTTAATGAACTGTCGGAATTAACCTAGTGGTGATCACCGGGCCTGTATGTTTCAGCTTCGCTGGTCAACCATCCGTACGGAGTGCTTGGGCGGTGATTTACTTTTATCTGCTGCAAAGTGACGCCACCTAAGTGATTGTGAAGCCTCTCAATTCTCTCCCCCGAAACTCCACCATTATGTGCGCGTCGGTTTCGCAATCGTGGAAGCCCTTGCTTTTAAGCATTAAATGATTTTTGCTCCAGTAGATGGCGACCTTCAAGTGACCTTGAGCCAGAAGCCAGAGCCATTACCTGGGCACTTAAACAGGAACGTCCAGCCGAGTTGCGAGAACAAAACGAGATCAAGGGGGCAATCAGTCAAAACTTCACGAAATTCACTCTTCCCCCAAACCCTTTGTACACGACCGCATTACGTACGCTATTTGCTTACTAAAGATGCTACAAAGAAATATTCCTTCCAAGTTCTTGCTAATGTTTGTTCACAATATCACTCTCAAGTTGTAACTACTAGTTTTATTTGTCATTTCCAATAGCGACGTTCAAAAGGCAGGTACACGGCACCACACTCTTCATTTTCATCTTTAGGCGCTGAGTCAGGGGTACCTGACCACATTAAACGACAGCGCTTCGTGCGTTCCGCGGTGCGTGTTTTGCGCCATCCCGAGAGATCGCACCACGCTGTGTGCGGCTTCCTTGAGGCGCTTTTCTTCTCCTAGCTGAGCAGCGCGTTCTGTCTCTCGGCCGTGGTTCGCTGCCTTTCGTGCCGGTTTCATAGACTATCCTATCAGTGAGAAAGGAAGTGATACAGCTACATGGCCTTTCCTCGGAGCTGGTGGTGGTCTTGAGTTCCTCCAGGATGAGCTTGTGGCGCATGCTTTCGAAAGCGCTTTTCAGATTGAAAGCAGACAAGATGTGTTCCGCACCGGTGGGAATGTAGCGTACGATTTCGCCCTGCAGGCGCCGGAAAACGTCCTGTATTGCGAGATTCGCACGGTAGCCATACATCTGGGTTGGGAAAAAGCCTCCATCCTCTAGATAATTCACTAGTCGCGTTTAAATGGATTTCTCTAAATGCTTACCGAGGCAGGGTGTAAGGGAAATCGAACGGAGTTTATCAGTAAAGCCGGCATTTTGCCGCCTTCTTGAATCAGTGCTATTGAAGCCTCATCCTATTCTAGTGGAAGGCTCCCAGGTTACTATGCGTGCTCGTTAAAATATTGGGCCAGTGCCTCCAGGAAATTATGACTAAGGTTTCGTAGCTTGGCGTTAGTAACGCTATGGGGTCCCTGTGTGGTGTTACGTTGGGCATTTAGCACGGAAGCAAAGCGTTCCTTCCTCGTGATCTCGTGATCGATGCGTCCATCTCTGAATTCGTGATGCCCTCGTATCCCTCAGTGAATGGCAGGCCTCCGGCATTGTCTGCGTGTTTTGCGCGGAGGAAGTTGAATAACTCTTCGTCCGCGCCGGCAACATCGCCGATCAATCTCCGGATCGTCCTCGAGATCGCGGGTTTGGTGTTGCCAGGGTCGAGCGAAGTTCACAATATAGCTCACGTCAATGGTGTGTATAACGTATCGCTCATCAAGTCGCAAAAATTGGCGCAGCTTTCCGCCTCGAGTTTGCAAGCATATTCGTTAGCACGTTCCGTATCTTCCACTATTTTGAGTCGTAGTTTGCGATTGAGACACTGGCTCTTCCATCGCTTAGTGAGACTACGTGATCTGTCGCACATGTGGGGTAGATTTTGGAGCACTACCGGCGCTTCCGATGTAAGTGCTATGCATTTTGAGAGGCAATCATGCGCATCGCCCAAGTGGTTTGGCGATGTCTTAGCATCAGTGAACCAATGAGTTTGCCCTGTTTGCATCGCACACTTACTCAGCCGCGTTTCTTCCAACGCGAAGATACGCTCCCTCTCCCATCAACGCGCTCTTTTGTTCCCACTAGTACTGTGCATTATCTTGTACTAACAAGGCGTTGCACAAAAGTAACACTACTTGAGAAAAAAAACACTATTCGTTACCTTATATTATTAAACAAAAAAGAAACAAGAAATCGAAAAGGCCCAAAAATAATGTCTAGATTACTCGTTCAGTTTTACACTTCTAACAGCCAAATGAGTGCAAATTCGAAGAAAAATATTCCGAGGACGGCTAAGTACTTCGCGTGAGTTGCAGATATGAGAGCAAAATTGTCCGACTAAAGGGCGCATAGCGATCCTAATACATCATGGCGGTGCGTGCTGCCCGAGCCGGCAAGCAGCCGCCGCCTGATGTGTCATGTCACCGACGACGCGGCGACGCCCTCTCCCCTCACATAACGCACGCTTGTGCGGTAGCAAGTGTTCCCTTTTCCCAGCAGGCACTACTTTGCCACGTGCCGTCGCAGCGAACGCCAACGCGAATTTAGGTGCCCTTTCACTGCTAAAGCTCACAGACTGACCGCTTCGGCGCGCTGCTCCTGCTGCGCTGAGACGTCAAATCCAATCTGCGCGTCTGTTTCCTTCGGCGCGCCTCGAGATAGTGACTACGCGGATGGTTCGATTGGCGCTATGAGCGTCCCTTTTGAAACGGAGTGGTGGCTTGCGCCACGAAGCTCTTCGTCTGATTTTGCCTAATGTCCTACCTATATTTTTCTGTAATCCCACAAACACACAGACTTCCCAGCATAAAACTTCTTCAACTATTAGTGGGAACATTGTTGTCTCCTTACCTTCTTACGCCAGACTTCCAATCGGCTCTTACTAATATGTACTGGCGACATGTTTATTTTCCCGTTGCTATACCTGAGCCTAAGGTCTTCAATGAGGCCAGAGGTGCCTAAACCGATAGCTGAGTATATATCTTCACATTCTAATAAAACATGTTCCGTCGTTTCTGTAGCTTTACCTAAGCTAACGCATGCTGCTTCTTCTTTAATGTACCTCACTTAATAACTACGCTATCTAAGGCGTCCTGATCTGACTTAGAAAACTAAGGAGCTCCCCTTTGATTTATCGGAAAATATTTGTGCTGATTTTTTAATCCCTCTCAAATTGTTACTCATACCACTTTTATTTTCCATTGCGGCCACCCATAAGATTGCCTCAACCTCTCTGACATACATTTGACGATTTTTTGCCATGTTGCGTAATACAGCAGCCGCATACTTCCTGGAAATACTCCTAGTTCTATTCATCCAATGTGAGTTAATGTTCTGCCTCTACAAATACGTGCACACTCTCCCAACTCATATAGTTTCTTTCATATTCCTCAGTCGTTCTTCAAAATATAATTTTACACTGAGCTTCCCTCACTTCATAACTTGACGAGCGCATGTCGTCCTGCACAGCTTCATTAGTAGTCTTGCCATGAGTAGTCAATGCGAGGCGTCCCCCTCACCTGTGGTTGCATTCAAGTCCTGATTGTACCTCTGACTTGAAGCAAGCAACCGCGTTTCCAAATAAACGCCCTGGACCCATCACACCGTTCCGCATACCCTGCAGACGGTGCCATGTGGTGGCGGTGTAGCGAACCCAGCGGCGGTGGCATTGTGCGCGTCCTCCGCTGTGATTGGTCGTTCTGTTTATCGAGGGAATAGGCACGGAGCACCCACGGGCACGGAAACCCGACGAGCTTCTTAGAAAGAAGAACCTTCGCTTTTAAACGATACCAAAATGGGGGTATTACAAGTATGCCTGCACAGCAGAGAGGAAGATACCGGGAGTGGTTAGCTACACTTGACGGAAGGGTGTCTACACTGAAGCTACACTGACGGAAGGGAGAAAGGTCCGCTTGGACAAAATGGCAAAATCTGCACGGCACCTGCTCCAATGTTTGCTTCCCTCCGACTAGACCAAGATCAAGCGCATTGTGCAAGTGAAATGTAAAAAGTTCAACATTTCTTCTGTTGTTTCGCAAAGGATTTGACGAGGCTTCATCGGCGCAGGTGGCTCCGCTCTACGTTTTATTTTTCTTAGCCCGAGGAAAAAGTCAACTTTTTGCGGAGTAATGCAGACAGTGCACATAGCCTGCGCCCGTCGTAGAGGCGATATCTTAGTACAGTATCGTTGCTTGCAGCTTTGTATTGTTATAACGAGGAATTCGGGACTACGTAATGGCCACCTCCAAGAGCGCTGGAGCTCAACCGAAGATAGAGAGGAGCAGCGTTTTGAAGATTCTGATGGATGGCCGTTTTCGTACGAAGCTTTACATCACCCTGTTCGTCGTCATCGATGTCCTCTTCGTTACGGTGATTTTTAATGACTATGGCCCTTGCATTTTGAAGACATTTCGACGGAATAGTCTCGTGACAAGTGCACCAAGCAATAGGAAAGCAAATTTGACGTCAAAAGCAGTATATGGTTGGAAGACATTGACAGCATGTGGTGATCCAAGTCTTAAGATACTCTATGTCATAGATACTGCTCCAAATAACCTCGAAAAGCGTCAGTGGCTTCGGAAGACCATCGGTGATCCTTTTGTTCAGTCTAT
This sequence comes from Dermacentor variabilis, assembly GCF_050947875.1. NCBI lineage: Eukaryota > Metazoa > Arthropoda > Arachnida > Ixodida > Ixodidae > Dermacentor > Dermacentor variabilis. The sequence goes on along the minus strand of NC_134570.1, from coordinate 168,156,992 downwards.
TATGAAATCCAGGATCATTTTTTGTGTGGGATCATCGGCTCATCCGGAAGAACAGTGGGTGCTTGCGGAGGAAGCTATTCGCGAGGGAGACCTTCTTGTGCTGAACATCACAGAGAGCCACCGCATTTCCTCCCTCAAGTTTCTTCTTGCTGCAGAGTGGCTTCTTGATAACTGCCCTCTTGATGATGCACTTACTCTTGTCAAGATGGACGATGATGTATTAGTTAACGTCCACGCCTTATCTTATTACACAAGCAGCAGTGTAATGTGGCTAACCGGTATCCACGGCGTGGTTTTCAGAAACAAACCTCCCCAGAGAAAACGGAGTGATTATTGGTACGTAAGCAAAGAGGAGTATACGTCTGACGTATACCCTGCCCACTGTGCTGGAGAGGCCTTCATCATGAAGCCTGCTGTGTTGTCTGCCATTGTGAGCGCTGCAGTTCATGTCCCGTACTTCTGGATCGCCAACGTTTACGTGACAGGAATGATCGGAGAATTCGCTAACCTGAATCTGGTGGACATTTCGCGCCACGTTATATTGTACAAACAGAAAAATATGGTGACCATTGGTGATACAACGTTGTTTGTTTGCACGCGCTCGGCTGGAGTTTCCAATGAGCAAATTAACTCTCTGTGGGATATCATTCGCCAGAGAAACCAGACAGCGCAGCGAGATTTTCACAAATATGTAGAAGTACACTATCGCACTGTAGGGTGAATAAGAAGCTTTAAAATGATGTGCCATGTAATGGTAATATAAGCAGCCGCTAATCTGGATTATTTTCTGCATTTCAACAATTGAACACATCAAAAGTGCGGCCATATCAATGGGAAATAGACGTGAACACAAGCAGATGTCTCTATTATAGAAAAATAACGAAGAAAATAAACACTCTGCAGAGGAACACATCACGCAATCGTGTATCTGGCCCGTTAGTTTCATCATCATGAAGAAGTATTCATCATGTAAAATCGCTAACATTTATCGTAAGAAAGAATGCTAATTGCACTATCGTAACCAATAATCTCATAAGGATGAATGCAGCGTCAATATGCTGCACATCGAATGCATTTGTATTTTATAGGTAAAGCCCTAGAACATAGGTACATGGTGGGAGTCAACTACATGAAGTGTCAGCTAACGTTACAGCTTCTAAGTTGCTTTGCTGTACGTGCTTCGTTCCTGATTTGTCAGCACAGATATACGTTGTTGCAGCTTTTACGAATGCACCTACTCATGGATTTATCTTACAGGCGTCAGTGCGACTGTAAATGACTATGTGCTTGAGTGAAAGAGAGTTGAGAAATGATTGACGTGAGGAGTGAGGCGGACGAATGAACTTGAGTGTCTTTTGGCGAGCGTGAAACGTACGCCTCAGCTGCTAAGTGCCCGCGAGTATGAACGCGAGTGTACACGGATATGAGCGGTAATGAATAATTGTGAGATTGGCTTATGAAGTCTGTGAACGCTGGTCACCGTGAGTAAAAGTGTTGCCTGTGTGCTCAGCTCACATGCCTGCCGGGTCAGCGTCAAGAAAAATAAGTAGACTAATTATATTCGACGCTATACGCTTTTTGGGTTCATGAGAATAAATTAGTTACCATACGATACTGTGTGGCTATAAGTCTCATTCAGTGTTTTTTCGACGAGGTCAAAGGCCTATGCGGGTACTGTGATGAACAACGGACTATGGACGGTTGATTAATTTGCGCATACGCAATCAGCTACATTATTCAACTAATTCTGCAGACCTTTCTTTTTGTGGAACATGTATTTGAGCACAGATAAACCGCCCACACCTAGAAACACCTAATGATTCCAAATTTATTCGCTCTGACCCTACAAATCACGTATAATTTTTACAAAGGTAGAACTAAACAACTTCTATCATTTGCAAGCGGCGCAGATTATCTAGGCAGGCAGCGCGAATTGGTTGTTACGACGGCGTATTTATGCAAAGATTAGGAGTATGTGTAGGCAAAGGGTTGCAACGGTGCCTAGCAATGTTTATTTGAGTGCTCTGTACCTAGAACTTGAAACTGCCTGGGACGGTATTGCTCTCAATCATATTGGTTACGCTGATGATTACCTTGTTTTAGTCGATTAGAAAGTTCTGCTGCTTTTCGCGACAGGATTATTGAGTTTGCAGACATGAGTTTACAGTTTGGTCGATGTTCCGCTTGCTGGACGTATGCCGCACGATATGTGAGGCCCGCACCTGACACTCCGACAATTCAACAGTACACAGAAATGCCATTGCTGTATCATTGTTGAACGCGACCTTGAAGTTATGCCCGAACCGCATAAAGGACAGTATGGGCAGGCAGCTAAAAGAACTAAACAATCCCCGTATCCTGATGAAAGGTTTGTTTTCCTGATCGAAAGGGTCCTACAAAGGAAAATGGTGCAAGCAAGGCGCTTCATGGGGGTGAGAAATTCGTAGAGCTTGCCGGTAATACGCGTTCTGTAGGTTCATGGTGTAATGCGTCGTCTTAAGAAAGTGGCGGAAGGTATGGTTCTTATGTCGTTTTTACGGTGAACAACTAGCTGAAGAAACTCTGCTCTGCTGTGGACAGAAGTGCTGATAGTCACACGCAACGGCTGGATTACTACACCGTTGAGAATGGATGCACGCAAGTTACCCGTTATATATGAGACTTCCCTATCATTAGGGAAATACTACAAACGTTGGATAGGCCGGGAGTTGTTCCCGTAATAGATTGTTTTACAATAAAACGTCTCTGAAGGCCTGTCCATGTTCTAACCTATATTGGCTCTGTAAGGATTTACGGCTGCGCATAACTGTTTTTTGATACCAGAATGCTTGCTAGGGAGAAGGAGAAGCCCGCAAGTTAGCTTGAATATGTTTTTTTTTATCTAGTCGGTGAAATTTTGGCACTATACTATTTGTCACGTTGCACGCCTCCGAGGTACAATACATGGATGCCGGTCATTGAGAGACCAGTGCTTTCATGTCTGACATCGCCTTTGATAATTATTTTCTGCCATATATTTGTTCAAATAAATTCGTCAGCTTACGCTCAATAGGCAGGGTGATTGTGAAGGAGGATGTGCGCAAGACCGAGATATAAAACCTAGTGGTCGGGATGGCATCATACACTGTAAAAAAATTTGCCTTACTTTAGAGAAAATCTGCGGGTATTTTGTGACCGAACACTTTTCCGCAAATTAAGAACGGTCATTTCCGTAGAACGGACAACTGTAGAAGAGAGACCGTAATACAATATACGAGTGCTTCTGTATCTAGAAAACCGAAGACTCTGTATGCTGAATGTGTACTACAACCGTTAAAATACAGGTGCTTGCCGTATTCAGAAAACGAGACTCCTTATGCTGAATCTGTACTATATCCGTTAAAGTACAGGTGCTTCCCGTATTTCCTCTTGCAGAGCATATTCATTGTTCGGACACTGTACCACCAGGGACAAAATTGCCCAGGACGTGCGAGAGTCGACCGAATTTTATGGTGCACTATTTGCTGGGTTCAGCCATGCTAACATCTGCGTTGGGAATGTGCATACGTGACCCACTGTTTTCAGCTGTCTTCAACAGAAATGTAATTTGGTCAATGCTCGCACTTTTAGGGTACTTTTGTCCACGATATTACATCTCCTTTAATGCAGATGTCATGTAGGCAGCTCATAGCCGAAGCAGCAGGTCACCATTGAGAAAATTGTCTTGCCAACACACTGACATGGCTGCAGAGATAAAACACTTTGCACTTTGTGATATGAATGCACTGCATAGCATATATAAAAAAGGTGCAACATTTCAGTCCTCAAGTTCTTAGATCACCGAAGCAACTTTATTTTCTTCAATCACTCGTCTTGCACTTCTTCCTGGTGAAAGTTGTTCTTGACCCAAAACACTTGCAAGGATAAACTTGCTGCTGTCAGAAGAAACAAATAGTATTCGTGAATATCCATCCTAAAGAAAGCGGCAAAAAAGTATAATCACAGAACACGACAAAGCAGTAACTTCTGTGTTAGAAAAACATGTAAGTAGACCAACATTGTTGGAACAAGGGATGTTTCTGTAGCCAACATTCTGACATAGGTGCTTGTCATTAGGGTAGCAAATGTTTTCCTTGGCTGTGCTGTTTTGGATTGTGCATAGCTCACTGGCCCCTAGCCTCATTGGGGGAGAAGAAGCTGGTGCATATAATAGGTCTAGAGAAGCAGAAGTGTTAAAATTAAGGAAGGAAGGGTGTGCTTAGCAGTTTTGATTGTGATGAAGCGGGTATGAGCAGTGATGTCAGTACTTGCTAAGGGTAGGGGTGCCCAAAACAGAAAACGATGTACACCTGTAAGCAGTCATTAATCCGGTAGACCTAATATTCCCAGAAGACAAAATAGGTATTAAGATAAACAGTTTGCACTTTTGGAAAAGGGAAACGAAGTATTAAGGAAAATAAACTTTGTTTCAAGATGCATCTGGTTAAGATCACTGTAAATGGTAAAAGAAGGCACATTATGAGTGCATATTTTGTTGAAAGCCGATGAAGAAAAGTTATATTAACGAAATATAAATTACATTATGTTTATTTACATTATTGCTACATTCCAACTGACAAAGGAGCAGCCGGTTTGTGAGATAGTGACCATCGCATACTAAAGCTAATGACATTCTGTGCAGTAGAATGTTGCCGATGAGGTGTTATACGCACAGGTGCACTCTTTCACACAAAATTACATCCTGCAGTCAAACCTTGTGCTAACATTAGAGGTTGAAAAACACCACAGTGTAAATAAAGCAAAGAGTGCTAAATTTGTTGCAAATTACTAAAAATTATTACATTATTCATTATCCTTACTTTTTGTTAAAGATTCACAGACTGTTCCCTACGGGTGCTGTAAACAGGCACCCTGCTTTTACAGTCGTAGCAACAATAATCTGTGGCACAGACAAGAAGAAATGCTCATGAAGTTTATGCAAGAGTATACCCTACAAATTACATCCCATTTCACATTCTAATGTGGTAGAAGAGGAAGACGAAAAAAAACTATTTTCTGGTGGAGGAAGCATACCCCAGAGTAGAAGAAACAAGTGTACCCTAACCATTGCTGTTGCCGATGCCTGTGCACTAGCAGTTACATATAATACGGCAGTTACAACTGTTCTTCCGCAAGCACTGCAAGCTGCTGCCAGTTTACCAGTACACAGCTGTAACACATTTAGGGCAAGTTAAAACTCTCTAGATTTATCTCATATGACACAATTGGACTGCAATATTCTGCAAATAAGTGAAGCATGATGTACCATCCCATAAAATGAAACAACTTTGAAGAATCGGAATCACCGCCTGGGCAGTGACGAGGTAAAAGAGTGTATTCTGTGTAACGTAGTGCACCTGTATAGCTTAAAGCTGTGGAGAATACATTTAGTATCAGCTGTGAAATTTTCTAATTCTAATTGCAGACAGTAAAAACCTCCATGCAGGTTTCCAAAACGCAAACACCCTACCTTTTTGTTGTTCAAAGGTAATGACACGTAGGGCCATAACATGTACATTATGGGTTTCGTCTTCAAACAATCAAAGTGAATAGCATCGCCCGAAGTGTTATGTGCCTTCTGTCTCACATTTTCTGTAAAAAATGTTAGTGTCGGATGCTGCGATCGGCAGAGGAACGGATTTCTGGAGCAATATAAAGTATTAAGTACTGTAATATCAGTTCTTTCACTGCTGTTTAAGCATAATCGGGTCTTAATGTAAAAACAATGAGGAATAAATACAACATGTATATTTCACGTCACAACCCTCATGAGGTATTTAGTAGTCTGGATTATACAGGATCCCAGATTTACAACGCAGGACAGATTTTATTCCACTGAAAGAATGGCATCATGCCAATGATTCTGCATTTGGTGCAAAAGTTATTTGTATTTAGTTCAGTTGGAATGTGTGTGCATTATCAGCGATATCGCTTGACATGTTTTAAATTGTCTGTTTCTCAATTTAGCCAAATTCGTATTTGCAAATAACCTTGTATGACACCAGTAACTTGCTTAGCAGGAGTATTTCTAACATTTGCAAGATATGAGGTTCTTGAATGCATAGCTAAGCCTGGGGCGTACGCCGCCCCAGGCTTAGTTTCTGGAACTCATCTACAAGATTTCTTATGATGAATGTAAAGTTGCTTGAACGGGAGAAATAAGGAATTTAAACAGGTGAATTCGGCAGCCTAAGAATGATGTCAGCAGGAAGCAAGCATCAAGAAGCACTGTCACTCAATGTGCATAGACTATCAAACACAACAATTATTTGGGATTTAAAATTACGGCATTGAAACGAAATGTCTTTAAATCTATATATAAACTCTGATTATTTACTCTACTACCACTGCCTTCACCAGAAACATTCATAATCATTATATCTATGCCACATCATCCTTGCAAATATTCAAGCGTTCATAAGCTGCTTTTTTTTACTGCCAATTCTTTGTAGGAAAGAGGTGTCCGTATGAATACCATACCATATACTTATTACTCGTTTTTTGATAAATGATAAGAGAAAAACTTCACACCAAAAATGCATTGAGCTTGAGCAAGTTCTATGTTTGAAGCTGTTGATTCTTTTTTTCCCTTTGCAATCTTTGACTTACCTGGTTAGCTAAGTAGACAGAAAAGCTGCAGGAGAAAGGTGGGGGTGCCAAATTAGACTTGTGCCCAGGGGACCTTTTCACGATGACTGGAGGAACTGCCTGTGGCCTCGGCATCTTCCTTGAGGGCCATGGCCATGTCTAAGAAACCTTGTCTCCAAAGGCTGCATAAAGAAGGATACTTTTCTGAGCTAAGTCTTTTTCTTAAAAGAACCCATTTAAGTTGTATTCGTGGCTTTGCACCACAAAACTGACAAATGACTGACCACTCAAGACACATTACGTGTATTCGCAGGCTTATTCCTTGGAAAAACACTTTTATGTAGCACACAATGAGTCACAGTAAAAGAAAAGTGTATCGGGAGACTTTCATATTGCTCTACAACTTTTTATTGACACTTTTCAGTTAATTATTTGAGATGTTTATTAAATAATTAATAATTATGTAAGTAGGCAGAATGCAAGAAATAATCCAAGTATCTCCAAGCGATGGCAAACAACATTACCTTCGTTCTGTCTAGTTACATCGCATTTACATATTTCTAAATCTTGGTGCACGATAATTAGGACGACCTGTAGATCAAAAAAACAATATTACAATTTTGATAATCATCTCATGAGTGTTATTGGTGGCTATGGCTGCTTCAAGTTATTCGTTAGGTACGGAACAAGCAGTTGTGAAGTAAAATTGTTTTGCATCAAGTGCGTGTAATCTAGAAAATCAAGCAAAAGGTCAAGTTGTGTTCACTATTCAGATGTTTAACTAAGAAGATGCAGGAAAAAGAAACAGGACACAACACCTATTAAACAATGCAAAATTTGAAAATCTCAACTGATCAAGAAAGCAGTTTTTGAAAATGTAGAAAAAAAGGCACCAGCTTGTTCGAGTACACCCTTGCTATGTACTCCAACTGAAGTTGTTACCGCAATGCATAGATACCATATAAAAGTAACAATCAACAACTTTGAGCAGAATATTAACACCACTAAATGAACTGGCCTTTGAAGATTCTTGATCTGAAATTCTCAACGACTTGTTCTGGAGTTTAATCTGTCGAGCTCAACCTGCATTCTCAAAAGCTGGCTCTCGGCCATTATTTCTCTACACGCAGCATCAGCTTAAATCTCAAGATAGCGTTGACCTGTAGGTTAAGTGGATAATGCATGGAAAACATCACGAACACTCTTACATGTTAACCAGAGGGTTCACTCATGCAGCCATGAAATTATGTCATGCAGACACGATATATTGAAGCTGGTTTTTTGAAGTGTTTCGTGCTTGCAAGGCTCGTTCTCCAGTTTTGAAAGCTTTCGCCACTGGATAAATAAGGGATGAGAATAAAAAAAAGAACTTCAACATGCTCACAATATGTTGGCCATTTGCAAGTAACCAGTAGTCTTTTTGGGCACCTAGGTTGCCTAGTGCAAGTCTATTATGCCACAGTAGTTGCGTTACCCAGTACCAGCCACTTTAAAATGCAATGTGCTCAGACCCCTTTCCCTCTGTTTTTCTGCTTTGGAAACAGTTTACCATGTGTTCAGTAGACGTCGAGAAAGCGGACAGAAAACACTATGCACCACTGATTTCTAATATATTTTGCTGGATGCAGCACACCGCACCGGAAACAGGTGAAGCCAGTGGAAATGCGGTGTCATGCAGTCGCTTGTCCTGGAAGCAGGGCATATGGTGGACTAATTAGTGCGTGCGATAAGATAATATTGCTGCCGAAAAATTTTCTTTGTGGTTTTTGACATTTTTTGAGGTCTCTGCATGTCTGGTAAGCGCTTTTATGACAATCTGAACCCGTATACCATAGTGTTCTCTTACATCAAATTTTTTCTCATTTGCCAGTGTATTCATTGCACGCCACTTATGTTAGCGACACTGCGGACACTGCAATGGAAAAATTCTGGACACCTCGAAACACTTCTTGGGTAGTCTATGGCACATCAGGCAGGCATGTTAGGGGAAGATATGCCACACACCCGTGCAAACGAAGTGTAGCTACAAAGTTGTGAAGCACCAACTTCCGGGACAAGGTTGGCTTCAGTCGAGGGCGCTCGATGTGCTGTCCATGCGCTGTAGTAGAGATCAGTGGTGCGGATCCTTTTACACTGGCTTTCTTTTCAGGTCGGAACCTCGGCAACAGCTTCCACCATACTTTTTTGAACCTACAACATGTGAAGAGAAAGTCACATCACTGTGCGTTGATTGTATGGCTTTATTGTTCCACACATTCTATCAAATCATTAAAAATACAGTTCGCACATTTTTACTACAGTATATCGACAGTCTAGTTGCTAGACACGCGAAACATTACCATCCCTCTGACAGAATGCAACAAGAGAAGCATACACTGGAAAGCTACACTAAAATTTAAATTTATCTGACACCATATGAGCATACAGTATATTTACTGTATATTCCAGCCCTGTGTCATGTAAAAGTTAATTGTCAATCATTTATGGTGTATTTCTACTTATTATTGGTTACCAAACTGTACAATTAATGTTCCGAGTTTACACATTGTTGGCTTTTGATTGCGTATGTGATCCGTTTCCTACTTACGCATGCAATAATTCCACTGTAATAAGGACGAGGAGTTAGAAAAAGAAATTCCGTGATAAGCTTCTACATTTGCTGAGGGCAGACGTAATGGCCACTAGCGTTTGGGTGAAGCTGCATAAATACTCAATTTTCACACAGCTTAATTGTTCAGCAAGAAATAAGGAGGTACACTGTGCGTATCTGCATGACCAATAAAATCTGACTACTTGACACTGCACTAAGGCTGCTGCTTGGTAGCGTTCGGCAGTTCGGCTTTGGTTTTCTGATATACAGAACTGTTTAGGTACCAGTAGTTTCCTTTGCGATAAAATGGAACTTGGAGCACTGGTCATTTGCACATAAATAATGCGACAGCAAATATAACACAAGGATTGGAATATCGGTCTCTTAGAAAAAGTACATACACATTATGATTATAATGTGATGTGATGCCACAATGAAACAGAAAGCAACGCATAGAAGTGGACGGCACATTCATGCCGCCAAGGTTATTGCACAGACAGTACTTCAGAAGTACCCGCAACACAGTCAAACAAGGCAAAGCCGCATTTCCTTGCATTCAACACAATGTGTTGGCAGGCTAGTTGGCGTGAATTGATAAATGCTTTGTTTAGTGCAAAATAATGGACACAAGAAAGACGACCCCCCCCCAGCATAAGGCGCTACTCTCAACTGACATCACTTTATTGCGTCGCTCCTTTATAGATAGCAGAATCTAGAAGAACGTGCGCAGTGAGCACCATGTGCAGGAACCACCAACATCCGATCACAAGAGCGCACTCTTGCGACGGAATCAAAAAAACCATATTGAGCACTGCACAAGGTTAAAGAAGACACACTAATGGACTGAAGTTGAGTTTACCGCATAAGTACACTGAAATATACAAAGCTATGCCACCAAGGTTATCGCACCAAATTGGGTTATTGACCCAATGACTGTATGAAGAAAGCTTCCGATAAGTTTCGGGCGGTGGTATCACATCACTTCTTCAAAATCGTAGTAGTATTACGAAACATGTCTTTGCATTTCCATATTTTACAATGTTGAGCCAAATGGGAACATGTGCCTGTTGGTATGGATCGCTCATGTTCGAAATGTTTCGTTTTACTACGAGTTTGAAAGAGAGCCGTGATACCACTGCCCGAGAGTTATCGAAAGCTTTCTTCGTACAGTCGTTGGGGTCACAGTGCATTAGTGTGCCTTCCTTAACCTTGTACAGTGCTCAATATGTTTTTTTTATTTTGTCGCATGAGTGTGCTCTAGTGATCGGATGTTGGTGGTTCCTGCACATGGTGATCACAGCGCATGTTCTTCTAGATTCTGTTGTCTATAAAGGAGTGACGCAATAAAGTGATGTCAGTTGAGAGCAGGGCCTTGCTCTGGTCGTCTTTCTTGTCTACGTTGTTTTGCGCTAAAATGTAATTATGTATTCCTTGTGTGTGTTTGAAGACAGCACCACACGCAGTAGTGATTCCAGTATTGCTGCCCAGTGGTTGAGCTCGCCGCAGCTTGAAGTGCCACAAAATATAAGGAGAGAAAACTGCACTGCAGTCTCGTTGCAAGCAAGAATAAACCGTGAAGTGCATTCTGACGCCAGAAACTACAAAAAAAAATTTCATGATGAACCACTGTGCAGGGTTTTATAGCAAAGCCAAATAAATTTAGTGCAAATATCACGCTATGATGGTACACAATGGTGGAAATCTGTTATAATATAAATGGTGCCTTAACATTACAACAAAAGCTGACATTACTTAATAATAGCCCTGTAAATTTTAGCATGCAGGGGCACCACTCCGTTAAACAATAGTGATGTAATGTCTATGTGTACAAGTGTTACCCATGCATTTCTGCCATTTGGACAATGGCAGAAACGCATGGGTAAAACTTGTACGCATAGACATTACATCACTATTGTTTAATCAAGTGGTTAAAATATGTCTGCCTCATACAAGATTAGAATTAAAGCATAAATTATATATAGTCATCCTAACAGTAACACCTCATTTGAACTTCACTGTAAGTAGACGCCTGTTGACACAGCCTCCCCCAATGCTAAAGTGTGCTGCATGCTTTACAGAGAAATTATAGTGGAATAACTTAACTCTAAAGCTATTCAGAACTGCAGCATTGTAGAAGACGTCTACAAATGTCCTATTTCATGTCTAACAGCCTGAATTGCTTGCACAACTTACCAAGTGCAAATCAAAATTACTTCTCCTTGTTTAGCATTTTTGCCTGCTAGACTACAATCCAATGACATCGATATATTAACATATTACCTCAACGGACCTAATTCGCCCTATACATTAACACCTTCGCACACTGCCAAAGCTGCACTCTGTCATATGCGTTGCAATCATAAAGGAGTTCTTGTCCACCAACACTACAATGTCACTAACACTGCCCACCTACACAGCTAAGTAGATGGTCATGATAGAGTTAGCAAATAGCCAAGAGAAAAAAAATCCACTCACTTTGAGAGCTACAATACTGCAATAACTTGAGAGAGATGGACCCATTGCAGGCAGCAGACCTCTTCTCAGCTCCAACAGAACAACAGCAACTTGCCTTTCAGTAAAAGAAAAGAATTAATTAGTAATGATAAGTTACCTCGTTTTTTCTGAGTATCAATACAATCTGACTTTCATGCATATCCACTCTCCGCTTTAGTAATACAACTGAATAATTCGTAAAATAGAGTCTATGATGATACCATTCGCTTCTCTTGAATGCCCAAATTTTTTCGCACTGATACACCGTTTACTGCTTGCTTACTGACACGAATGCCTTCACTGCCCAGACATCATTTGAAGCAACACGTCTTGCTGCACCGCAAAAATTTGCACCAAGGAAACAAAGCAGAGCAGCCAGAGCGAAGAACTTATTTTTTCTGGTCACAATTAAAACGTGCACCCAAGCAAGAAAGTAGCGATCACAGGTAGTGAGCCACTGCTATTTCCTCGAACGTTTATTTCCATATTCTAAAAGAAGTTCTTGTATCAGGGACTGTATGCTCTCAAGCCAATACAAGCGTCAATAAAAGTGCGCAACTGAACGCAGTTTTATTCTACGATTTTAACGCGTGTGAGCAAAAGGTTAGAAGTACCGCACGGAAATTGCGATTGAGCCGATCGCGCTACCACTGGAATCGATCTGAAAAGATGGCGTGTTCCCTTTCCTTATTCATGCGTCATTTTTGCCCTAAGACATTGCATAGCGGTCTTTTGAAAAAAAATATTTCTGTTCGCGACGCCGGCTTCATCATCATCATCATCATCATCGTCATCATCATCATCATCATCATCAACAGCCGTTTACGCCCACTGCAGGGCAAAGGCCTCTCCCATACTTCTCCAACAACCCTGGTCATGTACTAATTGTGGCCATGCCGTCCCTGCAAACTTCTTAATCTCATCCGCCCACCTAACTTTCTGCCGCCCCCTGCTACGCTTCCCTTCCCTTGGGATCCAGTCCGTAACCCTTAATGACCATCGGTTATCTTCCCTCCTCATTACATGTCCTGCCCATGCCCATTTCTTTTTCTTGATTTTAACTAAGATGTCATTAACTCGCGTTTGTTCCCTCACCCAATCTGCTCTTTTCTTATCCCTTAACGTTACACCTATCATTCTTCTTTCCATAGCTCGTTGTGTCGTCCTCAATTTGAGTAGAACCCTTTTAGTAAGCCTCCACGTTTCTGCCCCGTAGGTGAGTACTGGTAAGACACAGCTATTAGATACTTTTCTCTTGAGGGATAATGGCAACCTGCTGTTCATGATTTGCGAATGCCTGCCAAACGCACCCCAGCCCGTTCTTATTCTTCGGATTATTTCCGTCTCATGATCCGGATCCGCCGTCACTACCTGCCCTAAGTAGATGTATTCCCTTACGACTTCCAGTGCCTCGCTGCCTATTGTAAATTGCTGTTCTCTCCCGAGACTGTTAAGCATTACTTTAGTTTTCTGCAGATTAATTTTTAGACCCACTCTTCTGCTTTGCCTCTCCAGGTCAGTGAGCATGCATTGCAATTGGTCCCCTGAGTTACTAAGCAAGGCAATATCATCAGCGAATCGCAAGTTACTAAGGTATTCTCCATTAACATTTATCCCCAATTCTTCCCAATCCAGGTCTCTGAATACCTCCTGTAAACACGCTGTGAATAGCATTGGAGATATCGTATCTCCCTGCCTGACGTCTTTCTTTATTGGTATTTTGTTGCTTGCTTTATGGAGGACTACGGTGGCTGTGGAGCGGCTATAGATATCTTCCAGTATTTTTACATATGGCTCATCTACACCCTGATTCCGTAATGCCTCCATGACTGCTGAGGTTTCGACTGAATCAAACGCTTTCTCGTAATCAATGAAAGCTATATATAAGGGTTGGTTATATTCTGCACATTTCTCTATCACTTGATTGACAGTGTGAATATGGTCTATTGTTGAGTAGCCTTTACGGAATCCTGCCTGGTCCTTTGGTTGCCAGAAGTCTAAGGTGTTCCTGATTCTATTTGCAATTACCTTAGTAAATACTTTGCAGGCAACGGACAGTAAGCTGATCGGTCTATAATTTTTCAAGTCTTTGGCGTCCCCTTTCTTATGGATTAAGATTATGTTAGCGTTCTTACAAGATTCCGGTACGCTCGAGGTCATGAGGCATTGCGTATACAGGGTGGCCAGTTTCTCTAGAACAATCTGTCCACCATCCTTCAACAAATCTGCTGTTACCTGATCCTCCCCAGCAGCCTTCCCCCTTTGCATGTCTCCTAAAGCTTTCTTTACTTCTTCCGGCGTTACCTTCGGGATTTCGAATTCCTCTAGACTATTTTCTCTTCCATTATCGTCGTGGATGCCACTGGTACTGTATAAATCTCAATAGAACTCCTCAGCCACTTGAACTATCTCATCCATATTAGTAATGATATTGCCGGCTTTGTCTCTTAACGCATACATCTGATTCTTGCCAATTCCTAGTTTCTTCTTCACTGTTTTTAGGCTTCCTCCGTTCCTGAGAGCATGTTCAATTCTATCCATATTATACTTCCTTATGTCAGCTGTCTTACGCTTGTTGATTAACTTCGAAAGTTCTGCAAGTTCTATTCAAGCTGTAGGGTTAGATGCTTTCATACATTGGCGTTTCTTGTTCAGATCTTTCGTCTCCTGCGATAGTTTGCTGGTATCCTGCCTAACGGAGTTACCACCGACTTCCATTGCACACTCCTTAATGATGCCACAAGATTGTCGTTTATTGCTTCAACACTAAGGTCCTCTTCCTGAGTTAAAGCTGAATACCTGTTCTGTAGCTTGATCCGGAATTCCTCTATTTTCCCTCTTACCGCTAACTCATTGATCGGCTTCTTATGTACCAGTTTCATCCGTTCCCTCCTCAGGTCTAGGCGAATTCGAGTTCTTACCATCGTGTGGTCACTGCAGCACACCTTGCCGAGCACGTCCACATCTTGTATGATGCCAGGGTTAGCTCAGAGTATGAAGTCTATTTCATTTCTAGTCTCGCCGTTCGGGCTCCTCCACGTCCACTTTCGACTATCCCGCTTGCGGAAGAAGGTATTCATTATCCTCATATTATTTTGTTCCGCAAACTCTACTAATAACTCTCCCCTGCTATTCCTAGTGCCTATGCCATATTCACCCACTGCCTTGTCTCCTGCCTGCTTCTTGCCTACCTTGGCATTAAAGTCGCCCATTAGTATAGTGTATTTAGTTTTCACTCTGCCCATCGCCGATTCCACGTCTTCATAGAAGCTTTCGACTTCCTGGTCATCATGACTGGATGTAGGGGCGTAGACCTGTACAATCTTCATTTTGTACCTCTTATTAAGTTTCACAACAAGACCTGCCACCCTGTCGTTAATGCTATAGAATTCCTGTATGTTACCAGCTATATTCTTATTAACCAGGAATCCGACTCCTAGTTCTCTTCTCTCCGCTAAGCCCCGGTAGCACAGGACGTGCCCGCTATTTAGCACTGTATATGCTTCTTTTGGCCTCCTAACTTCACTGAGCCCTATTATATCCCATTTACTGCCCTCTAATTCCCCCAATAGCACTGCTAGACTCGCCTCACTAGATAACGTTCTAGCATTAAACGTTGCCAGGTTCATATTCCAATGGCGGCCTGTCCGGCTTACCACACATTATTTTAACACCTAGGTTATGCAAACCAAATAAGATTAAAATGGGCTTACCTCATGAGCAAGTTACGAGCGTGCGTAGACTGTTGAACACCCGTTGAGAGCAAGCAGGCTATCCGTGTCCTACCGCATACGTGCACCCAAACACAGGACTTCTTCGATGCCGCAGCGTGCAAAGTTTTGTACACGAAGTGAAAGACATCCAGCGCAAATACCCCCGTGCGATAACGGCAAATGACGAGCGGACAAGCGTACACACGACACAGTGACAAATTCGGAACTTTGCCAATTCGAACGTGTCGAGACCCAAGCAGCGTAACCATCCAACGTTTCTGTTCTTCGCTCCCGATGCGTCGATCTCTCTTCCTTGGGGTCTTGCTCCGCTCTTGAGTACAAACTAAGCGATATTTACGGCAAATTAACAACTTTTACAACACGACATGGCAAACGCCGGCTGACTACACATGCGCAGGTCCGTCTGCCGCTCCTAACGGAAGCTCAGCGCGCGCTGCCCCCTGGTTCCGCACTCTGTGAGCGCGGAGAACAGAACAGAAGCGGTTTCGTCTTCGCATTTGTGCTCTAGTTATTGGAACTGCAAAATATTTGCTTAACAATTATTTGAATTCTAAAAGAGGAGGGCGCTTTCTCTACCACAAGTTAGTGCGTTTTATACAAAGGGAGAGAGAATGCAGGAAACAGAAAGGCAGGGAGGTCAACCAAACAGTTCGCTACTGGGGATAGCAAACCCCTGTGCTGCATTGAAGTGCAAAGCAGTGCACTGCGATGCGGTAATAAGCATTAGTGTAGTGATAATTTGGGCTGGTTGGTGTATGTAATGAACGGATAAATAATGAGTCATTCTAGGTCAAAAAGAAATAAAGCTTGAATCGTTACATGTCGGCACTGGGCATTCTTTCTTTCCGTATTATTCTTTTTCTTCTTTTTCCCAGTACGCACAGTACTAGCACGGTAATAGGTCCTTCATCTTCAGTCACCTTCCAGTAGTTTACACACAAGTCGGTGCATGTTCGCGTTCTTTATTCTGCCGTACAAGAACGAGCCCGTTTATCGGTCTTGTTTCACGATAAAGCCCCACATGTTTGCGATTACATTTTACCGCAAGAATTAACACATGAACAGTGAAGATAATGCGCAATCAATTTGTCTCAATGAATGGGCAGTTATTGTCAGAAACGAGGTATTTTGTAAATAGTATGGGAATGAGTTAAACCAACTACATCGCCGTTCAGCAATGCCCTTTGACACTTGGGTTAATTGCTTGCCGCATTCGAAAATTTCACATGACGGTTGTACTTGGATCTAGAGGCCGCCAGTCCCCTTCGAGACCATTTGTTGCTAAATGTAAACGCAGTTACGGTCATTATAGCACTCCCTGCGTTTCGGTACTGATTTAGAGTGCCCACAATTTTTCGCGTATAGAGCTCCAATGTCATTCCTAGTCCACCAGCACCTTCATGCCGCAGGCTTGTTTACGTATACACGTATACCCACGGCTCTTCGTTCACTTAAACATATATGCTTTGTTATTAACTACAAAGCGCTTAATTTGAGAACATTGCGAGAACACGCATATATATGCGCATATGATCAGCGTTACAACGCCCATATGCGCGGCAAACTACGACCGGAATAGAAGATGCGTATATATATATTTATATGATCTGTTATTGCAGCTTTTGGTAGAAGGCTAGCTCTCACACCTTGTACGCATCTTCATAATGGGTTCAGTTTGCGTATTCAATAAAATATTGTTAGCTGAAACTTTCTGAGTACGAGCGCTCCTTCAGACAGCTTAAATTTTCTCACAATAGTACGGATGTTCGCATAAAAAATACGGAATTCTGTATGTTTCGTCAAAAACAGCGTATAGCCGTTATATGATTACATTGAAATGTGACTAAGCTTAAAACGGAGAGCCCTTTCCTTATATTAACGGCAAATTTTGCCGCATTTTTGAAATATGACGCACTTTCCGTATGTTTACCTGCAGTTCTCCGAATAATGACGCAAATTTTTTACAGTGTAAGCTTTGCGTCATGTATATATATATATGCAAGAAGCTCCCATGCCTATCAAGCCATGAAAGCGTCCCGGCACAAGCGTTGCGCGGTGAAAGCGTTTCGACCACCACACATCCATATATACTCTATATACATCCGACAGCTTACAGTCAATAGGCAGGGTGATTGTGAAGGAGGAAGTGTAGGAAGGAGGACGCGGCAAGCCCGACAGGCCCGGCGGGATTCAAACAAGCACGAGGTCAAAATTCAACAAGAACGTCAGAGTCTCGGTCATCAAGGCAGCACGCATGCCCGCCATGCCACTGGAAGAAAGCAAGATAGTTGTCAGACCCAGAGGTGGACTGGACATCGTCAAGACCGGAACCACCACCATCCATGCGGCCATACTCGCGGCGGCCAAGATCCCGAGCGAGGAAAGCACCGCGGACACCATCTGCCCCAACATGCAACAGAAAATCGTGATCGTCAGTACTCCGAACGAAGACAACGCGGCAAGGTACGCTAAAATCCAGAAAATCTCTATTCAAGGCAAACCCTACGGATCTGCACATATCGCACGGCACCTCACGACACTGTAAAGGGCGTCATAAGAGGCATCCCCATCGACGCGAGCGCCGACGAGCTAGACAGAAACGTCGTCAACGAGAGGAACCTACTAGCAGTGGGCGCAAAAAGGATTGGAAGCACGACCACTGCGAGGGTGGTAATCCAGGGACCAAAGGTGCCGAAATTCGTCCGATACGGAGTCACCCTGATACCGGAAACAGGAAACAGATTAACGTTTGCCAGCAGTGCGGCCGAGTGGGAAACAGCAAGGATGTTTGCCCGACCCCCACAATCAAGACATGCCTGGCCTGCGGACTCGCGAGGTCTACAGAAGACCATGGCTGTACCCCAAAATGCAACTTGTGCGAGCACGAACACCCGACCGGAGACCAAACGTCCAAGGCGAAATACAATATCCTTTACGTAGTGCGCAAGCGACAATGGGAGCGTCGTCAGGCCGAACGCCAGCTGCTGTCGGAGAGCAATTTCCCACCACTCGACAAGCCGCCAGCTGCGCGAAAGTCAAGGACTCCATCGGAGAACTGCGCGCCTAAATCCAGAGACAGCAGCTGCTGCAGGAGAAGCCTCAGAAGGAAAAGGTCACCATCACGTGCGCGAGTGAGCTGGGTCGACGCAGCGAAAGCGAACACTATAAGGAACGCGCAGGAAACTACCGGAACGACGAATAGAGAAGACATGAACAAGGTGCGAGAAGCAAATGAGACCCTATGTCAAGAAAACGCGGCGTTGCGAGCGACCATCAACAACCTCACGAGAGAGATCACCGAGATCCGTCAGTTGCTGCTTTACAATGACGACCCTATAGAGAGACCCACGCTAAGCACAAGCAAGACCGAGGCAACAATCATGAACATCCAGGAGACAGCCATAGAGGAACCGGCACCGAAGGAGCTAGGCGTTGAGGCCACGCGCAAGCTCGCAGAAAACAATTGCATCGACAGCCCCGAAGCGAAATTCGAAGCGACATTCACCAAACTCGAACAGCTAATCACGACAAAGATCGCAGCAGTGACAGATTTGAAACAAACAATGGACAGCATCCAAGCCGAGAACACGAACAGATTCGTCTACATTAAAGAACCCTGCAGCCGATGGTAAGCCAACCGACATTTGCGCCCCTCATCGCGCAATATCCACCGAACTAGGGAGCCCCGTACACGCCAACGCATTCATGGCCGTCAACGTAACACCAGCAGCAGCAGGTGTAACAGCGTGGCAGTGGAACTGTCGCGGCCTCGAAAGGAAGAAGGCAGTCATCCAACAACACATCGCATATGCCGCGCGCAAGCCGGACGGTATACTATTACAAGAAACACCAACCGACACACCATCCCACCTCGGTTACAGAGTGCACAAGGTACCGCCAGACGGGAGAGGCCTGTGCACCCTCGGCAGGAAGGGACTCACATTCGTCGAACACGAGCTGCAAAGCAATATCAAGAGCGAGCACACACTCACTGAAATCATCCCGGGCAAGAAGAGAAAAGGAAGCATATTTCTACTCAAAGCCTGGAGCAACGCGTCGCAAAGAAAACAGAGATTGAACACGTTACTGCACAGAGGCAGCACCACAGCGGGCCGCAACACGCTGACAGCGCGTGGAGACTTCAACGCGATGAACCCTGCCTGGGGCTACAATAATTACGCAGCAAAGGGCCGGGACCTGTACCAAGACGCTACGGAACTCGACTTTACCCTCATCACGGACCCGACACGTCCGACGAGAATTGGTAACTCCTTGTTCCGGGACACCACTCCGGACCTCACGTTCGTCAAGAACGAAATCCAGTGCGCGATCACCTGGAGAAACACGGGGACCGGCCTCGGCAGCGATCATACCATCGTGGAAATCGGCATACCGGAAGGGAACGACACCAGCATCAAAACTCACAGTTGGATAAACTGGGATGCCTTTCGAGACTCCCGAAGCCAGAAGAGAAATGGTGACGACGAGATCGAAGACATCGACACGTGGACGGCCGAAATCACCAAGAGCGTACGCGACGTGACCAAAGAAATTGAAACGGGCGCAGATATCGACAAAGTTGACAGCCGGCTTGCGCATCTCATCAAAGCCAAACGGTCGATACACAAGCGCTGGAAGAAACAATGGCTTAACCGCAGACTCAGAAAGAATGTGGCGGAGCTGAACCGAGCGATCGAGGATCATTGCAGGGCGCTCTCCACGCAACAGCCGAAATAGATCTGCAACGCAGCAGACGGGTGATGCACAGCGGCAAGACGTGGAACCTGCTGCCGCACCCCCTCGACGAAGCCAAGACCGAGTCGCACCAAAGGGCGGTCTATATCGGGCGCGTATACATCGGGTGGTCTCGATACACGGCGCGGACGAAGTCACCAGGCGTAATAACGAAAAACACCTGCCGACTACAGCCGCCGAACAACACGCGCAGTACGGCGGCCTACCTAACGCGAACCTCGATCGTGACATCGACGTGGAGGAGCGACGCGGCCCTGCACGACCTCAACAGCCGGTTGGCAGCCGGTTGGCCGCCGGCCCGGACCTCCTCACGAACAAGGCGCGCAAGATCCTCGACGATAGCTCAATTGAGTACCTCGGAAAATACTTCAAGAAGTGCTGGAGAGCGGGCGCGGCCAAAGCTGTGGAAGACAGCCAAGACCATCCTGATCCTCAAACCGGGAAAGCCGCCAGACACGGGTAACCTCCGGCCCATCGCGCTCGCGTCCTGCGTGGGCAAGGTTCTGGAGCACGTTCTGCTCAACAGGTAGCAAGACTACCTGGAACGAGAAGAACTGTACCCAGCCACGGTGATGGGCTTCAGCCAGCACCTAAGCACGCAGGACGCGATGCTGCAGCTCAAATACTAAATCATCGACGATCACGGCAGTGCCCGCTACAACAAAGCATTCCTAGGGCTCGACCTGCAGATCGCCTTCGATAAGGTGAAACACTCGGCGATTCTATCCCAAGTCTCCAAGCTCAACATGGGCGAATGATCCTACAACTACATCAAGAACTTCCATACGGACAGGACCGCCGAGCTACGAGCAGGCCACCTACAGACGCAAAAGCTCGGGAGCACCGCCACACCGCTGGGATCGGTCATTTCGCCGATGCTGTTCAACTGTTCAACCGCGGACATCGAAGACGTCAGGCACACTACGCGGACGATATCACGCTGTGTGTGACCGTTGGCAGCAACGCCCACATCGAGGGCGCGCCGCTAGCCGCCGTCGACGCAACAAAAGACCAGCTGGAAGGCACCGGACTGAGATGTTGGCCGAGGAAATCGGAGCTTCTCCTACTCCCACCTACCAAGAATAGCAGGGGCAAACCAGACAACGCGAACACGAAAAAATTAAAATCCTAACCAAATCCGGCAATGTGATCCTCGAGGTTGGCAAAATTAGGATCCTAGGCATGGTCAATGAAAAGCACCGAAGGAACGGCGAAACGATCACCGGTCACACGGCAAAAGCAGCCAACGCGATTCGACTCCTTAAACGAGCAAATTCCCGGAAGCCTGGCATGACAGAGGAGCGCCTAATTAGGCTCGTCCAATCCTTCATCATCAGCCACGTCGCGTGCGTTGCAGCCTACCACATATGGCTGCGTGATCAACGTGATCATGAGAAGAGCGTACAAGATGGCCCGGAGCCTGTTCTAGTCCACGCGTTTTACAACTCGGCATACACAATACGCTCGAAGAAATAGCCGAAGCGCAACGGACCTCTAAACTGGCGCGGCTGTCCATGACCAAAGCAGGGCGGAAGATACTGGAGAACCTGGGAATAGGATGCTCGAACGAGGTGGAAATGAAGCTCCTCGTCCCCGAAGAGGCCCGACGCCAGACCAGAATCGAAACCTTACCGAAATCTCCTGCAAAGGCCAGCGGTACGTTACCACTATAAGCGAGTTTGACATTGCCTAGATAGTCCGGGGGTGCTGCCTCCGTGAAGCAAAGGTAATAGGGTGTGTTGTCGCCGCCGAGGGACCGTAAAGGTCCAAACACCGGGCGTTGGCTCCACCCCAAGGATCCTTTTCCCCCGGATACGGATAAGCCGCGCACCGTTACACGCGGTACGGTCCAATCCTCGTGTGTTCGGGTACATGGTGTCGCAACACACCAAACGTCTGCTCACGCAGACGTCCCTGCGGAGATGGGGTGAAAATTAATCCGGAGTGGCCGCCGCTGCCGTTATTTGATCCCGTTACCTCGTACTTAGCAGCGCAACGCCGTAGGCGCTAAGCCACCGCTGGAGGTTGATGGAAATAACCATTGTTTGTGGCTAGCCCATCAGAACGCAAAATTTCTGGCTTGCTGGCTCATGGAAGTTAGACTTTCTAAACCCCATAGCACTCGTGATCTGCATAATTTTTGCGCACTGGCATACCACATATTCTTGCACTTCCCATGAACTAAGGAAAAAAACTACGAGAAATGATGAGAGACAGAGGAGGTCTAGTGCCTGGGCGGTTACGGGAAAGCCTAGCCGTAGACAGGTCGTAAATAATTGAATGACATGGATGATGGAAATCTGAGTTCACCTTGAGCGTGTAAGAGAGACTTCAATATGTTCTTTGAAGATGCAGAGACCATTCGTTAGATTCAGCATACAGGCTTTCTACGGGGCTAGTCCTGAACGCACCAGTAGCAAGACAGATACCCAAGTGGTGGACGGAATCGAGCATCTTCAAAGCACTAGGCGTGGCAGAGTTATACACAATGGCTCCGTAGTAGAGGCGTGACCGTATAAGACTTTTGTACAAGCTCAAGAGGCATTTGCTGTCACTTGGGGCAGGAGCTTCAGTAGATTCATTGTCTTGAAGCATTTCATTTTCAACTATTTTAGGCGTGGGATAAAAGTTAGTTTGGAGTCTAAAATGAGGCCTAGAAATTTATGTTCCTGACACACAGATAGCCGTTCTCCATTAAGCTCAATAACGGGCTCCGGTATTACACCTCTCTTATTGGAGAAAGAAATGCGTGTACTTTTTTGATGGTTTAGTTTAAAGCCGTTCTCCTCTGCACAGTTAGACAACTTATTCAGACCAAACTGCACTTGTCCCTCGCAGATACTCAGATTGCATGACTTGTAACCTATTTGGATATCATCCACGTATACGGAATAAAACATTCTACGTGGTATGATAGTACGGAGTGAATTCATTTTTACAAGGAATAAAGTACAGCTCAGCACTCCACCTTGTGGCACACCACGTTCCTGGGTAAATAGACGAGACAGGACGTTGCTAATCCGAACATGAAATATGCGGTTGCACAAATAACTTTGAATCACGTTTAGCAAGTCGCCTCGGACTCCCATTCCAGCTAGATCACGAAGGATTCCGAAACGCCTAGCAGTATCATATGCTTTCTCTATGTCTAAAAATACTGATAAGAAAAACTGTGTGCGCAAAGGCATCCCAAATATTTGCCTCGATGCGGACAAGTTGATCTGTTGTGGATCTATGTTCCCTGAAGCCACACTGTAAGGGATCTAGTATGTTGTTACTTTCAAGAAAATGTACCAGGTGCCGGTTAGTAATTTTGTCAAAAACTTACACAGGCAGCTTGTTAGAGCTATAGGCCTATAGCTGCTGGCCATAGACGGGTGCTTGCCATGTATCATAATAGGGATTATGACTGCTTGCTTCCAGGCTGACGTGATGTAGCTGGCAGAAAAATGGTGTTATAAAGAGAGAGGAGTGTTTTGTGTGCTTCAGAGTGTGGGTGTTCAATCACCTAGTACCAAGCATTATTTTGATTTCTACACACTTTCTTGCAGTCGTCAGTCCACCATGGAACACGTCGCTTACAGGGTGATCCATTTGTTATGGGGATACATATTGATGCCGCATCAGCTGTAAACGCCGTGAAATATGCCACTGCCTCCTCGATAGAAAGATTACAGATGTCATTCCAAGTCAAATGTGTCAGCTCCCTGTATCGCGTCCAATCGGCACTATCGGCTTTCCACCGGGAGACATGTGGAGAGCACTCATCACCGTTTGTTAGTTTTATGACAACGGGGAAATGATCGCTCCCGTAGGGATTCCTATTCACTTTCCACTCCAGATGCGGCAAGAGTGAACTCGATGCGATGCTTAAATCGATTGATGAGATTGTTTTTTTGCGACACTGTAAAATGTAGGTTTTTTCCCATTTAGCAAGCAAGCATCTGTAGTGAAGAGGAAGTTTTCAACTAAGCGTCCTCTGGCATACCAACGACGGCTTCCCGAAAGGGTGTTGTCTGCATTACAATCTCCAATGCCAATGTAGGGTTCCATCAGTTCCAGGGGTCGATTTATTACAACTATGTAGTGCAGCCTTAAATTCCACCATATTAAAAGGACGGTTGTAGGATTCATTGCTCTTGTATTTTCGACCCAGAGGCAGTCGCTCAGCTTGTTGCTGGTATCTAGGGAATGAATCGGAGTAATGCAATGAGCTAGACATATTTTCATAATGTGCCCTTACAGAGTCAGCTTGGTCCATAAGAGTATTTCCTTGCATGTTCACTAATGGTAGAGGATGATTTTGCCGACCTTTGATTATATTCACTCCGTTCCAGGCTTTTCATTTGTCAGTATAAGAGGTAATGCTGGAAATATATATTTGCCAGCATTCCCTTTTGGCACGGCACCACGTTCTTCTACCTTCAGACTTTATTTTCTTGAAAATGATCCAATTCTCTATAGTTGGAGACTCTCGAAGGTTGTTCCAAGCATTATTTTGATTTCTACACACTTTCTTGCAGTCGTCAGTCCACCATAGAACACGTCGCTTACAGGGCGATACATTTGTTATGGGAATACATATTGACGCCGCATCAGCTATAAGCGCCGTGAAATATGCCACTGCCTCCTCGATAGAAAGATTACAGATGTCATTCCAAGTCAAATGTGTCAGCACCCTGTATCGCGTCCAATCGGCACAATCCGCTTTCCACCGGGAGACATGTGGAGAGCACTCATCACCGTTTGTTAGTTTTATGACAACGGGGAAATGATCGCTCCCGTAGGGATTCCTAATCACTTTCCACTCCAGATGCGGCAAGAGTGAACTCGATGCGATGCTTAAATCGATTGATGAGAATGTTTTTGCGACACTGTAAAATGTAGGTTCTTTTCCATTTAGCAAGCAAGCATCTGTAGTGAAGACGAAGTTTTCAACTAAGCGTCCTCTGGCATACCAACGACGGCTTCCCCAAAGGGTGTTGTGTGCATTAGAATCTCCAATGACAATGTAGGGTTCGGGCAGTTCATAGATAAAGGTGCGAAATTCTGTTTTTGAAAGTTGGTAGTTCGGGGGGATATATACAGAGGTAACTGGGTGAACAGGTTATTAAACAGTACCTGTTTAATACTGCAACTGCCTCTAGGGATGTTCTAAGCTGCAGCTGCCGGCAAGCAACACACTTATGTGAAATTATTGCCACACCGCCAGACGAGGCAAGGGCGTCATTGCGGTCTTTTCGATAAACGGCATACTGCCGGAGAAATTTCGTGCGTAAAGGATTAAGATGTATTTCTTCGGCACACATCATCTTTGGGCTGTACTTATATAAGAGTTCCTTAATGTCGTCTTGGTGGTGGAGTAAACTTGTATTATCGGTGTATCCATAAGGTATGTGCTTTGTGCTGTGTGTCTAAGAAATATAGATTATATAAGGTCACGAAACCTTTCTAGGCCATATGTTTCGAGCTCTCTCCTCCCGGCGCGCTCGAGGGAGCTGCGCCTATCCTTGGCAATCTGAGACGGCAAATTTGCGCTCGTATCCATCACCTCGTCTGAGGCGAGGGATACTGCCCGCGGAGCTTGCATTTTCGCGGGAGTGGTGGGCCCATCTGCACGAGCAGTGGCCCTGTGTTCAACAGCCCCGGAGGTCGGCTGGACCTCATTTGTGAGGGACGGAACAGCGCTGGCTGTTACAGTCAGGGGGGGGGGGGCGGATGGCGTGACCGCCGTCACTCTCAAGTGACTTGGGCGGCCGCCGAATGATGTGGCGCTGCCCCCCGACGCGGCACATCGGTGTAGGAAGGACTGCTCTGATTGTTGGAATGGAAACGCTTGGGTGCCTCTGGGAAAGTCAGATTTAGTTTGAGATTGAGTTCTATTATTTATTTTTCGTTTTTTCAGGAAGGGCAGGATCGCGAGTAAGCAAGTTGGTCTCCTTCACAGTTGGCACAGTGGGTTGCTGAACTGCAAACGTCAGAAGAGTGTTCGATGGAGCTACACTTGGCACAAGTAGCACGCCCTCTGCGGGTTTGTGACCCGTGCGCAAAACGCTGACACAAACGCTGGTTTGGAATGTATGGTCTGACACGTAGCTTGCAGTAACCAGTCTCGATTGATTCAGGAAGAATGCTGGTTCCAAAAATTTTGAATATATGCCTAGTTGGTATTTCTTTGTCCATCTCGTCTTATTTTATTCCTTTGCACCTTGACAACGTTCTGTTCTTGCCATCCTTCTAGCAATTTACATTCACTAAGTTCGAGAAAGTCATCTTCCGAGATGACCCCGCGCACTGTATTCATCATCCTGTATGGGCCTACTGAGACGGGAATGTCCCCAAACGCTACAAGTTTAGAAAGTCTGTCGTATCGTGGCTTGTCGCGAACTTCGAGAAGAAGATCACCACTTCCTATTTTTGTTACTTTATAACCTGGGCCGATTGCCTCAGTGAGGGATTTGGCTAGAAGAAAAGGTAGGACTGTCTAGTTTAGGACTGTCTTAGTTTCGTGTTGACTGTGAACGACGTGGTATTTCGGACTCTTTAGATTGCACGAGAAAGCTGAATGGTTCATCGGTAAGCCCCCTCTTCAGGGAGCGATCATGCAGTGGGAAAAAGCACTTGCCTTACAAAGTTTCAAAATTCGGCGGCGATAGTGGCAACCCACCACCGAGCCGTACACGGGGACGCTACAAGGTCGCGAGAATAACTGCAGACGCCAGCCATGCATCGCCGCTATAACCTAATATAAAATACCCAAGTTTGGATAAATACGCAGGTTAACCCTTGCCGGGAGGGGGGCAGAATACGGAAGTGAGAAGTGATAAGGGGACAGGAAAGAAGAAGCAGCGAGAGAGAAAGCAAAAGATTGAAGAGGGGGACCGCAAAACGCGACTGCCGATTTACTCCAGGTGGGTCAGTCTGGAGGTGCCGTCTATGTGAAGCAGAGACCGAAGAGGTCTGTTGCCTCCGCCGGGGGGCCTCAAAGGTCCAAACAACCAGCATCGGCTCAACCCCCAGGATTTCCCTTTACCGAGACACGGCTAAGCCGCCCACAGCTATTCGCGGGAGGGGCGAACCCTCGTGTTCTACGGTACGTGGTGTCCTCACACACTAAACGCCTGCTCACGCAGACGCCCCTGCGGGGAGTAACTCTTGCTTGACACAGCGCATCAATTTCCTGAGCTTCTTTTCTCCCGGCATGGACGGATCCGCACGTCGGAAAAGTCGGCACATATATTCGACAAACATTGCGACGCTTTCGTACTGACGCCTGAATTGCAGATTGAGCTCGCTCCTTGCGATTGAGGCTGACGTATGTGCTGAATAGCTGCTGTCAGGATTCGTCCCATGTCGATAGGGCCGCCCTCACGGTACTCAAACTATGTCCGCGCATCGTCCTCGAGGGCAAACTAGGCGTTGCGTAGCTTGCGCTTTGGAATCCAAGCCGATAAATTCTGCGATAGGCTCAAAATGCTCGAGCGAGTCCTCAACATCCTCGAAGGTGTCCCCATGGAACGACGTGGGGATTCGCGGCTGGTTAAAGACGAGCTAGGTCGGTGTGGTTGACGAAGAAGGCGGAACATATGTGCTCATCCTTCTCACTCGATTGCGTAGAGGCCCGTGCGTAGGTGGCAGTCCTTGAAGTCAACAGCTTGTCCGTACGTGAACAGGAGTCAGCTCGAACGGACTTTTTACTGGGCTTGTAGACGGTGTTCGATCAGGGAGTGGCCGCATGTACCCCGCACCTCCACAAGAAAAACGTAACGTAGATTGAAGACAGAGTCTTACAGAACAGGCGTTTCTCTTCAATAGCGGGCCTGAAAAAGGGCGTGCAGCTTACGCGTTTCATCGTCTTTCATGGCGCCTACCTTCATGCGCGCCGTCCCGCGGTGCGGGAGCCCCGCATCATTGTGGGAATATGCAGGGATCACTGCTTATCACTCCTCGATGGCAAGAGAACCAGAATACACAGTGACCCGAGGGTGGCAGTGAGAGTCTTTACCAAGGGAACCGTTTCCAGACAGGCCGTGGTGATCCACGGGGACAAGGACTTTAGGTCGCACACGAAACAAGCTAAATGCCGGCCGAAGAACGCGCCAACGCGCCAAGAAACAACAAGAAAGTTGGGTAAGGTACATATCGAATATAAATAGTCAAGTGTTCGACGAAAACTCGCCTGGCGAGGAAACATAATGGGGCCCAAAAACGTGCACCCGCCAAGAATAAAATAAAAATAATGAACCGACGTTTCGCGCCCCATACGGGTCCCTTGAGCACAATGAAGATGTAAGCATGAGCGCGCGGCTATTTATGGGTGAGGTCGCACAGTGTTCGGCTGTGTATCTCGGGAAGATTACCCCGCGTCCTGTTTATTGTGTGCCTAGTTGATTGAGTGTAAAATGATTCTAAAAGCAAACGCGCAGATAAGTGTTTTTCTTTAGGGATGATGGCTGCCGAGTGCCAGCCAGTGATGTGTACGGTTAGTTCGTGATGTTCCTGACATGAGTGATATTCCTGATATAGCTCGTGATGTTCGTGATATCAAATATAAATTCGTACGCCAATAAAACGAAAGTCACGAACCGAATAAATAAATTATAGCACGGGAGTCCCATCCACAATTTTAGTAAGTACACTGTAAGAAATGTGTGTAAAATAGCAGGTATATTTACGGAAATTTTCTGTTCTCACACAGAAAATATCTCTTTTACGCCCTCAACAGAAACACGTTCCCGAAAAGAACAGAAATTTTCTCTTCTTGGAGCCGCCACCCCTCAAATCACCGAACGGTTGGACACGTGGGCATATTTGTTACAAAAATAATGTGATTTCAAAAACACTTGCAAATTTTTATCAGTCACTCCACATATTTTAAGCGCCAAAAAGTTATAGTCCGTAATATTAACCCGCCAAATGAGAAACAGTATACATTCCGCAGTCCTTACTTTTCCTGCGGTCCTGCATTCATGCATTGGCGGGATGAATGTATGGTGGACGTGACCGGCGACAGTATCGGCGAGCTGCGTCTGATTTTCAACGTACAGGGTATTCACACAAAATGTGAGCGGTGAACATTCTTACCAGCATGAAGGGTACAATTTATGTTGTCTTTTGGAATTCTTGTTGCAGGCCTTTACTGCTCTCGAAAGGGCATCGGAAATGAATCGCTGAGAGACCTTGCAAAATCTTGAGTGGACAGATCTCTTCCACTATATAGAACTTAAGACTAGGAGTCTCCAAAAGTAGTTTGAACGTCGTTATTCGCAAAAATAGCGAATGCTATTTTTGTGAAATGGCTTGCGATCGAGAGCCGCTTCACCACGATTAGCCACTTCTGCTTCACTGTGTCTGAGAAAGAATACACAACGCGCAGAAAAGAGAGCATGTAAGTGAGCAACGCGGAAGAGCAATATAATCTGCAGGAAAATGAAAGGTGTAGAAATTTTGCTTTGTTAGCAGGTTTCCGCACCACAAAATCAGAGTGAATAAAGCGCGGGAAGTTTTTAGGCTTGGCAAGTACGCGATTGGCTGGCTGTGCAGTGACTCAAAAAGCGCGGAGTTTTCATACTCGTTTCTCGTCCAAGTAGAGCTCACAAGAGTATGTTATTTTTGTTACTGTTTCGTTTTTATTTATGCAGGCACAAGTAATATCGTACATAGACGATTTCGCGAGATGTAACATCGCGTGTTTTAATTTTCGGTCGAAAAAGAATGAAGGTACTAGAGTTGCATAAGTATGAGATAGGCATGCCTACAAATTTAGTTGGCCCACCCCCAAATTTACCTCGGCCCAGCCCTAGATTTCTGGTTGGCCCACCCCAAACTCCCCCCTCGCCTCCGATTTTCAGTAGGCTCACGTCCAAACTTCAAGTTGGCCCACCCCTACTCTAAGCTCTCCCATGCAAAATTTAGGAGCCTTATGTATCAATATGGGGCATTCTCTTTATATTTCCTTTTTGTTTAAATTGTTTCTTGTCTTTTATAAAGCTACCTATCACCTACACTTACATTATTATAAGGATTAAATGTCTTTGCCAATTACACATTTTTCTGCAAATACAAGGTATCGCCCCTTTTCGCGTAATGGCGCTGGAGTACTCGCCAAAGAATGCTTACAGTGCATGGGTCAACACACTCCAGAGAGTTGACGGCATTGCCCGTTTATTGCATTCGCATGATAAAAGGAACTAATCATGCCCTTGCTACGCGGTCGTTCCAAATACCGTCTAACTGAATACCATTCAACTCGACTGCCGATTTGCACTGCCGCAGGACATTTTTCAATGATATTAAGTCGACATTTTGGTTTGAAGCTGCTTTAGCCATTATTTCACCTTGGCCCACTCAGCCGCGCCAGATGTTTGCTTTGGTTCTGTGGATGTTAATTCTTATATCTACTGCTTTCGTTTTTCTGCTGCTTCTTTAGCAAAAAGCTCGTGCACTCGCTAAATGGTTACATTTAAGATAACAGTAAACTATACCGCATTTACTGCATGCGCAGGGACTTTCCGCAGGAATGTGCTGATGACAGCACTCTAGTGCGATGTTGTTTACATAGCCGTGTGCAGACAGTCACTGTTCATTGACATAACATAAAATGCAAACTGCACTCTACTTACATTAAATGATCTCTTATCTTTTGCACTGGTTGTACCTTTCTCTGTTTACGCAGTGCGATAACTCTTTAGGAAGCGCCTATGGTATCGCCCGCCTGAGAAACACTTGATAACCAAGTCGCGGACATTGTATAGGAGTCATGAGCACTTCAGACTCAGAACTCGCAAAAGAGGACCGTCGTCCATTAATATGAAAGAATTTAGCAAATGTTTATCGCTGATGACTTTTGAACTGTGCACATATGAAATGTATCCGCTCGGTCGGCTGACTTCTAACACTGACAAGGTATCAGACAAGCTGAGCTATTCGAGCCATTGCCTCATTGGCATAGGTTTCGCTAAGCTACCGATCTGCTCAGGATAGGCCAGGCAATCATCCTATGACTGAATTTGTCGCTTCGTTGTCCTGACAAACCTGTCAGACTACGATAACATGAATCTTTGGTTATATTGTGTCGTCGTTGGTATAGCTAGTACTGAGCCATATGCCAGCGACGGCTGCTGACAGCGTACTGAACGCCAACATCTGCATTTGTACGCACTGAAGATGAACAAACAAACAAAAGTGAAATTTGATGGCGGCAGCAGCACCATTACAGTACAATAAGTGAATGCTGAAGCTTCTGAATGTGTTTTGAAGTTCTCATGAAGCATTGTGGAAGTCTGTTGAGGCCTAATGCCATTCAATTCGTATGCCATTGGAACATATCCCTGTATCATGGGTATAAAACTGTGTCATATTCCCATTTACTGTGAATATATAGGGAGTTGGGCAGGGCATATGGTAATGAAGTTTTAACAAGTTCCATCAGCAGCACTATCTCTTTCAAAATTTGCCTCAGTTCATTCAGCCTCAGCATAGATGGCGTGAACGTCCCAACAAGTTAATGGTAAATCAGTCTGGAACGTCGCTAATATATTATAAGAAAATCTTGCCGTCAAAAATGTCAGTGCAAAATTATTTTGAACTTAAACGTACAAGACAGCAATTTAGCTTGGAAAACCATTCTTGGGCACACTTTAAACAGAGCACTCAGCAGGATGTGCTGTGGCCTCTGTGTGCTGAGAAATGCACTGTAGCCATACTGATGAATTTCGACCGCACATGCTTTGGATCCAGTGCTTAGAGTTTGAGGAAGGCTTTTCTACTAAGTAAAAAGGTGGCAATTAATGAGATGTAATTTGGGAGCCACATAATAATAAATAAAAATTAAGTTTAAAAAGGCTGATCAGAACTTCTAAAAATACAATGGCTATCAAAAATCTGCTTCACTTGTCTTGGAAATTCTAGCTGGTCATTACTCACTGGAATTTGATATGGTTGTATCACTACAATGCTGGATTTTAAGAGCTACCTGTGGTAAACCAACTTGTATGATGCTGCTGTTTTAGCATTTTTGCTACCTAGTATTTAACAACATGTACCAAAATGTGAAACGAATGTGGGATCAATGCAGGGTGCGCAGTTTGGATGATTACTCTTAAATTGCACATCGTACAGTGTGGTCATTCCCCAGTAATGTTTCGTTTGAGTAATGCTGTTCCTTGCTGTTCTGGTCTTTTCAGATGTACCCCTGCAGCAAATGCGGCTGTGCTAGCTCTACACTTTCCGCATTTCTCAGGCATGTGGCTTTGCACAAAAATGAAAACAATTTTTATGTGAAATGCCCCTTTCAAGACTGCTACAAGAAATTTTGCAATGTTGGCTTGCTCTACAGTCACTTCTGTCGTGAACACAGACGGGTTAGACGTGCTGAACAAGAAAGCTGTGTTTCCATCAGTGTGCAGCGTTGTGACTTAGTCTGCACTGTGGACAGCTGCATGCATGTTTGTAAAGATTACAAAATCTAATTGCCCACCTGAAACTTCACATTGTTCGAGGTGCAAAAGTGACATGCCCGTTATGTAAGAAAGCATACAATAAGAAGGCATCCTTTTCTTTCCATCTTTCACGTTACCACGGGAAGTATCTTTGCTCAGTATCAGATGTGGAAGTTCAAAAGGCCAGGCCTGTTTCAGCAACTGTTGCGACCTCTCCACATGGTGCTGAACAAACTGGAAGCAATTCATCTGAGGAGGAAGAGCTACCTAGTACACTGGCACCACGTCAAGGCAGCATGCAAGAAAGCTGTAAGAACCACGTTAGCACTGCTTTTGCCCATCTGTACCTGCGACTCTTATCTGAGCGCCATGTGCCATCATCTACAGTTCGCATTATTTCTGAGGGTATATATGACATACAGAATGCAAATGATTCAGCAATGGCTTCTTGCCTCAAAGAAAAGCTCAGGGAAAATGCTGTTAACAGGGATGACATAGATAAGCTGATAGATGAAACATTTGAAAGTGATTATGTTTTGGCACTGCATCGAGCACCAGATGGTGTGTTCAGGACAGAACATAGCCGTTCCTCTTTCTCAAGAAAGAGTTTCTGTATGTATCACCTGTAGAAATATTTTGGGGAAATACAAAAACAGCAAGAACTACCTTTCATTACGTGCCAATTCTAAGTACACCTGAAGCCATGCTTGAAAATGAAGATGTGATATCACAGTGCGATAGGATACTGCCCGAGACCCCTGGTGTCCTGAAAGGTTTCACTGATGGAAACACGTTCCAGTCTATTCCACTTTAGAAGGAGTACCCTGAAGCACTGAAGCTTATACTCTTTCAAGATAGATTTAAGGACGGGAATCCAATTGGTTCTGCAAAGAAGAAACACAAACTTCTTGCTGTTTATTTATTCCTTGGTAATCTCTATCCATGGAAAAGATATGCAGCTCATTCTCTCAAGTAGTGCTTGCTCTGCAATGAAAATGATTTTGCATATTTTGGGCAGGCCACAGTGTTTATGCCTTTGCTCGATAATCTGAAGAAGTTGGAAGCTGGCCATCTCGTAACTTCCAGAGGAATGCGTGTGTTTGGCACTGTGACTGCCATCCTTGGAGACAACCTTGGAAGCCACGGAATTGGAGGCTTTGTGGAAAATTTTAGCTCTGCAAGTCACATCTTTAGGTTTTGCATGGCTGAAAGAGCTGACCTTTTTTCCCCAAATGCACTGTCAGTATTTCAGAAATCAAACCACCGGCCAGTTACAATAGTGCTTTATTAGCCCTTCAAGCCAATGGTTCAAGTACAGAAAAAGGAGCGAAGTTTAATTCCTTATTCAATCAACTGATGTACTTCCATGTGTGTGCTCCAGGTCTCCCTCCTTTTTTGGCGCATGATTTATTTGAGGGTGTTGTTTCATTTGACCTTTCTTTGTATATTAAGCATTTTGTAACGGTTCTCAAGTGGATTTCGCTTGAAGACCTTAATCAGCGCATAACTTGTTTTCATTGTAAACATGATGATTTGGCGGACCTGCTGTGTGAAGTTCACTTCAAAAAGCACTAGGAGGCCATGCGGTTTAAAACTGAAACATGTTGCGCTTTCTTCCATTGTTTCTACTTGGTTCAATTCAGACTACTGAAAATGATATCTGGCAACAAGTTGTTTTGCTTTCTGAAATTGTCCAGCTTGTTACTGCACATAGTATCACACTCCCCATGGTTATGAGGCTGGCTGCAAGACCTTATAGAGGACTACATGACGGGCAGAGTGCCCCTCTTCCCTGTTGCCATGAAGATTAAGCATCATTATCTGATTTATTAGCCGTTTCTGATTACACAGTTTGGCCCACTGATAAAGATGTGGATAATGAGGTGTGAAAGTAACCACAATTATTTCCGTAAGTGCCCGAGAAATTGACAGAATTTCAGGAACTTGGCGCACACACTTTCTGAGCGCCATCAGCTTTATCAGGCAATAAGAACACAGGAGCAGGTATTCATGGTTTAGTGAATAGTTCCCCATTCTCTAGTGAGCTTTGCACGCCAGAAATACAAAAGGAATTACGCGATGTGATCATTGAAGAACGTAATATATTCTCGGCCAGTCAAGCTACTATCCGTGGCATGCTTTACAAACAGGACATGCTTGTTGTTATGAGGCGGACGGATGGCACTCCTGTTTTTGGTGAGATTACTTATTCTTGCCAGTAATGGTGATCACTTTTTCTTATTAAGAACTGTCCACACAAGATATGAGCCGGCGATGCTGTTCTACACCATTATCAGTAGTGATGGTCCTTTCAAATGCATGAAGCTTGAAAGCCTCCTTGAGTGTACTCCATTGGTGCAGAATAAACTTGCCCGCAACAAGCACCCTGTTGTTGCGTGGAAGCATGCTATATTAGATTTTGTTTGATTTCATGCTTTTGACAGGCAAAATGAGCTTGCCACAGCATATTTCCAGTTGGCTGCCGCACTTGGACAATCAAGTGATCGAACATATTGTACAGAAAGTGCTGGACTGTGGTGTTTTGTCACTTGAGCACCTCAAGTATGTAGTGGAGGCTGACCTATTGTTCCTGAGTGTTGTCAGTAGACGCATCCTGCTCGAAAAGTTCCAGACAGCTGCTTCACCAGCCCGTGCAAGTGTCCATTCCACAAGGTAGCGAATCTTCTCTGAGCGTGTTGGGCCAGGCTTTTGATATTCCACGGGACGCATTTCCACCCGAACTCATAAAAGCATGTCAAGATGGCAGGCGCCCACTGAAAAGTGATATGAATGAAATGATTAGGACACTAAGTGACAGGGTGCTTGCCTGCTACCAGAAGCCTGGGCGCAAAGTGCTGCGAGTCATTGTGAGTGAAATTGTCAGCAAATATCCAAGAACGTTTGAGGACACCCTCAATGGCATCATCGTTGCAACAGGACTAGAAACGCTTCTATGGAAGCTGGAGAATTGTATTAACAACAAAAGGAGGCACAGTTCTGAGTATTCGAAGCGGTGTTTTTCAGAAGATGAAGAGTTGACCACAAAAAAACCACAACTCCAAAAAGATTCTTATGGCTGTGTAGCCTGGCAGCCTGACCTTCCGTCTAGGAAACAGCTGAAACTCACGAGAACAAAAGAAAAGAGTTGCAAGCGCAATTCAGGCTAGCTTCCCCAAACAGTTCTCGAGTCACGCAGCTAATGGCCGAAACATATTCGTCAGAGAGGCAGGTGATTAATGCCAGCAGAAGCGTGGTGAACGTGAAGGAAAACTGTCCTTTCCTCTTTGAAGAAGCACACATGCAATATACTGCTGGGGTTCAGTGCCTCGTAAACATTTGACGATCAAGTTAACACTGTTGGGCGACAGGTTTTAAGGTATGCTCACAGCTTAATAAAGAAGCCGAACGTAAGGACATGCCTAGAGGAAATTGAAAAGGCCAGGATTCAAATGAAATCAATGGCTCTAGAGTATGAAGCCACTCCCCTCCTCCTACTTGCTATCTTCGATGAAGACCGGGAGCTATTCTGCAAAGTAGTCGAGGTAAGCATTGCAATCTTAGAAATAATTAAGAGAAAATCAGACATCTACCCATTCGTAGCGATTGCTACAAAGGAAACCCATACGGGTTACTCGAAAGAAAAGCCTCGCAGTTGAAGAAAAATTCGTCCTGGTCCGGGACTCGAACCCGGAAACCACCGCCTCTCCGGGGCAGCCGCTCTACCAACTTAGCTAACCAGGCAGCAAACAGATGGCAGGCAGAAGACAAATTTGTCAATAACTCTAAGCAAAGGCAATAGTTTGAGGTAATAGTTCTGCGGAAACCCGCAAGGTGGAGAGAAGTATTTAATAAAGTGAAATAACAATTGTGGGTTTCCGCAGAACTATTACCTCAAACTCTTGCCTTTGCTTCGAGTTGTTGACAAATTCGACTTCGCCCTGCCATCTGCTTGCCGCCTGGTTAGCTCAATTGGCAGAACAGCTGGCCTGGAAAGGCGGTGGTCCGGGGTTCGAGTCCCGGACCAGGAAAAATTTTTCTTCAAATGTGAGGCTTTTCTTTCGAGGAACCCGTATGGGTTTACTTTGTAGCAATTACTTCGAATGGGTGGATATCTGGTTTTCCCTTTATTAATTACTTCTCTCCACCTTGCGGATTTCCGCAGAACTATTACCTCAATCTTTGAATTATATCAAATCCGTACCTGTCCGCTATGACATCTATCATGGCTCATGTGTCAGTTTTGTACATATAACCCCACATATCATACCATATTGTATTATTTCTTGTCTATATTACTGTTATTATAGTGCTACAGAACAGTATTTGCGATGACGAAGACGCGAGCAGTGTGACGACGACGATTACAGGCTAGCGCGGACTGTTGCCTTTTGGCCTTGTAAATATGCTTGTATATAGCTTTTCTTCTGCATCTTCTTACGTAACAACATAAAGCTAACATTGTCAAATACATTTAGATAATGCAACATTGTGTAAAGCTGGGTGCAATGTAAACATCAAGTAGTAAATGCCTCTCAAAGAAGCCAGTCAATAATGAGATTGTCATGACACGGTTAATCCCCTTTCGCCTGTTAGCATGACATTCCAAGGGGCTCGCAAGTGAAAAGTCATCTGCTGGTTAACCAGATTAACTGCAATGCCATGACAGTCTCTTGACATCAATGGACAGAAGGCCTCTTCTGTTATTGAGTTGTATTTGACTATAATAATGTAACATGTTTCCTGATGCGGGCAGCCCACTCATAACTGGTGGCATCTTACTGGGGAGACAGCACTTGGTTGAGCCAAGAATTGCATTTAATACCTCGTTCCCTTATATTGCTCTTCACATACGCTCTGTTCTCATTTTCTGTACAGTGCCCAAGGAATGAAACGCATCTTTTTAGGGCTAAGTAATGCGCATACTTTCATTTGCACTGGCTGCAGTTCCTGTCGCGACAACGTAATTCTGGCGCATACACCTACGTCGGAGTCCTCGACAACTTCGGTGATCAAATTCCTTGCGACATGACATCGTGCCTCTCGCGTACTTTGCACATATGCAGGGTTCTACTAAATGCTTCGTGTCGCGTTTCATTCCGTGAGCACTGTACTTCCCCTGTTCCCACGTCCCCTGTTTCTGTGTTTGTCGCAGTTTTATGCGGCCATGACTGCTTTCAGAGTCGTGCAACATTGCATACGGTCCCTTGCCTCCACTCTCAAGTATGCGAAGGTGGGGATCACACTTCCTCACTTGTTCTGTGTCCTTATATTGGTCGAACAGAATAGTTGTAAACCAGCCCTGACGAAGGGAATACCATTCCCAAAACTGTTGGCAAAATAAACCTTAAAAACGAACAATAGTCATATTTATCGTAACATTATAAATCGTTTGGTAAACTGGCCGATAGAAACCTTTGCTGATTATCTATATATATAATATATATCGTATAATAAGAAGCTAACAAAGAAACTAAGGACATCATAAATTACTTGTACTTAATAATTGAGTTACAGAAATGATAAATTAATGTAAATGAAAGTGGATGAAAAAACAACTGACCACAGGTGGGATACGAACCCACGTCTTCGCATCATGCATGCAATGCCCTATATATTGCTATATATTAGTCCCAGTATTGTAAATCATTAAGCCAACATGTTCAAATGTCTGTGCTGGTTTTTAGTGCCTTAACATGTGGCCAAGATCTATTTACATATAAGCCGAAGCATTTAATTCACTACAGAGTGTTGGGGAAGAACATTATCATCAGCCTGAGCAAGCGCTGAAACGCCTTATTCAAACTTATGCTTTGCCACATGCTTATTTGTAACCAGCGTAAGGTTTCAGCTTTCACATTGTGCTACTTTGGCAGGCATTAATTCTTATATGCCTTTAAATTTCTGTTACACCAGGAATCTGCTAGTGATGATGACCTTGGGGACATGCCATGTTCTCCCTTCATCATTGCAAAAGGTATAATTTTCTGTGGTACCACATTCGGGCAAGAATTTCTGATTTAAAACTTGTTTTGTGCAGGAGGCAGTTTTCTTAATGCTAAGAGCTTGGTCGTTTATGTCGACAGCCTGCCAGCGATGCATGCAACGAACACCTGCCAGGCATCCAAGCTGATGTTTTTTGTTCACTTCGCGTTCAACGTTGCATACCCCAAAGACACATGCCTCTGCTTGGAGTTCACACGGCGGTAAGTATTGAGTTTTCTTGTTAACTAAGCTCTCATAACCTTCTTTTGGTTTTTGCACTTCTCACATGTAAAGTGATGATCGAAGTTGTAGGCATATTCATTTCTATAGGACCCTTTTATGATACTGCTTATAAATACAAAAAGCAATTTTGAAAAGGGAAGGTGTTTCCTGAACCCAAACAACTAATCAGCTAGGGAATGAAATTTTCATGCTGCTATTGTTTCGTTACTGCATAGTAAAATGGTGCCCTAAGGAACTTCATGTCCACATGTAAAAAGAAAAGCCAGAAAAAATTTTCTTCTGGAGTAAGCCTTCAACCAGTGCTGTAGCCAGAAATTTACTTTGGGGTGAGGATCACCGCTGGCAAGTACCACTTCTCCCTATGCTTCAACTCTCTCTCTCTCTCTCTATATATATATATATATATATATATATATATATATATATATATATATATATATATACACGCACACACAGGGTGTCCCAGCTAACTTCGGCCAAGATTTTGAAAAAGCTATGCGTTCTTCAGAACAGAAATTGCGTGGATGTTAGCGTTTATCTAAACTTACAGTACCATTTCTTTGCGCGTCTTTTTTTAGTAATAAGCCGAGATAAATGCATTAACATATTAAATGTAGCTTGAAACGTTCAGGTATCAATAAGAAAGCTGTGGAGCTTCACAAATATTGCCCAAACCAGGTACTTCCAATGAGATAGACTTAACGTGGCCATTTTTATTTGGGCAAAACGAAAGCCCGCGGAGTTGAAAAAATACCACATGACAGTGCGCTCGAATGCGCCGCGATTACAGCGATCTAATGAGCGATTTGTAAGAACATCACCGGTGCTGCGCCTTCCCTTCACTTACGAGAAAGGGCTTCAACCTTTGCTCGGCTCTGACATTACGGGCAGCAGCTGGCGACGGCGCTCCAAAAAAGTGCTGCGTCAGCAGCCGCTCGCGCCTGTCGCTGGAGAATGCGCCATCATCAGCTGTTTACTTCGATATGACGAGAAGAGCAATTTTTTTCAGTGTTCAAGTTAGAGCGGAATAGAAAAAAATATACACAAAACATGCATCATACATCCGGAACCTGTGTGAGAGAGCATCATTTGTTACAACGCCGCTTTTCCTGCAAGCAGTGCCAGCGGTTAGATGCATGTGAGCTCAGCTGTCTATTACTGTCGTGCCGCGCACCCGTTTCGAAG
Source organism: Dermacentor variabilis (assembly GCF_050947875.1). NCBI lineage: Eukaryota > Metazoa > Arthropoda > Arachnida > Ixodida > Ixodidae > Dermacentor > Dermacentor variabilis. Next base: position 168,116,964 of record NC_134570.1, on the reverse strand, counting down.
AATTTGTTTGCACTGCCTAAAGCATGCCGTACTCAAGCGAGCAGAAGGCGAACATGGTCTTAGCCTTGGGAGCGGCATGGGGCGACAAGAGGAAAGCTGCCAAGGTATACCGAAATTAGCAATGTAGGGGAAGACCTAGCGCGAACACAATTATGAGGAGTTACTTGACGCTGAAAGAAACAGGTAGCTTCAAGAAGATGCAGCACAGAAAGGGGACCATCAGTGAAGAGTCTGAAGGAGACATTTTGGCTTTCATGACTGCAAACCCTCATTCTAGCGTGCGTGAAGTGAGTAGTGAGGTAGTGAGTCTTCAATGCCAAGAGTTCTTAGGCAGGCTGAAATGTATCCATACCACCTCCAACTGCTTCAAAAGCTGCAAGAAAAAGACTTGCAATGGCAGCTTGATTTCTCAAATTTGATCCGTATGAACAGTGTCAAAATACCGGATTTTGTTGACAAAGTGCTCTGGACAGATAACGCAACCTTCTCCAGAAATTCTCAAGTCAACATCCATAATGCGCATTACCGGAGCGATACGAAGCCGTATTGGGTGGCGCAAACCAGACACCAGTGCCAATGGTCATTCAGTGTGTAGTGCGGTATCTTTGACGGAAGGATAATTGGCCCCATATGTTTTTACCACATGCTCCCTACTCAGTGGTATATGAACTACATCTTGGAAGGCCCAGTCGAAGATTTTCGCTGTGATTTTCCTCTTGCATTCTTAAAGTGAACATAGTATCAGCACGACGATGCACCAGCTCACAGCAGCAGCCTTGCTCGAGCCTGGCTTGACAAAGCCTTGGACCAATGGCATGGCCTTCAGGGTCACCGGACTTGACAACTCTTGACTTCTTGTGGGAACACGTGAAAGACTGAGTGTACTGCAAACCTACAACTGCACGACAAGCGCTAAAGGCAGAGATTGCTGAGGCCTGCAGCGAGATACCGTATTGCGTCATCAAAAAAGCTACCTCGGACGTGCTGAAAAGGTGACAATGCTGCATTGGGGCAGAGGGCGACTTGTTTGAAAACATTCTTTAGACAGACAACACAGCGAATAAATCTACAACCGTTATCCATGAAAAGAGCCATCTGTTTAAAACTTTTGTATGACATGGAAAAGGCACGTAATATGAAATTACAAATTCTCCGCCGACAAGGAATGGACAGGAAGCTAAAAAGCAACCTTCCATGTCAGTTTTCAATTCTTCCTTCTCTGACAACCAGCGTAATTCACACGGCGTTAGCAAGCTTGTTATAATGCATGTTTGCTTTTTGGGGCCTTGCTCCCAAATTCGAACTCATGAGCTTGTCATTTTTCCTCCGCATTTATTCTGCTAGCGTGAGAGTGCAATTAATGCCGCAGAAATGGGAGCCGCTCTGTATTTCAACTGCTGCCTGAAGCCACTGGCGTTTATCTCAGAACCAAGCACAATGTGAAGCTCTGCCGCTGGCAGCACAAAAGGTGTGAAGCGAGCGATGTGTTTACAAAGCACCGTTGAGAGCACTGTAATTGTGGCGCATTCGAGCGCACAGAGCGGGCTGTCACGTTGTATTTTTTAAACTCCGCGGGCTTTTGTTTTTTCCGAATAAAAATGGCCACCCTAAGTCTATCTCGTCGGAACTGCCTGGGTAGGGGAATATTTGTGGAGCTCCACAACTTTTCTATTGACGCCTGAACATTTCAAGCTATATTTAAAAAGTGAATTAATTTATCTCGGCTAAACACTCAAATATAGCCGAGCAAAAATGGTGCAGTAAGTTTAGATAAACGCTAACAAGGACCACCCGATTTCTGTTCCGAAGAACGCATAGGCTTTCTCAAAATCGTGGTCCAAGTTGGTTGGGAATCTGTGTGTGTATGTGTGTGTGTGCGTGTGTATGTGTGTGTGTATGTGTCTGTGTATAACTGGATTTTCCAATTGGCCGAGCATATTTAGAAAGATGAGAAGCACAACTTTGGAGTTAGCTTTTATATATTTACCCAACACTTTCGGTCAGTGGACCGACCTTTCTCAAGGGATACCCTTGAAAAAGGTCGGTCCACCGACTGAAACTGTTGGGCAAATAAACCAAATATAACGACGAAGTTGTGCTTCTCATCTTTCTGTGTGCGCACGCGCGTGTGCGTGTATGGTTGTGCACCACGCAAAGACACTTATGTCTAGCACTTCCCAGACAAGAATGCTTTGACGAAGGTGCACATTTTTGTGTTGCTAATATAACACTTCTGACAAAATTCTTTAACTGCTACTGCGTGAAGACACCTTGCATCCAATTATGCTATCATCCTTATTCTATTTTTAAAAAGGAGGATATTCTTTAAAAAAAACAAAAATTGGTTTACGAATTTATGCCTTTATATAATGTATATCGATGATCAAGCTGTTACATATCTTGGAAAAACGATCAGTGTTGAAAATGGGTCACTGTCACTCAATATTCACTGGATTGGGTGGCTGCTAACATTGCTATATTTATGTTTTTGCATGAACTTCGAAGCCATTCACCCACCTGCCCTCCCACCTGTTGTGGTTTTCATAGCTTTCCTTCCCTGGCCAAGCACATCCGTCATTGATATATTTTGGTGTACACAAATCAGCTTTGTGTGGGTCTTTCTTGTCCTGCTTTTTGCCCTATAACAAAAGTCCAAGGCAAGGGGGGGGAAAGAAAAAAAAGGGGGTATGCTTATTATGCGTATCCGAGATAAGGAAGTCGCACTATTTTCGGTATGCCTTTCTTCCACGCTGTGCAGGCGACAATTCAGTCAGGTACCAGAAATGAGAAGGTCTTCAACGACACAAAGGTCCGGTTGCAGCAACAATGGCGTCAAGTTTTATGCACGCGCTCGTCCCATCATTATCTGTGCGTGGAATTTTTAGCGCTGATCCCCTCTCAGCAGTTATGGTTAACATGCGGAGTGAGGTAGAGGTGTGCCATGAGTGCGGCCGCAATGTTCTGTGCAGGAGAGAGGGGATCGCTCCCATGGGAACCCCTCCCCCTGTTTGAACTGCCACTAGCCCTTGCCTTGCTTCAACATTCAAGCTTTCTCTTCCATCCATGTTGCTCTTTTGGAGCCCACTTCCTGAAGCTTTCTGTTCCGTTATGAAGGGGGGGGTCGACTACCCAACCTACCCCCTCCCGTCTATGCCATTGTGTTCAACCACTTCTTAATTCATCTAACCTGCACTAGCCGCATTGCATGGTGCCCATTTACTAACATATTGACGGTTTGGAGAGATGGTACTGTTGCTTCTGAGATTGTGGACACTGCTTGCAGAGGTCATACATATTTGGCCAGGGCAGCATTAAGCCTAGAGGAGTAAGTTTGGTGGAGTGTGTGTGTGTGTGTGTGTGTGTGTGTGTGCATTCAATGCCAGTAATCCTTTGGTGGTCAGGTAACCATCCAATTTTTGTGGTTAAATTGTAAAGTGTTTTCTTGTGGATTTGATGCGTCATGGATGGGGCTTTGCAGAAATTGCCAGCATTATTTTGCTATTGCTAAGAATGAGAGCCTGTGCGCAGGAAATCTTTGTTGGTTTGATTGCATTTCCGCTACAGTTACTGAGGGTGTATTGAAGTAGTGCTTTGTTTGTACTTGAAGGCTGTCAGCTGATGTGGTTCTGCCATTATCTGGCGTGTATGCTGTATCTGAGGTTTGAACTTTGCGGCTTTTACTTTCTGCAAATTCAATAGACTATCTTTGGTGTTTGTTTCAGAAGGCATTTTTCTTTTTGGTAAACCTTACTGCATATTAACATCTCACTGGCTTTATCAGTGAACTTATGTGCAATTTTTGTGGAGTAAAAGTCAGCGTATGTCTTGACCTTTTTAGTACAATCAGTCAATTTAGAAATAATAAATGCACGTAGGGCTATAACCACCACAAAAAATGCAAGTACAGTCACTGTCCGTTTACTCGGACCTCACGGGGACTGTGGAAATGTCCCAATAAACAGGTAGCCGAAAAAGCACATTAAGAAAAAAAATAAATGCTTTATTTCCACGCGCTTATTCAGGCTTGGCAATAGGCGTGATGAAATCGTGAATGCGCTGTTGCACGCTGTTCCGTTTACGCCCAATCAGATAAGGCTGAATCTCGGAGAGGGTCGTACGGTCACTATAGGCGGCTTAAAGCAGTCATTGCTTGTACACGCTCTACATGCGACGGCAAAGTAGCACATGGTGCGTCATCTTCCGACTCGGAGTAATAGTCCGGCGGTGCAACAGGAACCTGACTAATAATCTCGTCATCGTCAAGTTCGGCGCATGTCAGTACAGCAGTTTCAGCACTTGTGACACTGTCAAATGAGATGGTGTCCGGAATCGCAATGCAACCACTGCGCAGGTCTCGGCAGAACATTTTCCACGTCAGTAGGGAGCACATCGGAAGGCGACAAATCTCAGGCCTCCCGGCACCCGCTTGCCGGCATTCCCCAGCGCAGTCGGGGCGGGCACTGACGGCGCCATTAGACACTTGACACGACGTTTCCGTATGCCGCGTTGGATCACCGGAACCTCGACACAGCACACAAAGCAAACACCACCATGCCGACACCAGTTGCACAAACGAAGAATGTGGCCTACTCGCAGCGTTGTGCGCGAAGAAACAAATCAGCTGCTGGATTGTCTTGACATGGCTTAATAAGCTGAAACCGGAACTGCTGTACAGCCTCTCAATTTAACCAGGCAGAAACGATGATGATGAGCGGCGATTTGCTGTAGCGCTACTTCGTGGGGCAGCAAGGAGGCTCCGGTCAAAACAAAAATTGCGTTCAGCTAGTCGAACCATGCACCTGTCAGAATCGGTGCATGGTGCTCTCGATCGAGTTGACTGAATGAGTGTCCGAATATTCAGACGAGAGGTTTCAAGGTGCCTGAAGTTTCGGCAGTTATACGTCATGGTCTATGAAGAGAATGGCGGTGCCGCGAAGCAGACCGAATAGAGCATGTCCGAATTTTTAGAGTCCGGAAAATCAGTCGGCGACTGTAAACTGAAAATCGCTTTGTCTCATTATCCTTGGGTTGAAAAAAAGGAGACGATCATCATGTCTGCATATTGACTGGAGCGGGAGAACTTCCATTGAAACACCCGCCGTTGTTGCTCAGTGGCTATGGTGTTGGGCTCCTGAGCACGAGGCAGCGGGATTGAATCCCGGCCACGGCGGCCGCATTTCGATGGGGGCGAAATGCGAAAACGCCCGTGTGCTCAGATTTAGGTGCACGTTAAAGAACCCCAGGTGGTCAAAATTTCCGGGGTCCTCCACTACGGCGTGCCTCATAATCAGAAAGTGGTTTTGGCACGTAAAACCCCAAATATTACATTATTCCATTGAAACATCGTGTCAGGCAGAACATGACGATCATTTGTGATCCTTATGCATGTCTTCATGTGAGTTTCATTACTTCCTTGTCAGTTTGCTTACTTTAGTGAACATCACTGAGTGATATTGAAAAATTGGGAAAACAAAATGGCATGAGCAAAAAAAAAGGTAAACTGTAGTGGCAGCACTTTATGTACACTGCGTGATGGAGCCCGTGCATCTTGAATAGACTGGTGACAAATTTCCATTGCAGCAACTCGGCATGTGGTAAACTGTAGTGGCAGCACTTTATGTACGGTGCGTGATGGAGCCCAGGCACCTTGCATAGACTGGTGACAAATTTCCATTGTTGCAACTCGGCATGTGGTAAACTGTAGTGGCAGCACTTTATGTACAGTGCGTGATGGAGCCCACGCACCTTGCATTGACTGTTGACAAAGTTCCATTGTTGCAACTCGGCATGTGTGCAGTCATAAGTATTATCAATCAAAGGTGAAGCCATGCTATTGTGTTCTTTTCATTTGCAAGCACAAGTGTCATTCTTAAGCTGATATTATGGTCTGAACATATGGAATTTTTGCAAGTGCATTCAAAGCCACATGCTGACTGCTCATATTATTCTTGTTGTTTCTGCAATATTTTGTTCTCTGACTCCCCGATATTCATAACTGTGCACTCAGCACATGGGCTTTTGCATGCAGCATCTGAGAATTCGCCTCCCTTTTTAGCTACCTTTGCCTTTCATCTGCATTGTAGCTTGAGGGTTGGCGCACGCACAGTAGGTGTATCATATTAGCATAATGTACACACTGACATTTAGCTGATGCCTGGAGCATACGAGATCGAAGCCCACATTCAGTCACTTGGAGTGAGACATAGTACTTGGTGGACGAGTCGGCATTCCACTGAACCAGTAAACTGCCCAGGATAGCCACACGTAAAAAAATTCCCTAGAATACTGTATATACTTGTGTAATGGCTACTGGTTTTTTTCCGAAACTTGGGGTGAAAGTCGGTCGTGCTGCCATTAACCCATCTTTTTTTCCCCGTAAATATATTCTGGGGTACCTGCCCTTATTGAACTACAGCACTCGCTCCTACTAGCTCTGGCTGTTCTTGGACGTTCCCATAGTGCGTCGCATGCCAGCTGGGATAAATGGTGATGGCCCATAGATCAGTGATGGCAGCATGTCGGAGGCTGTACTTTTGCTTACTGCCAGCACCAAGAAGTCGGCACGGCTGCCTTGTTTTCTCACCAATTAAAAAAACAAACTTACGAATGCTCACACTACACTACAGAAACACTGCCAACCTTCTCAAAAATCAAGGGTGTGGCTTACACACGGGCAATCCTTAAATATATTTTTGGAGGATTATTTTTATAAAGTGCTGGGTGCGGCTTTTACCCGGCTGAGGCCATTACAAGAGAATACACGGTGTGTTCCAAGTCATCAGCCTGTTGTTCACTACAGCTTCCTCACATAGAGTAGAATAGTTAGGCAACTATTGAATGAAACTGATCGTAAAGTGCTCAAAACATGTTGCAGGTTTTCTGAAAATGTTTATTTGTGAAGATTCTTGTAAGACAAACACATCAAGAAAAGGCAAGGTTGCTATCGTCGCCTTAAAGTAAACTGGATTACTAGTTCCAGGTTGTTCAGATATTTAGCAAGAGATCCAATGGGTATTTATTCAAGATAGAGAAGCAGCTGTTCATGTACCTCGTACTGCATGACACATAGACATTCTTGAATGATGGCTTTTCTATCTTAAACAATAGATTCCTTTCAACACCTCCTGATCATCATCAGCCCAACTACCGTATTTAAACGATTGTAAGCCAAATCGAATGCAAGTCGACCCCCCATATCGTGCGACAGGAAAAAGAGGAGCATACCGGAGGGAGCATTCGATAACGAAAATTTATTAATAGCTCACATGGTCGCTGGACAACTCATCTTCACTACTGCTGCCATCGTCATCGTTGCTACAATCCCACAGTGCGTCGTTGTCCCGCGAAATTTCACATTTGGCAAACGACCACACCACGACATCTTGTGACACAGCAGCCCACGCCAAATGCACCCAACCACACGCATCGGCCAGGGAGCCTCTTTTGACAGGTCCGGTTGGCGTAATTTCGCGGTCTTCTGCCGCCAGCCACTTTTACTCACGGCGGAGCAGGTCCTTAAAAGGCAAAGATCCGGGTTTGTTTCATGACCATGTCGCACTTCACTGGCAGGAACCGATCGCGCATTTCGGCGACGTACGCCGCAAGCTTAGCCTACAGCTCCGGAACGCCTGCAGAGTTCGGCACGTCGGGAATTCCTCACTTACCGCCACAGGTGAAAATTTCGCTTCGCTGCAGTCACCACTCTCGCACAACCCGTTCAGAAACACGGAACTTGCAGCCCGCTGCGCAGCAATTTGCTTCTTCGTCGTAAAGGATGGCAGCCCTCTTGAACGCTGCTGTGAACGAGTGCCGAATGATTTGTGGGCCTGGAGCACTCATGACAACTGAGGAAGCATAGAAGTAGCACGTAGGTGGCAGTCAAATGGAAAGCGTCAAACCAATGCCTTTCGTCAAGAAAGCTAAGCGCAACAGGCAAAGAGAAGCCCGCGAGCGGTGTCTGCTCTTCCATGAACTACCGATGCTCCCCTCAAGCACCGCCGTTCTGAGGGTGAAGCCGTGAATGGAGCAGCGGCGTTTCGATCAACTATTGACACCCTCATATGAGTGCTGTGTGCACTGTAAAACTCTGATAAATGTTCAAAATCTCTTCCGAGAAGCGAAAAAACATGCGGGATAGCAAAAAGCTACGGGTTCGGACATAGAGCAAACATAAAATTGCAACTACGTTGTAGCTCCCGTTGGTCTCGCTTTACTGGCGGGGCCATGTTTCGGTTTCGATTGTAAGTCGACCCCTCACTTTAGATTTTCAAATTTAAAAAAGTGGTCGACTTACAATCGTGTAAATACGGTGTGTTCACTGCAGGACAAAGACCTATCCAATATTTCTCCAATTATTGCTGTCCTTGCCAGCTGCGCCCAGCTCACCTCGGCAAACTTCCTAATTTCATTTGCGCACCTAGTTCTCTGGCACTCCCTGTTACTTCTCCTTTCTCATGGAATCCATTCCATTGTCCTAACAGACCATTGGTGAACTTGCTTCGAATCATATGCCCTACTCATGCTCATTTCTCCTCACTTTCAGCTGGGATATCATTGGCTTATTTGTTCCCTGGCCCAGTAGCTCTCTTCTAGTCTCCTTACGTTACACCAATAATTTTCGTTTAATTGTCCGCCATGCTGTCCTCGGTATTATTTCAATACTTTTCGTTCAGTTTCTGCACCAGAAATTGCTATACAAGACACAGCTGTTATATACTTTCCTCTTATAGGGCCCCTCACCAGGCCCCATAGCAAATTTTGGTTATAAGCAGGAAGTTGTCACGTGTCCTCAAGGGAATGCTCTGCCATAAAAATTTTTCAAATCAGCTCATTAATAGCAGAAACAGAAATATTTCAGTGCCAGGAACCCACGATTTCATAAGGCGTGCTCCACTGCATAGCAAGACACTCTCTTCATTTGCCCCGTCCAGCCTCCGCAAGCGAAATTCTTTCCCTGCGTTCTCCCTTACTGGACCTCGAGTATCACCTGACGCATGCGGCACAGGCCCCACCTTGGTTTTTTTTTTCTTCTCGCTTTTTTTTTCATTGCTGCTAACTCCCGCCAATGGCGTTGTGCACTAGCTGTGGTGATTGTCTCGTTTCACACAGCGCACGATTTTGCGCACTGTGCACCAGGAACGATGGCTAGCAGTATAATTCAGTGCTCCTTGAATACTGAGGCAGAACAAGCATTGCAGAGCGCAATCACGCACTGGAACACATGGAAACTGGCATAGCTTTGGTACCGGCGCATGTAACTGCACGACTGTGGGAACAAGCAGACGAAGCAGAAGTGCATCTCTTCTTTCCTTCGGTGCAAAGTAAAACAAAAAACTTGCAGGCATTCAGTTTGTGTATTTTATTATCTCTCTGAACTTCAATTCGTCAATTCAAGCAACAGATCACACAATTAACAGATGTTGCCTTGAATAATTCTCGAAGTCGCGTGTCACCACGAGCGATGTCACACTGCGGACATGAGTACGTAGACGCAGGGTTACTAGTTTACCATCGAGCTTAGAATGTGGTCGCCATGAGGGAAAGGAGAAACGGCATTGGGATTGAAATTTCAGACTTTTCCGCTGTCCGTAGCGATGCAATTCTTTGCAAACACGATCATTAGTGCGCATTGTGTGCTCTACGGGTGTCAGGCTTGATGAGGGGCCCTTTAAGGGATACTGGCAAGCTTCGGTTCATAATCTGAGAGTGCCTGCCAAATGTGTTCTGCCCGATTCTTACTCTGATTTTTTTTTGTGGGAAAGTAAAGCTTTGATTTATCTTTGTTCTTTGACAAATGTATTGATGTCTTGTGAGGCTGCTGCCTTTTTTGTATGCATGCTGCTATCGCGGACACTCGCTGATTCAGTGGAACAACAGCTGGCATGCTGAGCACTGCATTCAGCACCCGGTACCCAGAAGTGCACCCCCAAGAAAAAAGTATACAACAGCTGCATCTTACTGGTACTTACGAGGTGGTAAAGTGGAGGCTTGCGAAAAGGGTTCAACTGAAATTGAGGATGTCACAGCGAACTAATAGAAAGGAAAATGATAGATGTAATGTTGAGGGACCAGAAGAAAGCAGAATGAGTCGGGAAACAAATGCGGATTAAGGACATCTTATTCAAAATCAAGAAGAATGGGCATGGGCAAGCCATGAAATGAGAAGGCAAGCCAACCGATGGTCTGAATAGCAATGAATAACGCGCAGAGGACGGGACAGTAAAATTCAGGCACATGAACAGTACAAGCGTTTTTTTTAATCCTTAACAGTGACTCCGGCTCACTTGAGTCGAAGGCTCTAAGCAATTTACCCATCATGAAAGAGTGTTTTAATTCGCTTGTTCTAAGAAGTGAATTGCCCAATAATGATTCTATCAGATTTTTAGACCTGAACTTCCTTTCACACTAATTGCATTTGCTGGGTCTACCAGCCACGAAGTAAGAAACCTATGCTGCCATATCATTCTGCGCACTCAAAACTTTAAAAAGAGCTATTGTCAGCACATGTTTCCAAACTCTCTCCGAAAATTGTGAACACACATGATGAGTGACAGTTTTAAACAGCAGTCTAAGAGGCTGACTAATGCTGGTTACTCCACGCACGTTCAAGTGTCTGTTGCCAAGAAGCTTCTCTAGAAACTAAAATCATAAATACAATGTCATCTGAACCCGGTGCTTGGTGAATGGAAGCATTTTCTTGTATTGCCTTACATGCATAAGATTTTCCACAATCCAAAAAGAATTGGACAACTGGTGAATGAAACGGTCGTGTTCTCAGCCCCGAAGAAACTTGCCCGAGTGTGCAAGATAGGAAAGGCTGACAACAACAAAGGGCGAGGATGCATGGTCAGGCATCAGAAAGCTTACGTAACTTGTGATGAAGGTGTGTACTGAATTCCCTTGTCATGCGGGAAGCACTATATTGGCCAAACCGGTAGATACATGAACGAGCGGCTTATGGAAGGTGCTCGCAATATCAAGTATGGGTGAGGGGGATCAATTGGTGATTACATCCTCTCTTGCAAGTCCAAAACGTGCAAGCCGTTCCTTGATAATTGTGTTGTCATTAAGAAGGAGAAAGATAGGGTAACACGAGAAATCATTGAAGCTGAAAAGAAACAAAGAAGGATGCACATGTGTGAGCACAACTTCTATTTTCTTCGGCGATAAAGAGCTAGTGTTTCTGAAATGCTGATACCGGTTGGATAATCGTATAAGCGATAGGTCTTTCTTCAGGATATAAATGTGGTGCAAGTTTAAAATAAATTCGGTGGTACATTCCGCGAAAACGCTTGAACACTGTGCATCATTCGACGCAGTTTGTTGCGGGAATCAAGCCGATACCGGATTTATATCGGTGGGTGCTTTTCTGGAACTCTTATACGACCTTGCTTTTCGCCACGCCGGGCTGAGCTAACCCTAACGGGTAACGCCGGTGAGAAGTACGGGCTAGGCATTGGCCTAAGTCCGGTGTGGTGGGGCATCATGCCTGAAGTCGAGATGGTGGAGGGGGTAGAAATCACCCCCGAAGAGTCAAGGAGCCCCGGCTGGACCACGGCAACGGGCAATAGTAAGAAGGCAAGACAAGAAACTTCCAAGTCGACGCCGAGCCCGGTAAAGCAGGGAGGCGGCAGGGGCGGCCGCCGCACGGCAGCCCCGCGTAACGCGTTGAAGAAGCTGGCCGCATCCTCAAGGCTCCAGAGACTGCCGCGGGACCATATTCGAGTCATCGTTAGACCAAGGGGTGGCCTCGACGTGAAAAAGATCAGCACTATTAGAGTGGCACAAGTGCTGGCTATGGCGGCGGCGTTTTTACCCGACGAGGTTGGCGAATACATTGTGTGCCCAAATAACGTGCTAAACATCTACGTCGTCTCAACACCAGAAGAAACGAACGCGCGTGCTTACGCTATGGTTCAAGAGATACACCTGCGCGAAGGGGTCATTGAAGTGGCCGCGTACATGGCCGCGACGGACAATACATGCGAGGGTGTTGTGAGGGGAGTCGACGTCGAGTTCGACGACGCTCAGCTCCGCAAAATGATCGTACACCAGCGGAACCCCACCGCGTTGGAGGTGCGTCTCATCAAGACCACCAGCACGGTTATCGTCCTGTTCGGCGGACTGAGGGTGCCGAACTTTGTCGTGTGGAGCGGGCATTCTGCCCTGTTCTCTATACAGAAGGCAAGATCATGTGTGCTTCGGTTGTGGGAAACTATGCCACAGGGCCGATGTATGTCCGACCCCGAGTGTGAAGAAGTGCAGGGGATGCGGAGCAGCGTCCCCTAGTGAAGGCCACCAGTGTGCGGCGAAAGGCGCCATATGCGGAGGCCCTCACCCAACGGCTGATCGTAAGTGCGAGCAACGCTTCCAAACGCCGTATGTCGTCAGGCAGAGGCGCGGAAGGCGCCGGCGGAAGAAAACTGGTGACGCCAAGAAGGGCGGCAACGCGGCATGCGAGATGAACTAGACACTGACACCCAGCCAGACACTCAGCGCTACGGAAGAGAAGCCCTTCGAGGGGGCGCTCCCGCTCGCGTAGTCTTTCCCACTCTAGAACGCGCTTCCGCTCACGTGGGCAGTCCAAGGTGCGCATCGCAGGAGCTCCCACCTGGGCCCACAAAGTGAAACAGACGAAGCAGATGGGCCAGACGGAACACGCCGCCGCACAGGAGAGCGAGCGGGTGCAATATCCCAGGATCGCGCAGTTGATAACCGTAAACGCCAATCACGAGGAGGAAATCCGGAGAATGAAGGCCGACTTTGAGGCCTTCCGAAACGCCAGTGCCATCCAAGCGGCCGCGCCAAGGCAAACGTCTACGGAAGAAGGGGCCACAGCAAGAGCGGTCAAGCGCAGAGCTAGCTGCTCCCAGGATACTGCTGAGGACGTGAGCACGGCGGAGGCTGCCATGCAGATGTCCTTGGACCGCATGCAAAAAGCCTTTGCTGAGCTGGTACAGAGTAACCAGGCCCTTCTACTCAGAGTGCAACTGCTTGAGAACAAGCTTTACAAGCGATGTGACCTACACTACGGCGACGCCGCCAGGCTGGAGGCGGTGTCCAGTGAAATGCTACAATACAACCAGCAGTCATGGACTGACGAGAAAGATGGCATCTAAGCCCAGCTCCGGTCCAACATGCCGAACCATGGCCAGAGCGGATAGTAAGCTCATCGTGTGGCAGTGGAACTGCGCCAGCTTCCGGAGGCGCAGGCCTCAACTAGTGCAGTATATGAAAGCCCGGCGGCCGGAAGAGAGGCCCCACGTCATTTTGCTACAGGAAACGGGAATGAGAACGATCTCCCTCCAGGGCTACCGAGCGGTCTCCTCGTTGGCGGAGAACGGGCTCGGCATCGCGATGCGTATTGCCAATAAGTGCGCCTTCCAGGAGCACGATCTCCGTCTTGGTAACACCAAGCTGGAAGCGTTGCTCGGCGAGATCATACCAAACAGTTGGCTCAAAAGTAGCGTCTACGTTATCAATGTGCACTGTTCTCCTAGGGACAACCGGCTGACCTTCTACAGCCTAACAACCAAGGCATCGTCCAAGGTGAGGGAGACGCCGCTCGTTACGGCTGGAGATTTCAACGCGCCGCAAGAAGCCTGGGCCTACGTGAGAAGCATTCCCAAAGGCTGCACACTCCTGCAGGCAGCGAGTAACAGCTCCTTAGAACTGATAACCGAGCCCCATTACCCCACGCCCATGGGAAACTCGGTCTCGAAAGACAGCACCCCAGACCGGGTCTTCGTCAAGAACGCGCCGGGAGTGGAGTGGCACAACTTACAAGAGAATCTGGGAAGTGCCCACTACATTGTGGAAATCTCCCTACCGGTTAGCGCGCCCCGCAGAGGGCCTTCGAAATAGTCGACTGGGACGACTTCCGAAAGAGAAGAAAGGGCGGTCGCGAAAAATACGAGTCGTTTGCGGACCTCGTAGAACAGCTCAATAAGGCGGTAGCTGCGGTCACCAGGACCTTCGAAAAGGGCCTCAAGCTCAACCGCATGGACGCTCGATTGGCGCACTTGCTGGAAGCCAAGAATTGCCTCACGGCCACAGAAGACACAGAAGCTGAATCGCAACCTCCGGAGGAGGATCGCGGCCCTCAACTGCGAGATCGAATCGCGCTGCAAAGAGCTCGGCCAGCAGCAATAGAACGAAGTATGCGCGTCGTCGACGGCCAGATGCGTGCGGGAGGCAAGTGAAACCTCCTCAAGCAGTTATTGGACGACACGCAGTCCAAGAGAAACCACACTGGCCATCGATAGGCTGGTCCACAAGCTCAATAACAAAGGCGCATCTATGAACGAAGGGATGGACGAAGTCGCGCGGTGCTACATCCCCATCGGGCAGTGCGGGCCAGAAGATTACCCGGCCTATGGCGGCAAGGCGGACGAGGAGCTCAACGCCCCCTTCTGCGTCTCGGAAGTAAGAGCGGCCTTTCGAAGCCTAGACGGAAGATCGGCGCACGGGCAGGATGGAATCTCGAACAGACTCCTTCGAAATTTAGACGAGGGCTCGATCGAACTGCTCACCAAAAAAATAAGCGATGTCTGGGAGGCTGGTATCGTACCGGATGCCTGGAAGGAAGCCTCGGTGATCCTGATTCCGAAGCCGGGAATTACCAGCCATACAGTCTGCGATCCATTTCGCTCACATCTTGCGTGGGCAAGCTGGCGGAGCATGCCATCCACAACAGAATATCGAGGCATGTCGAGGAACGACCGCTCCTCCCGCCGAATATGGTCGGCTTCATACCCTCGCTATCCACTCAAGAGGCCATGCTGCTGATCAAGAGGCAGATAGTCGACGTGGTCACGAGATACGTCCGAGGCACCTTGACGCTGGACATCGCGAAGGCCTTCGACGCGGTCAAGCACTAGCACGTCCTCGACTCTGTGACGAGATTGAACCTCGGCGAACGTTTTCACGCGTACGTGAGCTCTTAGAGATCGCAAGCCCACGATCAATGTGGGCCAGATCAAGTCGGACGGATACGCGCTGCCAGCCTGCGGCACTCCGCAGGGTGTGGTGTTATCACCGCAGCACTTCAACATGTCCATGAGAGACCTATCAGTCTGACTCGACCGAATAAGGGCTGTCAATCTCAATCACGCTAACTATGCGGACGACAACACCGTATGGTGTGGCGGTGGGTTGGACGCAGCGGTGGAGCGGGCCCTGCAAGAGGCCTTGCACGCCACGGAAGAATTCTTCGAGGGCACGGGACTGGTCCTCTCGCCTAGTAAGTCGGAACTCTTGCTGTATCGACCCGATAGAAAAGGCAGCAAGTTCGACACGACGCTGGACCAAGTACCGATCGAACTCAGAACGAAGGCGGGTCAGCGCATCCAGAGGGTGGATTCTCTCAGGGTGCTCGGACTGGTCCTCAATGCAAAGGGCAGCAACGCGCAAACGATCGCGCGCCTGAGTACGAAGACGGAGAATATGCTCAGACTCGTTTGGCGAGTGACTAGCAGGAGGCGGGGGGGGGGGGCCGTCAGCGAAGCCAACCTCATAAGGATCTACCACGGCTTCCTCATAAAGCCATATCAACTACGTGGCTTCTGCGCTAGACTGGTCGCGCACAGAGGAGAACAAGATCTACTCACTCATGAGGAAGAGTATTAAACGAGTCCTCGGCGTCGCCATGACGACCAGCACGGAGAAGTTGATGCAACTCGGGGTCCACAACACCCTGAGTGAATTTGTCGAAGCGCAGGAAACGGCACAGATCGTTCGCCTCTCTACCACCAAGGCCGGCCGCCGAATACTCGAGATGACGGGTCTGGCAGCCATGGCCGAGGAGTCGTGCGCCGTCCCTCTATGCCAAGGTGAAAGGAAAGCTTTTCGAGCCTCCCCGTTCCCGAGCAGTGTTCATCCACAACAGAACGAGGCCCGGCGCGCAGCCAGTGCCCGAGCACTCACCAAGACTGCCTGGCAGAACCCAAGAGCTCGCGTCCTTCGTCGACGCGGCACGGTTTCCCGGATCAATCTCGTACGCGGCCACGGTGGCTGACCCCCAGTGCAAGATCCTGAATGCGGCGTCTATCCAACGCTCGACGGCGTCCGTCACAGAGCAAGTCGCAGTGGCGCTGGCTCTGTGCGAACCTGGGCGCGCGCAGATCTTCACGGACTCCAGGTCGGCGGCAATGGCCTTTCTCACCGGCTCGGTCTCGGCCGAGGCTGCGGCGGTGCTGAGGACCCGCAAGACTGGCACGGCCCGTCATGTCATCACTTGGTTCCCGGCTCACATGGGCTGGAACCTCTCCCCCCCCTCGATCAACCCTAATGATCTTGCCCACGACCAGGCACGAGGTGTCATCAACCGCGGCAGTCCGAGGGGCCCGGCCTCACAAGGGATCGACAGAACCACGGACCCCCTGCTTACTTTCCACGAGATCACTACTCACTACCAGCTGGGACGCAGGCAGTATCCGGCTCGTCACTCGAAGCTAGGCAGACCCCAGGCCTCGGTGCTGAGAATGCCGCAGACGGACTTCTTTCCGCCTTGCTTAGGCTGAGCCACAACATTCCGGGTGTGGATCCCCGCTGCCCAGACTGCGGGGATCCACATGCGGGGATCAACATCCAGCCATATGCTGTGACAATGTTCTGCGTTGCACCACTCGCCCTTCAACAGGCAAGAAGACTGGGATGAAGCCATCGAAAGCGACGACCTTCAAGTCCAGCTTCGGGCTGTCCAAAGGGCCTGCGACCGGGCTGAAGATCACGGTCTTCCGCTCCCGGCGCGGATGCGGGCCGCGACTACGACAACGTAGTCGCTTAGGACCAATTAAAGTTTCTTGTCTTTCTGTTTTTCGTATCCCTCGGAGCATGGCGGGGCTCCGGCGTTGTGTGCACTCTAAAAACTAGGAAGGGTATCGCAGGAGTGAAGCGGCCAATTTACTCTTCAAAGAGTTCTTTTACTCTCGCAAAAAGTCGAGTAGAGTGAAATGCATTGTTCACTCTGTCACAAAGGAGAGAGTCAAATGTGCTTTTCACTCTCCCCTTCAGAGAGAGAGAGTAGAATGCCCGTTGTACTCTTGCGGCAATAGAGAACAAAACGTAGCGTAATCTTCTGCTTCAACTGTAGGTGGCTGGCCCCGATCATGGCACTGTATCACTCATGCACCCTGAGCAAAGAACACATCGTTTTGCTTCTAGGAGAACAGGCCGCCGCAGTTCAAAGGAACGCGTATCGAGCGCTCTACTTTTCACTCGGAGTTGCTCCACCGCGCGCGCGCGCTCAAGACCGCGGAACAACACAGCACCGGAGAAAGTTGATCCGTCCAGCGAGCAGCAACGACGGCCGTGCGAGAGAGATCGTGCGTCAGCCATCTCGCGTCGACGCGAAAACACGACTGTCGTTCGTCATGCCTTGGATATAACAGCAAATCCTCCACGGTAAGTGAATTCTAACTTAGGTGCACATTGTCCGTATATGTCATGCTATCGCCAGGAAGTCGTCGCTGCGCTTAGCCGACGCGATTGACAAAGGACTAGGCATACGCGCTGTGTCTCTCGATGTCAATCGAAAAAGCCAGTCGTCGCGATAACTGCATGTGATTTTATCACTTTGCCGTTGTCCGTAAGAGCTTTAAAAATCGCAAACGCTGCCAGAACTATGGTATGTTCAATAAGACGCCAGGCGAGAGGACGCTTAAAATGGTTGGTTCACCAGCCTGTGATTCCGAGCCTATGCGGAGCGTGATTAGCGTGCGTTTTGTGTGTTTGAATTTATTCAGTTTGGCAGTCTACTGTGTACGGAACGCTGTTGAACTAAGGAATCACATAACAGAAAACGTCATTTTGCAGGCAGCGTGCTTTTTTTTTATAAATAAACCGCGCGCATGACGGTGTCTCGCGCAGGGGGAATCTGCGACCACTGAAGTTACGTGCAGCACCAGTGCTAGTTAGAAACTTTGCCGCAGGCATTCAGCTGCATGCTGCAAGAGGTCAGTTGGGCGCGTTATCTTGAACTTACTGAAAACGCATGAGGAATTTATGTTTTATGCTGAAAAAAGTGTAAACCCCATATAAGCGATTTTGCGCGCGGCAGCTACAAGCGACGCGATGGAGATGGCTGTCGCGTTCGCTCGTCGCCTATAAGTCGTACTTTGTGCGAGCGACGATTTTGAGCGACGCCTCCCCGGTGTTGCCGGTATGAGGGCTGCAATCACGCGTGACACGTGCTTTAGTAATTTACGTTGATGTATTTTACTATAAAAAGTAGCATAAAATATTTCCGGAGGTCTTGCAGTAGGTTCTTATCCTTGCAAGTATAAAAATTGAATCATTTGCTCGTTCCGCGCGACAATCAGTTGTATTTGAGCGATGTACATCCATTTCTGGCTTCGCGCTATTGGCTAATCGCTCATAGCACTTCCGGGCGAGGAGCGACGATTTCTAGATTTCCAGAACGGAGCCGTCTGTTCAAGCCACGGCCCGTATTGTCGCTCGAAGCCGGCATTCGTCGCCGTCCCGCACTAAGTCGCTCTCACAGTGTTTATCCCTAAGACTGAACTGTTTTTGCTCATGTATTGAAATGGTGTGTTTATAGGTCTGGTTTTGCCTCCTGTTGCGGTTTTAGAGCCCGGTGCGAAACTGAAAGGATGATTATGTCTACGAATTCGGTGAATTGTCGAGCAACTAGTTATGCATCGGCATCGAATATAACGGCTGCTGTGTGGAATTACAATTGCAGGGGCGCTTTGCATACGCTTATTGTTTTGGACATGCCTGTGCACTTGCTAATATGAGTTGGCGTGTCAGAGTTGTGTCATATGAACAGCTAAATCAGCCTTCCTCTGGGGGTTACAAGCGTAACGTGTGCATTTTGCTACTGCATGGCAGATCAAAATGTGTTTATCGCTTGAATATTTTTAGTACAGAAATAAAATATCAAAATAAAATGTTGCTTCAATTCCGTGTTACCAGTCGTCTGTCGCACGCACAACAATAAGTTGGTCTAATTAACAAATAACTGCGGTTTAACTGCAACTTTTACACGACTTCAAGAATCTAAAATGCTAGATTTGAAACAGCAGCAGTAGTCGAGTCTGTCAAAAATGAACTCCATTGCGCACCTCATAAATGAAAATCAGTTCATGCCTTTTAGTTAGCTTAGATGCAGGCCGTAGTGAACTTTCTTGTTAGTATTGAAATGTGGGTAAGCTTGCCATAACAAGCCTTGTTTCCCTTTTTTTATAAGCACATCCATATATCCATTGAACTGAAGGACAATATTTTCATCCATACTGAGCATCATGTTTGCAGCTATGATCCTCAAATTATGGCCTCAGCAGTGGCACAATCGAGGATGGTGCGGGGGGCGCACTGGGCACGTGCTTAGGATGTGTCACAAGTGGTGTTTGCGATACACCAGACTTATGACAGACCTATGGCGTCTGAAAATGACCAATATTCTATTTATTGGCAGGAGTATTCTAACATTGGTGACAAACAAGGATGAACTGTTGGTTATTTGCTTTTCGTTTAAATCTAAAAATTGAAGTTAGTTTAGCAGTTGACTGTTGCAGTCATTTGGATGTTTTGCATGCATTTCACTAGGAAGACTAAGAGCTAAGGCTTTCTTTTATTGTCGTGGCCTGACTGTCTTGATGTTGTTTTGCACCATGCCCTTGTGTTGAATTTTGCACACGATATTTTTCAGGCACCCGCTTTATATAACGCAAGAAGGCAGCTGCGAGGACACGAGGATGTGAAAGAGCCAGTGCAGCGCGACTTCACATAGTGCAGAGGAGCGAATGCCAAAAAATCAAAATACATTTTCATGCAATTTGGACACAAAAACTAGTATGTGGGTATATTGGGTGTATCATTTGACCCAATGTCAACAAAATCAAAATACAGTATGTTACACCAAGATGAAAATTCTCATGTGCTCTAGGCAGTCATCTTAACACGGTATATTTATGTAATGTCTCTGATTGGAAAGTCAAATCAAGTATGCTCTCTGGAGACAAACACATAGCAGCAAGTGTCATTGAAAAGTTAGAAATGTGTTTAAAAAAAGCTGATTAGTTCTGAGAAGTGACTGCTTTTGGTCTTGCCTCTCAACAGATACATCCATGTCATAAAAAAATAGTGGTACAATGAAATTGCATATTTCCTTAGTGACATGATACCTACTTGCAATGAGCATGGTGCCTGTGTTTACTATACAAAGCAACAGCCCATGCTTGGTTAGGTTAGGCCCAGTACAACTTGCAGCCATGGGTGATTGGCGCTTCTTTTTTTTATTTCTGTGTCGTGAGGTTTACTGACGTGCGTATAGGTGCAGTGGCACGCAGTATGGCTAGTACAAAAGGGGGGGGGTTCAGATATATCTATCTCACTGTGGACGACACTCTCACTGCACACGACATGTTAAATGCCATGTACGTAAATTTTACAACACTACTAATTCGAAGCGCGCACCGGTGCATAATGATGAAAAGATTTCCAGGGCACATAATTTAGTGCGTAATTTACACTAATTTCGCTCTAACCACGGGACATAATAATTTGAATATATTGCTACGGGATAGTATTTCTAATGACGAAGAGCCGAACAGTAAGAAGACGACGACGACGATTGGAAGCTAGCGTGGGCTGTTGCCTCTTGGCCAACTGCGGCGTATTGCCTTGTAAATATACTTGTAAACAGTTTTTCGTCGGTGTCTTCCTACGTAGCACATCTGGTGGAGGTGGATGTTCCCTGTACCTCGTCACGGAGATGCGCAGTGGACGGTACGTCGAGCCTTCCTTCATGGCTCCCGGCGACGACAACTCGACTCCACCGGCTCCGACACCTGCTGCCACTTCGACGACCTACATCACGCTCCCCGCTCCCCGTGATCCTGGCGTATTCTCGGCAAAAGATGGGGAAGCCGTCGAGGACTGGATCAGCCTGTACGAACACGTCAGCCGCAATAACCGGTGGGACCCCACTATCATGCTCGCCGATGTAGTCTTTTACCTCGGTGGCACACCTCGAGTTTGGTATCGCACGCACGAAGTTGAGCTCACCAGTTGGGATTCGCTTAAGCAAAAGCTCCGAGACTCGTTCGGCAACCCCTACGGTAACCAACATGCCGCGCAGAAGGCACTTTCCGGTCGTGTGCAGACGTCAACGGAGCCCTACGTCACGTACATTCAGGACGTCTTGGCTCTGTGCCGCAAAGTTGATGCACACATGACTGAGTCCGACAAGGTCTCCCACATCGTCAAAGGCATTGCGGATGACGCCTTCAACTTCAACGGGGCGGCACCTAAGAGTGCCGCCGCGTGGAACTCGCTAAAAGCCGACGTATAGACCAACAGTTTGCCCGTCATCCCAACACCCCAGCGACATCTTACTGTGCCGACGCTCTTCGTCCCAACAACACTGGCGATATTACCAGGATTGTCCGGCGTGAGATCGAGGCAGCGTATCCGGCTGCCTTCGACTCCAGCCCCTCCAATGCACGTGCTGTCACTGTTTCCCTGATCCAGGCAGTTGTTCGCCAGGAGTTCGCCAACACGGGTATTCACACCATCTGCTCGGCCCATCGCCCTGCTACCCACCCGGCTTCTTCGATTCCGCCCCGTCCCGCACCTTCTTACCCACCACGTTTCCGCAACCCATATGAATGGTGCACTGCAGACGAAAAGCCAATTTGTTTTCACTGCCATCAAATTGGGCACATTTCTCGGCACTGTCGCAGTCGCTGGAGTTCCCCGAACCAATCTACATATACTGCCCACTCTGCTGCCCGCTCAGATAATGCCGCCCCCGATTCCCCTGCGCCGAAGCGCCCCTATTCTCGTTCGCCTTCGCCCCAACGACAAAAATCTCGCTCCCCCCAGCCCCGTCGCTCCTATTCGCCGACTCCCTTCGGACGCCGCTCCCTGCCGGAAAACTAGGCGATGCAGCGCCTCGAGGTGACGCTGCATTGCTCCCTACGCCTCCAAATCCTCTCCTGACGTTGCCCGCTCATCTGAACCTTCTTGACGTGCAAGTCGACGATGTTCCTGTATCTGCTCTCATGGAGAGTGGGGCGCATTTGTCGGTAATGAGCGCTGACCTTCGTAACCAGCTGAGGAAGATAATCACGCCCGCCACGACGCCTGTTGTCCGTTTCGCCGATGGCGGAACAGCCCCTGTAATTGGTATGTGTGCCGCCCGCGTCTCCTTCGCCGATCGCTCCACTACCGTGCTATTCACAGTCATCGCTCACTGTCCCCACGACATCATCCTCGGCCTAGACTTCCTCTCCGCACATTCTGCTCTCATCGAATGCTCCGCCAGTACTCTCCGCCTCGACCTGCCTGTTCTGGATACCGCTGAACAACACCCTACTCGCCTCAGTTCCGTCGACTTCGTTCGCTTGCCACCTTCGGCACTGACTTACGTTGAATTCGTGTCATCCCCACCAGTCTCCGACGGTCACTACATCGCGGCTCCTATGAAAGACGTCCTCCTTACACACGGGATCACAGTACCTCATGGAGTTTTATCTATTACGGCGAATTCCGTCTGCCTGCCAGTGGTCAATTTTGGCTTGACGACACAATTGCTGCCACGCGGGATGTCTCTGGCCCAACTTTGCTCATTCGAGGATCACTCTATATCTTCAATTTCAGTAGACGACAATTCAGCCGATCCTTCTCTACCATCGCAGCCGGCAACTTGTACCGTTGCCAACTTACAGAAAATGATTGCACCCGACATGCCGTCCGAGCACGCTCGTGCGCTCTACCGCGTTCTGATTTGCTACAACGATATTTTTTACTTTAGCGTTCGTCCTTTGGCCCAAACAACTGCTTTTAAACATCGCATTAATACCGGCGATGCCCCTCCTATTCATCGCCGCCCGCATCGAGTATCACCGGCTGAGCGTCAAGTTATTCACACCGAAGCTCGCAAAATGCTTGCAAAGAACATTATTGAACAGTCATGTAGTCCATGGGCGTCACCTGCTCTGTTGGTAAAAAAGAAGGACGGCTCATGGCGCTTTTGCGTGGATTATCGGCACCTTAACAGGGTTACCAAAAAGGACGTGTATCCCCTACCTCGGATTTATGACGCCCTTGACTGCCTCCACGGTGCTCGCTATTTCTCCTCTATTGACCTTCGCTCCGGCTATTGTCAGATTGTCGTGGACGATCTCGACCGCGAGAAGACTGCCTCTGTACGACCCGACGGTCTTTAACAATTCAAAGTGATGCTGTTCGGTCTACGTAACGCTCCTGCCACTTTTGAACGCATGATGGACTCCCTTCTTCACGGTTTCAGATGTTCCACGTGCCTGTGCTACTGTACGACGTTATAGTATTCTCCCCAACATTCGCTACGCACCTGGAGCGCCTCTCAGCAGTCCTGGACGTATTTCGGCGAGCCGGTCTGCAACTCAACGCATCGAAGTGCTAATTCAGCCGTTGTCAGATTACAGTCCTTGGGCATCTCGTTGACGCGAACGAAGTGCAACTGGACCCAGGCAAGATCCATGCTGTTACGCACTTCCCTGTTCCAAAGTGTGTCAAGGATGTGCGCAGCTTCATCGACCTTTGCTCGTACTTCCGCCGTTTCATGAAAAATTTCACGGCCATAGCACGACCACTAACCGAGCTTTTGAAAAAAGAAGACCCTTTCCAGTGGGGCGATAACGAGGCCTCTGCATTCTCGCTTCTAATCGACCCTCTCATAACGCCTCCCGTTCTGGCCCATTTCGATGCTTCTGCGCCTACCGAAGTCCGTACTGATGCCAGCGGTCACGGAATTGGCGCAGTACTGGCACAACGCCAGCGTGGCCTCGACCGTGTTATCGCTTACGCCAGCAGGCTCCTCTCGCCAGCGGAGCGCAACTATTCCATCACTGAGCGTTAGTGTCTGGCCCTAGTTTGGGCGGTTGCGAAGTTCCGCCCATACCTATATATGACCGACCCTTTTTCGTTTTCGCAGACCATCGCGCGCTTTGTTGGTTATGCTCATTGAAAGACCCTACAGGAAGACTTGGTCACTGGGCCTTACGCCTCCAAGAATATTCGTTCTCTGTCACCTGCAAATCTGGCCGACTACACAAGGAGGCTGACTGCCTTTCTCGCTACCCGGTAGACGAGCCTGGCGACGCCGACAGTAGTACCGCCGACGGCATTTTCTCTGTGTCTGCCTTAGCTAACATCGCCGATGAGCAGTACCGAGACCTATCGCTGCGAGTACTCATCGAGCGTCTGCGCTCTACACCTACTGACGCATCCGTTCACCGATGTGTCCTCCCGGGCGGCATTCTGTACCGAAGGAACTTCCTCTCTGATGGCCCTGATCTTCTTGTCGTCCCAAACATCTACGACAGACTGTGCTCTTTGAGATGCATGACGCACCCACTGCAGGACATCTTGGGGTAACCGCACGTATGACCGCGTCCGCCGCCGCTTCTATTGGCCTGGTCTCGTTCGCTCCGTCCGACGCTATGTTGCTGCCTGTGATCCCGGCCAGCTTCGGAAAACACCTCAGGTGCTACCTTCCGGTCATCTCCAGCCGATCACCGTCCCTGTGGAACCATTGTTTCGTGTTGGATTAGACCTCCTCGGTCCCTTTCCCACGTTATCCTCCGGGAACAAATGGGCAGCCGTCGCAACTGATTACGCCACCCGATACGCTATCACGCGGGCTCTCCCTACCAGTTGCGCCACTGATGTCTCGGACTTTCTCATGCGTGACATTATCTTAGCGCATGACGCCCCGCGACAGCTGCTTACTGACCGTGGTCGTAACTTCCTGTCGAAAGTTGTCGTCGACATTGTGCGTTCCTGCTCTATTCAACACAAGCTGACTACCTCATACCAACCTCGAACAAATGGCCTGACAGAGCGGTTAAACCGTACTCTTACCGACATGCTGTCCAAGTACGTTTCGAAGGACCACCATGACTGGGACCTTGTCCTTCCTTACGTCACATTTCCTTATAATTATTCCCGGCACGACACCGCCGGATTTTCTCCATTTTATCTACTCTACGATCACGAACCGACCTTGCCCCTTGACACGGTACTTCGTCCTGCTGCGACCTCAGCAACCGAGTATGCGCGCGACGCCACCGACCTCACCGACCATGCACGCCAGCTTGCCCGTGCTCGACTGACGGACTCGCAAACCACGCAGCAGCGTCAGTACAACGCCCGCCACCGTGACGTACAGTTTTCGCCTGGTGCACTCGTGCTCCTGCGGTCGCCCTCTCGTCACGTCGGACTTTCAGAAAAGCACCTTTCGCGATACACAGGGCCCTACCGCGTGCTGCGCCAGGTGACGCCTGTGACGTACGAAATTGCTCCTGTGCGTTCAACCTCGTCATCTACTCTGGCATCAAGTGATGTCGTGCACGTCAGTAGGCTCAGGACCTACTACACTGCTTCAGAGTCCGGCCTTTAGTCGCTCCGGGACGGCGCTTTTGCCGCCTGGGGTAGTGCTACGGGATAATATTTCCAATGACGAAGAGCCGAGCAGTAAGAAGACGACGACGACGATTGGAAGCTAGCGCGGGCTATTGCCTCTTGGCCAAAAGTGGCGTCATCATCATCATCATCAGCCTGGTTACGCCCACTGCAGCGCAAAGGCCTCTCCCATACTTCTCCAACAACAATGGCGTATTGCCTTGTAAATATACTTGTAAATAGTTTTTCGTCGGTGTCTTCCTACGTAACAATATTATATTGCACGGAAAAAGCTAGAGCGAACTAAATTGTGGGTCAGTTTCGTGTGTATACATATAGTCTTTCTTATGCATTGGGTTTTCGCGTAATGCATTACCCGTTGACAGCCTATCTTAAGTGTGTACTCTGTTTACATTACAGTTGTTTATTAGTTTACTCATTTGTTTTGCGACTTATGAAATGCCGGCGTATATATATTTTCCACATTTGACATAACCCTGTATGTTTTGTAGGGACAACCCAGGACGTGCATTTCTCAGCGCCAGTCAACTGCCAGAAGTGACTCAAACACAGACCACCAGTACGTGGACATCAATTGCAATTTCACATTATGCAGTTGGATGCTGCCTTGTACTGAGGCTTTTTTTAAT
Organism: Dermacentor variabilis; assembly: GCF_050947875.1. Classification (NCBI taxonomy): domain Eukaryota; kingdom Metazoa; phylum Arthropoda; class Arachnida; order Ixodida; family Ixodidae; genus Dermacentor; species Dermacentor variabilis. The sequence goes on along the minus strand of NC_134570.1, from coordinate 168,090,901 downwards.
GATGTTCTCAGGTACATTTTGACCACAAAGGTGCAATCATGTCTAACAGACGCATATATGGTTGCTATTCTCTGCGAGGGCGTGTTGTTGTGTTCGTGAAGCATTTGTGTTTGGCAGTATTGTCGCCCAATGAGTCAGATATAAACACTGTAACTCGCCACTGCCGCGAAGTTGTTGCGATAAACGCGATATCTTATGACGCTGTAAAGTTATTTCATTAATTCGAAGAATGTTTTGCAGCAGGAAAAAAGGTTGCTATTCCAGGTAAACATGTCTTTTTCTCACAAGTTATTTAGCCAAACTGTGGATGCGTGAAATTCGTGACTTATGAATAGATTTTAATTCATTCTTTAGTAATGCTTCTAACAGAGACTAGAAATAGCATGTGATTACCTCTCCAGTCAGCAGATTATACACTTACAGCCATACGTGGTAGTTCCATGCAGTCTCGCACTCTATATAACGTTTCTTTCAGCAGCATTCGAACTGGTGGCTGCGTTTTCAGAAGGAGAAGTGCACTTGGCACAGTATATGTATGTTCGAATTTGGTTTTCTTTGGATGTCTCGGCTCACTGGCACAAACAGAGCAAAAATCAATTGCACCATGAGGCTGACGACGCCTTCTGCTGCTAGAAATGCCGCACTTCATATGTTATAGTACTGCATGACATTTAAATCAAGGCTAGCACATAAAATGATCCAGAAAACTAACCGCTGTTATAGCTATTTTCCTGAAAGAAAGCTTGTCCTTTATGGGCTGTGTTAATCTCAGTTCTCTACCGATGTTTCAGTAGTATTATCCCCCAGTGAGTGAGAGATTGGGGGCAATTAATCATGTTAGTGTTTAAATGGTGTGCTAAATATCTGCATTTGTTCCAACAAAATTGTCTAGATTTATTGTGTAGTGTACAGCTCATGAAGCCGTCAGCAACTACTGAGTTGCCAACATGCATATGCATTTGTCACTATACAGGTGGCACTCGGCTGTACCACTGCAGTGCGGCCGAAATTGCCAGCACCAGCGGCTTTGCAACAGCTGTTTCACAGCATGTCGGTATGTGCTAATCTATAGTTATGTTGGGATGGACCACTGCTACTCTGTATTTTGGCAGATCCATATGATAAGTTATGTAATGGGCACAGTGAAAACCTTTGAATGTTTTACTATGGTACATAGAAAGGCTCTCCTTTTCGTCACTGGAGCAGGGGAGAAGAACATGCAGGCGCTCCTGATTGTACATACAGTTCAAAACATCAGAGAGACATATATATATATATATATATATATATATATATATATATATATATATATATATATATATATATATATATATATATATATATATATATATATATATATACCAGGGTGTCTACCAACCGGGAAAAACCGGGAATTCTCAGGAATTTTGAGCAGTCTGGAGAAAGTCAGGGAAAACTCAGGGAATTTGGGCCTCTATCAGGGAAAATTAGCGGCAGTTTGATTGAAAGGATCGAGAGAGAGAGTAAAACATCTTCATTATTAACATTTGAATGGCGAGGGCAGTGTGGGCGGAACCCTCAGTCCAGGGTCCCTAAGATAATTCCGGCGATGTTTCGAGCCCGTTGTATCACAGCTCGGAGTACCTCGGGAGGTCCGTCGCAGAGGGCATCGTCCCACAGCTCTTTTTTGCGTAGGGGGTAAAGGAGAGTTGGCAAAGGAGAAAGTCGTTTGCAGTGCACTCAATTGTGACGTGGCAGATTGTGGGCGAGCTGCCACAGCCAGGGCAACGATCTGCATGAAAGTGTGGGCAGGATTTATTGAGAGAGACAAGATTTGGAAACGTTGCGATTTCTAACTGGTGTAATGCCACTGCTTCCTCCCGCGAGAAAGACGGCGGTGGTGCGGCGTGGGTGCGACGAATGCGTGTATAATGACGGGGTATGTCTTTGTAACGGAGCAAGGGTTCCCCCCTCTCTGAACTAGTCGCCTCACCACGCCGAGTCGCCTGGAGGGAAATTTCTCCGGCAACCGCATGTGTGCGTTCGTTACCCGGCAGCGGGGTATGACCAGGGGTCCACAGTAAGTGGATGCGGGGAGGTGTGGTTGGTCTATTTTGCGGGATCTGTTTGAGAGTTTGGTGCGCCGCTCTCGGGATGACATATCCTGATAGGAATGGCCGGCATGCCTGTTGCGAGTCCGTCAATATATACACTTCCTCAGGAACACGGATGGCGTATCCAATTGCAAGAGCAACACCGAGAATTTCTCCGTAAGCGGCATTTGTTCCGCCCATTGCAGCAGAGTCTCTCAGGTATTTGGTGCCATCCAAAACTACTGAGGTATAGCCCTCTTGAGTGCGTGATGTGTCCGTGTATAAAGTATGTGTTTCCGGGATGTTTGCAAGCATGCGGCCAATGTATCGTACACGGGCTTTGCGCCGCCCTTTGTCATGCTCGGGGTGCATATTACGTGGCAATGGATGAATACTTAGTGCTTCCCGCAGGGGCGTCTGCGTCAGCAGGCGTTTGGTGTGTTGCGACACCACCGTACCCGAGCACACGAGGGTTGGACCCTCCCGCGTGTAGCCGTGCGCGGCTTAGCCGTGTCCGGGGAAAGGGGGATCGTGGAGGTTGAGCTGATGCCGGGTGTTCGGACCTTTAATGCCCACCGGTAGAGGCATCACAACTCTTTGGCCTCTGCTTCACGTAGACGGCACCCCCGGACTGACCCACCCGGGGGAAATTGGTAGTTGCCTTTTCCTGTCTTTCTCCCTCCCTCTAGCCTTCGTATTTCTCTGACATTCCACCTTTCCTGTCTTCTCCTGGCTTCCTTTTACTTCCATTTTTTCCAGGCAGCAAGGGTTAACCCTGCGTGAATGGCCAACCTAGGTTATTTCATATTTGGTTATAATAATGACGTACAGCTCGTGTTTACAGGACCTGTTCTTACAGTCCCTGTAGCGTCCCCTTGTAGGACTTCATGGTGGGTGGCTGGCGTTATTGCCGAAAATTCAATCAGTTTATGGCAACCTTCTTCCCTCCACTTCTTCATCGCCCTCAGAAAAGAGGGCGCGTCCATGAAGTATTCCAGTTCTTTGGTCGGCAAGAAGAATCCTTCCCTCGTTTTCACGTAATCCACTCTGAAAAACCAGCTAAACCAGTTCGAACAATATCACCATTCCTTGCTTCTAAGACATTGACTGAAGTTTTTGGTCCAGGATATAAGGCGTCAAGGATGGCAAGCGGTGATCTCCTCTTGGAATTTCGCGATCACAAACGTTACGAGAAATTGACAAAACTAGTGTCATTTGGGAAACCCAAGTAATTGTAACCGCGCACCGTACGATGAACACGAGCCGCGGTGTTGTCTCGGATGATGACTTGCTGGAGCTCACTGAGGTTGAACTCTTGGAGTGCTTCAGTGACCAGAAATGTTATCAATGTTAAAAGAATTAAGATCAGGCGTGACAGCAAAGAAATCAAGACCAAACACATTATACTCACATTCGGCTCAAGTATTCTGCCCGAGTCTGTAGAGGCCGGGTACATAAAGGTCCGTGGCAGGCCATATGTGCCAAATCCCCTCAGATGTTTCAAATGCCAACGTTTCGACCACAGTTCGCAGAGCTGCCGAGGCCGTCATACCTGTGCGAAATGCAGTGCCCTTGAACACGCCACTGAAGCTTGTAAGAACTCTCTCCACTGTGTAAACTGTGATGGGGATCACGCCGCGTACTCGCAGTCGTGCCCCTCCTGGAAGAAGGAAAAAGAAATTGTAACGATAAAAGTGGAAGAGAATATATCGTTCAAAGAGACTAGAATGCGGGTAGCATACCTGCTAAAGAAAAGCTTTGCCGAAGTGGCGCATCAGGGGGCAGCGTCACAACGGCTTCCGGCGGCTGTCCGATATACAAGCAGTGAGTCGGCAGTTACGCCATCTGCCCCCACAATGGTCGCAGCTAGCGCTGCTCCACCAACTGAGCAGAAGGGACCATGAACCCCGAAGGTGGGCGCAGCCGAGGCTGCCCCAACCTCCCCGGCCCCTTCCAGCGCTGGCCACAGCCGACGCAGTCAAATCCCTCAGGGAGCCCCGTCGACCTCCGGGCTGGTGGGCGCAGGGGTCTTGCCTTCCGAGGCGGGACTCTCACGGAAAACTTCTCGCTCGCAAGAGCATGTGTCCGGCGCCTCACAAGAGGCAATGGACACTACACCTGTCCTCACGGCGCGCCATGCGCCTAAGGAGCGGCGAGGCTCCCTCGAACGCTCCAGAAAGGGCAAGACCCCGATTACAGGGCCTCGAAAGAGCTCTGTAACGTAAGGCATCACTTCCTTTTCTGTATTCACAGCACCAATTTCCTTTAAAAATGGCCACACAAATAATTCAGTGGAACGTTAGAGGTCTTCTTAGAAACCTTGATGATGAGCAAGAACTCATCCACAAACATAATCCAAAAGTGCTGTGTTTACAGGAAACACACTTAAAATCCAAACACACAAACTTTCTCCGAAGTTCTGTTACGTTTCGCAAAGATCGCGATGATGCCGTCGCATCATCGGGTGGTGTTACGATTGTCACTCATAAAAGTATAGCCTGTCAACCTCAACAGCTACAAACGCCCCTTGAAGCAGTGGCGGTGCGAGTTGTTCTGCTAAACAAACTTATCACTATTTGCTCGCTTTATATACCCCCACATTACAAACTAAGCAAACATGAATTTCAGTCCTTTATAGATGAATTGCCAGAACCTTATGTGGTTCTTGGCGACTTCAATGCACACAACTACCTGTGGGGCGACCCTCGTATAGATGCGCGAGGACGTCTTGTTGAGGAGTTCCTTTTTTCTTCTGGTGCGTGCCTGTTGAATAAGAAGGAACCCACATATTACTCTCTCGCAAACAGAACCTTTTCTTCAATAGATCTTAGCCTAGTCTCCCCGTCACTACTGTCTCACCTTGAATGGGAAGTTAACAACAATCCTTACGGGAGCGACCACTTCCCCATGCTACTAAGAACATATAAATAAACGAATATCTACCACAGGCTCCTAGGTGGAAGATTGAGACAGCTGAATGGGAGAAATTCCGAACTCTTAGTAGTATCTCGTGGGCTGATATGTCTTCTTTAGAAATCGAAGCTGCTGTGGAGTACTTTACAGCATTCGTTGTAGATGCCGCATCTAAATGAATATGTGGCTTGGCACGCGAACGGCGCATCCCGTGGTGGAACGACGAATGTAGGACCGCCCGTAAGAAACAAAACAAAGCGTAGGGGTTGCTACGCGCCTCTCCCACTGCGGAGAATCTTATTCACTTTAACAAGGCAAAATTTGAAGGGAGGAGAACGCGCCGACAGGCCAGAAGAGAGCGTTGGTAGAAGTTTTTATCAGGAATCAACTTCTATACAGACGAGGCCAAAGTCTGGAACAGGGTTAATAGCATAAGAGGGCGACAAACGTACTTTGGTAAACACACAAGGCGATACCCTGCAGGACCAGGCTGATGCTCTCGGTGAACACTTCAAGCGCGTGTCTAGCTCCACTCACTATTCGGAGAACTTTCCTAAATATAAAGCAATGGAAGAACTCAAGCCTCTGAATCGGAAATGCACGCCAAACGATCCTTATAATCGTCCTTTTACCATTGCTGAACTTAAAGCTTCCTTATCAGCTCGTCGGAGCTCTGCACCGGGCCCCGATAGAATCATGTATGATATGCTTAAACACCTGCACTCCGACACACAAACCACGCTACTCACACTTCTCAATACTATCTGGGCTGCTGGTTATCTCCCAGCAAAATGGAAGGAGGCTATTGTGATCCCTGTTTTGAAGCATGGTAAAGACACTTCATTGCTTACTAGCTACCGTCCTATAGCGCTTACGAGCTGCCTCTGTAACCTTTTTGAAAAAAATGATCAATCGCCGTCTCGTACATCTCCTAGAGTACAGTAAAATGCTTGATCCATTTCAATGTGGTTTTCGGGAAGGGCGATCTACAACCGACCATCTTGTGCGCATCGAAGCGAGCATTCGCGATGCCTTCCTGCACAAGCAATCTTTCTTGTCTGTATTTCTGGACATGGAAAAAGCGTACGACACAACCTGGCGGTACGGAATCCTGCGCGATCTTTCCGTGCTAGGTGTCCGCAGGAATATGTTAAATATAATAGAGAGCTACCTAGAGAACCGTACATTTTGAGTGAAAATAGGTCCTGCACTGTCGCGTACATTCATACAGAAAACTGGGGCATTCTAGCGTGGCGTACTCAGCTGCATGCTCTTTGTCGTGAAGATGAACTCGCTGCGTGCATCTTTACCACCAGTTATTTTCTCGTCCGTCTACGTAGAGGATATACAAATAGGTTTCACATCCTGCAACCTCACAGTCTGCGAGAGACAGGTACAGCAGGCCCTAAACAAGGTGTCCATGTGGGCAGATCAAAATGGATTCAAAATCCACCCCCACAAAAGTTCTTTGGTTCTCTTCGCAACAAAGAGAGGCCTGGTCCCAGATCCTTTTCTAGAAATGGGCGGACAACAAATTCCTTTTAACAAACAGCACACATTTCTAGGTATTATACTTGACTCCAAGCTTAGTTTCATTCCACACATAAAATATCTAAAAACAAAATGTCTAAAAACACTGAACTTACTTAAAATCCTATCCCACACAACATGGGGTAGTGACAGGAAGTGTTTACTGAATCTTTACAGGAGCCTAGTTTGATCAAGATTAGATTATGGTGCCGTAGTTTATCACTCTGCCACCCCGAGCGCGTTAAAGATATTAGACTCTGTTCACCATCTGGGAATCCGCCTGGCCACTGGCACATTTAGAAGAAGCCCTGTTGAAAGTCTGTATGTCGAGTCAGATGAGTGGTCACTCCATTTTCAGAGAACATACATCAGCTGTACTTATTTTCTGAAAGTGCGTTTTAATAAGGAACATCCGTGTTTGCTGGGTTCCTGGCCATAGAGGAATCGAGAGAAATATGCTTGCCGACGAGATCGCCAAATCAATAGCATCGCAAGGTATTATCCGTTCTGCTGCTGTCCCTGCCGTAGACATCAAGCCTTTCCTAAGGAAAAAACTGCGAACCCACTGGCAACGCTTGTGGGACGCTGAAACGAGTAGTAAACTTTACCTAATTAAGCCGAAGTTAGGTTTCTTCACCGAAATACGAAAACACGAAGAACAGATGTCCTATTCACTAGACTGAGAATAGGACACACATTTGGCACTCATATCTTTCTCTTCACCGGTAACGAGCCTCCAACCTGTGGTAGATGTGGCGACCGGCTGACCGTCCTCCATGGCTGACCGTCCTCCTGGAGTGCCGGTAAGCCGAAAGAGACAGGAGAAAACATTTTCCTTTTGCATACAGCTATCACGTCCCTCTGCATCCGGCCATGTTTCTTGGTGTAGAACTGCTTTGTAAGACCAAAGCAGTCCTCGCTCTCTTAAAGGATGTTGTGCTACATGTTACAAGCCCATTCATTTCTTAGCGCATCCTCTTTCTAGAGGATATCGCTAGAATAGATTCTCTCTATAGCACATGCCTCTAGGTCCTTGCGTATCAAGGGCCCCGGTGAGGCAGTAGTGCTCTAGACAATATACATCTAGACAATCACATATTTTATATATTGCATCATTCTTTCTCAATACATTTTATAGTTCATAGTACACGCCAATAGTCATTCCAATAATGTTATTACTCATACATTTTATGAAATTTGCATCATCTCTTTTAGGCCCCTTTACAGCCACGGCGCATTAAGATCATTGAACCAATCAGGCACTGCGAACTCATTAATCATTAGCATGGCGCTCTTTGGCCACATCTGGCCCTTGCGCCATTAAACATCAAATATTCATTCATTGCTTAGTGCTTGGCGTATCGCTGACAACAAGATCGTTGGACGGGTTTCAGACTCAAGGGGTGGGACAGAGTATCCTAGCCGTTTGAGAAGATCGCGGCCAATAGGAGTGAGTAGGAGGCGCTGGCGATGGCTGACCCAATGTGCCTCTAGCAGCTCGCCTAGTGTGTTATGTGTCCCTAAGTTAAGGAGATGGCGTGTGGAAGTATAACTCGGGAGGCCATGGGCCAGCTTCGTCGCTTTGCGAATCATTGCGTCTATGCGAAGTTGTTGCGCTTGGGTCAACCGCTAAAATGGGAGAAGGTATGTAAGGCGGCTGATCACGCATGCCTCCACCAAGCGCAGCAGGTCCTCTTCCCGAAGGCCCGAGCGCCTGTTGGAGACCCTCCGGATCATAGCCAGAGTTTGCTCAATCTGTCTCGATAGAAGGGAAACAGTGTAGTTTGACCTGCTTGGACGTGTGGGCCGAGGATACGAGCACGATTAACCTGCGGTATCGGTGTGCCATCCACGTGCACATTTATAGGGGGAGTAGAGGAAGGGCTCCGGGGGCGATTGATTATGAGCTCGGACATTTCTGCAGCACATCTTAAGCCGCATTTTCTCGCGTACTCGGAAACTGTATCGACTGCTTGCTGCAGTCGGTCCTGGATGGCTCCGTCGGAACCCCGTGTCGACCAGATAGTAATGTCGTCCGCATAAATAGCGAGTGCGGCATCAGGAATCTGGTCAAGTAGCCGAGGGAGCCCTGCGAGCGCGATATTGAATAGAGTGGGGGAAAGAACTGAGCCCTGGGATGTCCCACGTCCTACAAGGCGAATCGTACCGAATCGATGAGGTCCGATTCCTACGGTGGCTGTGCGATCTCGAAGAAATGTGCGGATATAGTTGTACATACGAATTTCATAGTGTGAATGTGCAACATTGCGAAGGATGAGGTCATGTTCAACATTATTGAATGCCCCTTTTAGGTCTAAGGCAATGAGTGCTTCGTTTGGGCGGACGACGGAGGTCCTATGACTTCCTCCCGCAATTCTAAAAGCACATCTTTGGCAGACAGATGAGCCCGACAACCGAATTGAGTGTTAGAAAAGAATGATTTTTCGTCGAGGAAGGGCTGCAGACGCCGCAAGAGTACATATGCTCCATGAGCTTACCCATGCAGGATGTTAGGGAGATGGGTCGTAAGTTTTCAACCTTAACAGGATTGCCCGATTTAGGGATCAGTGTGATGTCGGCGTGTCACCATGCTTGGGGAAGCATTCCCATTGCGCCAGAAATCATTGAAGATATGGGTGAGGTGGCTAATATCCGCGTCACTGAAGTTACGAAGGATGCCGAATCGTATGTGGTCGGCTCTCGGTGCCGTGTTGCGGCGTAGGTTTTGTAGGACCACCCGCACCTCGTCAGATGTGATGTCTGCATCGAGCAATTCGTTCGTGTCGCCTACATAAGGATAGTGAGGGTACTGCGGCGGCGGGCCTCTGGGTATAAAATGCTTCTCTAGCTCTCTTAGGAGTGTCGAGACATCGTCCCTATACTCGTGCACTAGGATGTGCAGCTGTTGAAATGTTTTTCCCTTTGTTGTGGTGGAATCTGTGAGTGAGCGAAGAATCGATCAAGTTTTTGCTGTGCTCAATGTGCCTGAGAGGCGATCACGAAATCCTCGCCAGCTATTCCTCGAAAGGATCTCTGCATACTCCTCAGATTCCCGTGTAATTTGATCTATACGTTTACTAAGTTTGTGGTTGAGGCGTTGTCGTTTCAATCGTCATGTCAACCCTCTGCGGACGTTCCAAAAATGAAGTAAATGCGGTTCTATGTCTGCTGTCTCGGTTGTGGTGCTCAGTGTGCTCGTGGTGGCCTCTAGATCGTGTGCGAGAGAGTCAAGCCAGCGTTGGTACCCTTGTTCGCTCAGGTGGGTCCTGGCGACGTTCCCTGAATTTCGCACAATCCGTTATACGCACATTTCGCTCGGGGCTGCGCGATCCCCGTAATGACAAGGTGGCTGCCACAATGTAGTGGTCATTACCAAGGTGCTCCTCTAAAGGCCCGTGCGCAACGACTGGCCCAGTATTGCGCACGAAGGTAAGGCCAGCGCAGGTGTCACGAGATACGCTGTTGCCTATTCGAGTGGGGTACTCTGGGTCGGTGAGCAGTCTGTATCTCATCTTACAGATGGCATTCCATAAGCGGGTCCCTTTAGCCTGCGATTTAACGTACCCCATGCAGTATGCGAAGCGTTAAAATCGCCGGCCACCACACAAATCCGTCCAAACCTACCAAATTCTGTTAGTAGGTTCTGAAAACAGTGCGTTCGCGAGCGGGGGAAACTATGCATTGAGTATAAACAGACTCTCGCTGCGTTTACCTTGCGTAATTATTTCCAATATTTGATGAGGAATGTCAATGTTAGTGGTATGCATGCAACTTGTAACATGTTTCGAAACTAAGGCTCCCACAAGAGGAGAGACACCCGAGAGCGTGCTGTAGCCAGATAAAGAAGCGGTGCAATTGACTTCCTGTAAGAGGATGACATCGGGTGGGTTCGTGAATGTGGCGATATACTGCTCTAGGGAACCTCGTTGTCGGCGGAATCCCCTACAATTCCACTGCCACACCACTAGTTGCTCCGCTTTACGCGGCGCCATCATCATCGCGAGAGGAAGCAGGCGGTCGTGCATAGGGATGCGGGCGCCGGGTGCCCACATTTGAACGTTGCGGCCGAGAGCCTTGGTCGGAAAGCGCGCTTTCGTTCTTACAGATAAACTAAGGAACTTGCATGCGTGCGAAAGTGCACGCTATACATGATTTCACTTGCTCCGTAATCCCTAGTTGAAGGGCCTCCATTTGGCGTTCTATCCGGTCTAGAGCCGACTGCATACTAGTGCTCATGTCTGCCACCAGCGCGTCCATTTGTTTTTGCAGGGGCTCACAGCGCGCCTCCATGTCACGACATAGGCGGGCTATTTCTAATAGAGAATCGGGATTTGATAACGAATTGGTAATAGGAGAAGGGGTAGGGAGAGATTTACGGGGCGGAGCGAGCTGTGGGGGACCCTCCGCCCGACCTACCTCCCGAGTCGCCTCCATTGTTTTCTTCTCCGGGGTCCGCTGCACCCCTGAAGGGAACAGGGTCACCATGGCTGGGGCGTTGGTCTGCAGGGCCTTCCTGTAGGGTTGTTCGGAAGATGGGGAAGGAGGACGCCTCTCTGAGAGGCGCACCGATGCCTCGCAGGATCGGGACCGAGACTTGGAGCGGGTCCGGAACTTGCGACGGGATCTCGAACGGGTCTCCGACCGGACTTGTCTGGTCTCCTTCATTGGGTCGCGCGACGTTCGGGTCTCCGCCGTATCTGTGGTAGTGGTCGGGTCGCTGGAGGGTTGGAGTTCACGCTGCTCTTCCTCGAGAGCTTTCCGCACCCAAGCTTTTTTCAGTGTCTGCCTAGCACGCCGCGGGCAGTTTGGATCCGCTGTAGGGTGGGTCCCTTCACAGGAACTGCAGTGTGGGGTGCACAGATGTGACGGGGTGGGGTTGTCAGTCCCGCAAGTCGCGCAAATGACCACATGCGGCATAGGACAGTAATGCGCCCAGTGGTCGAGCTTGTGACATATCTTGCAGACCAGTTGGCGGGGTCGATGGGGGTAGCAGCGGAGTTCTGCACCATAGAAACGCACGTAGCGAGGCACTTTAAGTCCTTCAAATGTTACCAACGTAACGTTGGTTTGACCCATCATTCGTGCTTGAAGTATTCGAGTTCCAGGAGCCAAAAGCTCATCCACTAGCTTGGAAAATGGTGTACCGGGAAAAAGAGCAGGAACAATTCCCTTGCATGAGTTGTCTGGGGCCGGAAAATATGTTGTGATGGGATAGACCCGCTCACCAAGGTTCAGCTCCCTCACCTTGTACAGTGCGCCTGCTACGTGTGACTGGGGTGTGCTGATGATTGCCAAGTTGTGCTGAGGTCGCACTCGAAATATGATGTCCCGACGATCGTCGGTGGTCAAGCCGGCTGCACTCCATAGAGCACTGGCGAGTTCTGGGTGCGTCCACTTATCGAGGCAAAGTCCTCCGTGACGCCGCAGAATTACCTTTTCATCGTGCAAAGAAAGTTGAGGCAGGTTGTGATTCCGACTACGCTTGCGTACGGTAGGCTGGCAGGCGTCCGGAATGCCCAAGATGTTCTCGGCGGGTTGCGTCTTAGCGTGCGTTTGACGCATGCGTCGCTTATGTATGGCTGTTTTCCAACAGCCACCTGTGTCGTCGTAAATGTTCGGGGTAGCATCTTCCCCCATCCTTTCCCCGTTCGGATTGTCAACCTCTCGTTGTTGGGAGGGAAAATTTGCGACGATGGGGATCGGCGGCCACACCCGCGGTATCCAGCTCCGGCGTCTTTGTTGTTAACGCGCGCGGCGTTCTCCGTCGCAGATTGCGTCTTCTGCTCGTTGGAAAATGACGTTACGGTAGATAAATGCTCCATCGAAAGGGAGCGGTGAATTGGCCGAAGACCCTTTGCACGCACGTTTAGTACATGGGCCTCGGAAGAGCTAGTCGCTTGGCACTCTTGGTTCATGGTGTAGAAAACACGCCAAGCCAGCTATGGCCCCTGCAGGGGCAGCCGCGTTGGAACTGCCTCAGGGTTGTAGAGTCGCGGGGAGCGGCAAAAAAGTCCCGGGAAGAAAAGGCGGTCGGTGGGAAATGGCGAGAAAGCCGCTTCCCATATGACTCCGGGCGAAAGCGGCCCGGGCAAGGGCGCTCAAGGGTGGTCGGTGAAGGTCGCGTAGTCTCGGTGGTTGCGTCAGCGCACGGACAACACATCCGTTCACTTCGGCCGACTGATTGAAACTCAAGGGTCGAAAGTCGCGGTAATGTTGGCTCGAGGAACAGACAGGATCCGTAATCAATCTTCTTCGACGCCCTGTCGTCGGCTGCAGGAGTTACCAGTGTGCGGTCAACGACCGACTTTCCGGATTCCCGATAATTTGGACAGCTTCGTGGCACCGCCACGTACCCCATAGAGTCAACGTATAAGAATGTGTGACATTTCCGACGCAAGAACTCTTCGCCGTCCGATTTTCCGCACGTTTTGCCGTGACCGCAAGTCCGAAGCGGCAATAATCAAAGGCACCACCGCTGCCATTTTGATTACTTCGCCACCTCGAACCGGCACTCTCGCACGCAGATCCGCTGGCAGCCGTTGCCGCCACTACGGCAACGCTAGGCCTAGCTGCTTTGACGTTCGCTATGGAGCTTCTTGCCGTTGGATGCCGAGTTTTTATTGAAAGAATTAGCTGCTGTCGGCAATGGCACGGACTCCGCCTTTGTGGTCCTCGCGATTGGCTTAGAAACTTGGAAAACATGGTGCGTTGCATAATGCCCGTTGCTGAAAGTCAGCTTCGCCTCCATACTGAAATGTTACTTGGTGAAGCATACCCAAAAGCATTGCAGTGAAGCATAACAAGCGTGGGAAGGGGCTATTGCCACGGAACACAGTATGTAATTCTTATTTATACACGCGTGCACCCGGTATTTCATGTCACAGTACGAGCACCGATATGCCTAATATGTGTACCGACCGGCCTTCAGAGCGTTTTCGAACGTGCCTGTGGCGGTTTGAGTCCTTAAAGGCACTAAATGACATGCATTTATTTTTTTTCCAACTGGTCGATATTTCGGACGTTTTCGTGGCCCTTGGGAGTTCGAAAAATCGGCCGTAGACTGTGCAACTGACCAAGATGCTTCAAATGGTCCTTGGGGCGAACGAGTGGCGGAAGGACAACAGGAATAGAAATGACCTACGCATTGAGGAATAGACAAGACAGGAAGCTTGCTGCCGCCGTTTTGAAGGAGCTTGCGCTCAAAAAATTAAGTTTTGGCTAATGCCGAGATGCAAGTGTCCCTCCTCCAAACCAAAATAAACTCGTTAAAGCAGTCAAACACTCCACTCAAGAGTCGTGCGCGGGCTGAGAGTATGTCAGGACAGTTGAGGTTTACTTACGAGCTGTTAAGAGAGAATCTCAATTGTGACATTGTTCGGGCCCCATACCACTGAGCTTGCCATCAGTTGATAGAAATAGCTGATATTCGGAAATATTTGCTTCTGTATCCATCTCCTTTTTATTCGTATTTGAGAATGTCCGACTCCATTTGCAATTTCTTTCGAAGACATTTTATTTGCTGCGCATTTTACGACCCCCCCTTCTATTCTCTTGTTGAATAACATGAACACTACTCCTTAGTATTCAAAATAGATTACGTCGTTTTCTTTATTTTTTTCTATAGCTTGCTAGAGAGTGACAGCATCGGGCGAGATGGCTTCAGCCCGTCTTGTCATCAAACATAGTTCTGCATCACTCAGGGAAATTTGCAATGGCACTCAGGGAATACCTGGAAAACTCAGGGAATTTGGAAATGTCAACTTGGTAGACAGCCTGATACACACACACAAAAACACACACACACACACACACACACACACACACACACGCACGCACGCACACACACACACACAATTAAACCTAAGGCAGGGACGCTCCATCTTTCATCTTGAATTGACTTGTACAGCGCAGAAATACAACACAGACGACAGAGAAGCACACATGTTAACAGGGTTTGATACACACGTTAATTCAACAGATTTGATACTTCAGGTGTGCTATTTTACACAAGGGGGAAGGGAAAGGGGAGAAAACTAGAAAAAAAGAGCGGAGTGGAAAAGAAAGGAATCGTGCCAAAAAGCATGAGAAGCATCGTGCAGCCAGGATCGCTAGCAGGACATCTAAAAAGCACTCTGAAAAATATACATACCTGACAACCTTACGTATTGTTTGTTTCAATATAGTCAGATCACATTTAGCCATTACTGCAATCAAGTTGTTTCCTTATGTCATATAAGGGAATGATGTGGGCCCAAAAAACTGTTTAGCGCTGAAGGATTATGTTCCATGCTAGCCTCATTGCCTGCTATTTTATCATATTGCTACGTGAAGCTGAAGCCGAATACTATTTACAATTTATTTACAGGGAAACTCACGGATGCCAAAATGGCGACGCGATATCAAGCCGGCACACACGTCGTCTTCGTCCTCCCCAGTGCAGCCACACTGTGGCGGCTGTTCCGTAGCAGCAACCCCGGCTATAGAAGCACCATCCGGGTGCTTAATCTACACATCCGCGGTGAAAGGTGTGTGGTGTGGTTTTTGTCTTGCCACGTGAACGATGTCACTTGCAGCTGATGATGACGTTGAGAGATCGGCGGGGATGATTTCATATGTGACATCGGTCACTTGTCGTACCACACGGTAAGGGCCAGTGTAGCGCGACAGCAGCTTTTCAGAAAGGCCCACACGTCGAACGGGTGACCAAAGAAGCACCAGAGAACCCGGAGTAAAGTACACGTCACGATAGTGGCAATCATAGAGGCATCTCTGATGCTCCTGTGAGGCCTCGAGACAGGTGCGGGCGAGCTGGCGCGCGTGGTCGGCGTGTGTGATCGCGTCGCGGGCGTATTCAGTGGCGGAACGTGTGGCCGAGGGCAGCAAAGTGTCCAAGGGCAACACGGTTTCTCGGCCATATAGGAGATAGAATGGTGAATAGCTGGCGGTGTCGTGACGCGATGAATTATACGCGAACGTCACATATGGTAAGTGAACATCCCAGACGTGGTGGTCGGTCGCAACGTACTTCGAAAGCATATCGGTGATGGTGCGGTTGAGGCGCTCCGTGAGGCCGTTGGTCTGTGGGTGGTAGGACGTGCTGAACTTGTGCTTTGTCGAGCAGGAGAAGAGCGTGTCCTCGACGATTGCCGACAGAAAGTTGCAGCCACGCTCAGAGAGTAATTGGCGCGGAGCACCGTGTACTAAAATGATGTCTTAGAGCCGAAAATCCGCAACGTCAGTAGCGCAACTTGTCGTGAGGGCATTGGTGATTGCGTACCGTGTAGCATAATCGGTGGCGACGGCGACCCATTTATTTCCGGAGCCCGAGAGAGTAAATGGTCCAAGACAGTCTAGACCAACACGGAAAAAGGGTTCGGGTCTGATGTCAATCGGCTGCAGACATCCGGCTGGAGGTGTGGAAGCCTTCTTCCGGCGCTGACAGGGCTCACAAGCGGCAACGTAGCGCCACACGGAGCGGGCGAGACCCGGCTAGAAGAATCGACGGCGTACAAGGTCGTATGTACGCGAGACGCCCAAGTGTCCAGCCAAGGGAGCATCGTGAAGTTGCTGGAGGACAGTCCAACGCAGGTGCGATGGAATGACGAGCAGAAGGTCAAGGCCATGTGGATCAAAATTGCGGCGGTATAATGCCCCCTCCTTAAGGAGAAACATCCGGAGAGAGGCGTCGCCAGGAGTTGATTCCCGACGGTCGATGAGGGCTCGTAATGAAGGATCGCGCCGTTGCTCGTTGCCGATTTGAAGCAACTGGGACACAGATAAAACGCAAGCGATGGCGTCCGCATCAGCCGGTTCGTCGACGGGGTAGCGGAACAAACAATCGGCATGCTGGTGCAAGCGTCCCGTCTTATATACGACGGAGAAGGTATTCTTGCAGGCGTAACGCCCAGTAAGCGAGTCGTCCCATGGGGTCCTTGAGCGAGGATAGCCAGCAGAGAGCGTGGTGATCAGTGATGACACAGAAGGGGCGTCCGTACAAGTATGGACGAAATTCCGCAACAGCCCACACAAGAGTGAGACACTAGCGCTCTGTTTTTGAGTAATTGCGCTTGGCGGGTGATAGAAGTCGGCTGGCATAGGCTATAACGCGATCATGTCCGCGCTGGCGCTGTGCTAGCACTGCTCCTATGCCATGACCACTGGCCTAAGTTCGAACTTCCGTTGAGGCACACGGGTCCAAGTAGGTCGAAATTGGAGGTGTGGTAAGGGGAGTAGTCAGCTGCGAAAAAGATGCGGCATGGTCAGGACCCCAAGAAAAAGGGGCGTCTTTCTTCAAGAGGTCAGTAAAGGGACGTGCGATGGACGCAAAATCCTTCACAAAGCGTCAGAAATAAGAGAACAGCCCTACGAAACTACGAACGTCCTTGGTAGGCTTCGGAACAGGAAAATTCTTAACGGCGCAAATTTTGTCCGGATCGGGTCGCACGCCTCTGGCGTCTACGAGGTGTCGAAGGACGGCGATTTGGCGGCGGGCGAAATGACATTTTGACGAGTTCAACTGGAGACCGGCGCGGCGGAACACGTCAGGAATCGCTGAAAGATGGTCTAGATGCGTGTCCAATGTGGGCGAATAAACGATGACGTCGTCCAGATAGCACAAACAGGTGGACCACTTGAAGTCCTGAAGGAAAGAGTCCATCATACGTTCGAAGGTGGTGGGCGTGTTACAGAGACCGAGAGGCATCACCTTGAACTGATAAAGGCCGTCAGGGGTAACAAATGCAGTCTTCTCTCGGTCCATGCCATCGACGGATATCTGCCAGTAGCCGGACCGTAAGTCGATAGAAGAAAAATGGGTGGCGCCGTACAGGCAGTTTAGAGCGTCATCAATACGTGGCAAAGGGTACACATCCTTTCTTGTGATTTTGTTGAGGTGCCGATAATCTACACCAAAGCGCCACGTTCCATCCTTATTTTTGACAAGTACGACGGGAGACGCCCAGGGACTACACGAAGGCTCGATAATGTATTTTGCAAGCATCTTTTTGACTTCCTGTTGGATAACAGCTCGCTCCGACGCAGAAACGCGATATGGACGTCGGTGAATAGGGTTCGCATCGCCAGCATTTATGCGATGGGTCACGACGGACATTTGACCTAAGGGTCTCTTGTCAAAGCCAAAAATGTCCCGATAGCCTTCAAGAACACGGCAAAGAGCTTCAGCTTGAGCAGGTGTAAGGCCAGAGGAAACCATCTTCTTAATGTCGACGTCAGTACCGTGCGATGACGTCACGGTATGGGCTGAGCTTTAACGATCTTCCACTGTGAATGGCTCGACCTCATCATCCTCCAAAGCACTAATTATAGCCAAGGAGATCCCCTGAGGCAGAACTTGCACGGTTAGCGCGAAATCGACAAGTGGAAGCCAGGTGCGGTTGCCAGTAATTTTCAGCACAGTGTGCGGCACGGTTACACCATGTGTAAGCATAACGGCCGGAATTGGTGCGGCCGCGTAATTGCCCTCAGGTACAGCTGGTGAGGACACGTCGATGTGTGTCACAGAGTGAGGCGGTGGGCGAATAAAATCCATGCTGCTCAGATGGCTTGGAGGAGGGTCTACAGGGTCTGCAAGAAGAGGCAAGTCAAGGCGAAGTGAGCCGGGTGAACATTCAATGAGGGCAGAATGATTGGCAAGAAAATCCGGACCGAGAATGAGTTCGTGAGGGCAATGCTCGATGACAGTGAAGAGAAGGACAGTGTGTGTCTCAGCAATGGTGAGTCGGACAGAACACATGCCAACAATAGCGACAGTCCCTCCGGCGGCGACTTGTACAACTAGGTTCGGGGCAGGCGTCAGAACTTTCTTGAGCCGACGGCGAAGAGCAGCACTCATAATTGACACATGCGCCCCGGTTTCAATCAACGCGCACACAGGAACATTGTCGACGAGAACGTCCAAAAGATTCCTGTTCGTGGGTAAGGTGAAGCGAGGATTTCGGGCCAATGTCTTCAATGCACCTTCACCTCGAGAAGCTGCACTGTCTAGTTTTCCGGTCGGAGGTGCGGCGAGTAGGTCGGAGAAGGAGCATGGCGTGGCGGGGGCGAGCGAGATTGGCGACGGGAGTGGGAAGGCGAGCGGGAGTAGGGGGGTCGTGTCGAAGGTGTCGCAGGGTCAGATGATGATGGAGTGGGCATAGAAGGTGCGAAGGAAAAGGATGCGCTAGAGGGGTGAGGGGGTAATCAGGATAATAGCGCGTCGGAGAAGTCCAGTGGCTGCGGCAGTGGCGATCGACATGTCCAATGCATTGGCAGTTAAAAACAGATCGGCTTGTCGTCCATGGTTCGCCATTGGGAGGGGTTGCGCTGTCCATAAGAAGAGTAAGAAGAGCACGGTGGGGACGAGTGTGGAGACAAAGGTTCCGAGCACACGGAACGAATGGATTGCAGGCCGACGTTGGACAACTCTTGACGGACGACGTCCTTGATCAAGGAGATTGTCACCGGAGAATGATCAGGTAACGGGAATGAAGGGGCCGCCGGTTGTGCCGCTTCGACCTCACGACGAATGATGCTGGTCAAGTTATCACATCGCGACGGTTGGTGAAAGAGGTCGTCACAGGATGACGTAGCAGCTGTGTTGGGAAGTCTCATGATGTGCTGGGATACCCGGCGGCTTTTAGCATGCTCGAGACGGCGGCACTTCTTAAGGATATCATCGATGCTGCTGACGTTCGTAAACATATTTCATATTTGTAAACATTTCTTCATATTGTGGTGCTCCCGCAGTGCTACTCACTGTGGCTTAGGCATCGTCAATTGTGACGGCATTCTGAGTTCGATACGGGTGTTTACTTGAAATGTTCAAAAAATGTCGAGAAGTGGTTTAGGGGCCCTTTAAGACACCCTGAGCAATTATTCCTTCAGATATAGTATCTAAACATAATTTGGTGATGATGCATAATAAAGTGATCTAGTCTGGCTCCTCAGTGTTTTAAAATTTTTGGTTTCGAGAGACATGCTTCCAGTGCCTCTTGAGTATCTCTTCTAATGAGGCTTTACTGTTATGTACACACACAATTATGTAACTCCTCCTGCAAGTGTTTATTGATTAAGCCTGGTCACTGATGTGCAAAGCTTGTGGTTATGTCTTGATGTCTGTACTTTTTAGCGCTATGTTTATTAATTCAGGCTGTTCTCATTGGTTCTTCGATGCTGGAGACAATGCCTACGAAATTATTGGCCCTGATGACGAGAGCCCTCAAGGGGCGAACGACATATCTGTTGCAGAAGTGAGCCCGATACCACCTGAAGTTACCATGACAGATGACACGGCAGCAATAGATACAGAGATTGCCATGTCTACTGCAGCTGCAACAGTGTACGAGGTAAGCAGCAGCGCGTCAGCATCAGCAGCAGTGTCAGAACGAACCGCACCAGGCCTGGTAGAGCAACATGTGCGATATCAGTGTGACTTTTTTGTAGTGCGTACAACTCATTTGCTCAACATACAAAAGCTTTTCACCATGACTGCGAGCCAGTGTTCTTGCGCAGCAAGTGCAAGACTAAGTTAGGTGTTATAACACAGTACAAGGATCACTTTACGATATGCAAATGCAAACATATTACAGTTGTTGCCTCCCCAGCCAGCCCACATAGCAACAACAATGTGGAACACATTGTGAGACGCACCTCTCCCCCATCAGAAGATATTAGAGACTGTCAGTGTTGTTGCTAGATTGACTGGTCTTTGTAGGCAACTAGAAGGACAACACAGGTGTCATAAGATTGTTGTTGATGTTGTTGTTCAAGAGGTAAAAAAAGAAGTTTGATGCAGCTGAAGTGCCAACTGATATTGAGCAAATCAAAAGCAACCACCTGAGATAGCAACACTATCGAAATTTGGGTATCTATGTGCCGCCAACTCTGGTAAGGATGGCATAGGACAAAAGTGTGATGAAAATCACACAGACACTGCTGTTGCATCACTGGCCACAGTGAGCAGCGACTTGTAGGGCAAGAGAGCCAACTGAAGCGAACATTATGACATACTGTCATGCTCCCATGTGACCACTTTCAATGTTATTTTGCATGATACAGCTCAACCTCCAGAAACGAGACTGCAACTTGTCTGTAAAAAGCTTTCCCAAAAAATAATTCGTAACACTATTAACATAGCAGTATCTTTTTTTGTGTGTGGGTTCGAGGTTCCCGGGTGTCCATTTATTCAAAAATTGAGGAAAAATAGAACATGTGTCGTACTTACACCTTTTTAACAAGCACGAGGGGGACAACTTTTCTAGTCATGCATCTTCATCATACTATCAAGTATTTAAATGCCTTTTATAATTATTATTACCAGTTATATCTGAGTGCATTGTATGCATGTAGCAGGTGTAAAATCAGGTCACTTGGATCAGATGCCTTATCTGCACGGCCCTATATTCAAGAAATTTGAATTAAAATACATACGTTAGAGACGCAGTCTTTCAGCACTTTATTACATGTGGTTTAAGCATTGCTCAGTACTTTTGTGGACGGCAGTTTCAACCGGCACAGCACTGCGCTTTGAATGAATGAATGAATGTTTGGTTTTTATTGGCGCAAGGGCCAGGTATGGCCAAAGAGCGCCAAGCCAGTGTTGATGAATTCGCACTGTAGGTATGAGTTCAATGAGGTTGATGTGACGTGGCAGTAAAGGGGCCTTAAAAATAGTCGCTCTAGAGTGCGTAAAGTCTATCTGTTATAAGATTATGTCGATGATAATGACATGTTCTATGAGCAATAAAATCCATCGTGAGAGAATGATGCATTATAAAAGATATGCGAGATGGTAAATTTACCTGGAGCACTACTGCCTCGCCAGAGCCCTTGAAACACAAGGGCCTGTAGGCATGTGCTATACGGTATGACTGTCACAGCGGCATCCTCTCAAGAGAGGAAGCGCTACGAATGTAAGGGACTAATAACGTGTAGGATGACATCTCTGAGGAAACCTAGGACAGTCTTTGTATTAAAAAGCGGTTCTGGACCGAGAAACATTACAGGATGAAGAGGAATGTGTTGACGGTATGCTAAGGAAAAATGTCTCCTTCTCCCAGATTCGGCTTTCTGACACTCCAGGAGGACGTGGAGCATGGTCAGCCTCTCCCCGCATCTGCCACAGGTTGGAGGGTCATTTCCGGTGAGTAAACAGATATTGGTGCCAAATGTGTGTCCTATTCTAAGACGACAGAATAGGACATCTGTCCGGCGTGATTTTATTGCAGAAGGCCAGAACCCTAATTGTGGCTTTATTACGTGCAGCTTATTATTTGTTAGCCTGTCCCACAAACGTTGCCAGTAGTTTTCGCAGTTTCCTGCGCAAGAAGAGTCTCAGATCTGTAACAGGGACTGCTGCGGTAGGATGAACAGAATACGATGCAATTCATGTGGCCATTTGGTCCGCCAGAACGTTACCTTCGATGCCCCTATCACCCGGCACCCAGCATATGATGACATGCTGGTTACATATATACGCTTTACATAGAACGGAATATAGTTAATTGATTACTGAATTTTTGTGCTTACAAAATGACATCAAAGCCTTCACAGCGCTTAGACAGTCCGTATATATAACAGATTTTTGGAGTTTTGTTTTCCTTATATGCTTTACAGCCGACAGTATTTTGTAGGCCTCAGCCGTAAAGATGGTTGTTTCCGGATGCAGTACATCGGATTCCGAGAAGGATGGGCTGACGGCTGCATATGACACCCCCTCGCGTGACTTCGATGAGTCTGTGTAGAACTCCGTGCAGGAGTGTTTGTATTGGAGTTCCCGCAAATGTATATGAGTTTCAATCTCTGGAGCGTGTTTTGTAACTTGCATGAAAGATATCGCATTGTATGATCTGCCATTCCCAAGGCGGAAGCAGCTTAGCTGGAGGCATTAGGCGATGTTTGAGGATTGGGACATCCATTTTAACACTAAGCTCCCTCACACGAAGTGAGAAGGGCTGTCTTACAGAGGAAGGGTTACGAAAGAGTGTATCATATGTCATATTGTTAAGGGTATTGAAACACGGATGTTCAGGATCAGAGTGGACTTTCAGGAAATATGTTTGGCTGATGTATGTTCTCTGGAGATGGAGTGACCACTCATTTGATTCGGCTTACAAACTTTCAATGGAACTTGTTCTGAAGGCGCCAGTGGCCAATCGAATTCCTAAATGGTGAACCGGATCTAGCACCTTTAGAGCGCTCGGGGCTGCAGAATGATAAATCACGGCACCGTAGTCCAATCGTGATCGAATGAGGCTTTTGTGAAGATTCATCAAACATTTTCTGTCGCTGCCCCATGTTGTATGGAATAAAATTTTCAGTATGTTCATTGTTTTTAAGCATTTCACCTAGAGATACTTCATGTGTGGTGTAAATGTTAGTTTAGAGTCAAGTATGATACCTAAGAACTTGTGCTCTTTGTTCACAAGGATTTGCTGGCCATACATTTCGATATTGGGATCTGCAACGAGGCCTCTCCTTCTTGTGAAAAGCGCACAAGAACTTTTGTTCGGGTTCATTTTAAATCCGTTTTCGTCTGCCCATTTAGATACTTTATTCAAGCCCTGTTGTACTTGCCTCGCACACTGCAAGGTTGCAGGATTTGAAGCCTATTTCTACATGATCTACGTAAACAGAATAAAAAATGGCTGGCGGTAATGAAGCACGAAGGGTGTTCATTTTCACGATAAACAGTCTGCAGCTAAGCACACCTCCTTGAGGTGCACCACTTTCTTGTATAAAAGATCCTGACAATACATTGCCGATTTTCACGCGGAAGGTACGTTTGGAGAGATACCTTTCTATTATGTTTAGCATATTTCCACGGATGCCCATCCCCGACAAGTCTCGCAAGATCCCGTATCACCAAGTCGTGTCGTACGCCTTCTCCATATCGAGGAATATCAATAACAAGACTCGGTAAGGCCCTTCGAATTTAGGGACGAGTTTCGAGGAAAGCCCCGGAGTCTGGAAAGGCACAGACAACCACACAAGAACGCCTGGAGCGTAGGTGGTGTTCGGAAGCGTGTCGGTGCGGTTTTCTTTCTGGCGCTGCTGTTGCTCGGCCGTAAAGGAGCGCGCTAGCTGGCGGCATTCTTCGGCCTGTCGGGCGACGTCGGACACAGGTAGACACTCGGAGGCGTCAGAACGGTATGGAAGGAGCGTGTCGATGGTATGCGTAGGCTGGCGGCCATACAGGAGGAAGAAAGGTGAAAATCCCGTAGTGGCCTGGATCGCGGTGTTGTACGCGAACGTGATGAATAGAAGGATACGGTCCCAGTTACTATGATCAGATGCCACGTACATCGACAGCATGGCACCAAGTGTGCGGTTAAATCGCTCTGTGAGTCCGTTAGTCTGGGGACGGTATGCCGTGCTTGTCCGATGAATAATACGGCATTCCGAGAGCAAAATTGGCATGACTTCGGAGAGGAAGGCGCGACCTCGATCGCTGAGGAGTTCCCGAGGTGCGCCGTGTCGAAGCACGAAGCGATGAAGAAGGAAAAAGGCTACATCCCGTGCCGTAGCACTTGGTAAAGCAGCAGTTTCGGCGTAGCGTGTCAAGTGGTCAACAGCAACTACGATCCACCGATTGCCGTCTGGAGTCATAGGAAGCGGGCCGTATAGGTCGATGCCGACGCGATCGAAGGGTGTGGTAGGGCACGGGAGCGGCTGCAAGGCACCAGACGGGCGTAAAGGCGGCGATTTGCGGCGTTGACAGTCAAGACAGCACCGAACAAACTTTTGTCCAAATTGTACATGCCGCGCCAGTAGTAGCGGTGGCGAATTCGTTCGTACGTCTTGAAGACTCCGGCGTGGCCACACTGTGGATCGTTGTGGAAAGCGGCACATATTTGTGACCTTAAGCTGCGGGGAATCACCAGAAGCCACCGACGGCTTTCAGGAGAGTAATTGCGTCGGTGGAGCAGCTGGTCACGAATGGCAAAATGAACTGCTTGGCGTCGGAGGGTTCGGGATACAGGGATAGTCGATGATCCAGAAAGATAGTCGAAAAGAGAAGCGATCCACGGGTCACGACGTTGTGCGGTGGCAAAAGAGTCCATGTCGAGAGATGAGATGGAGTGTGCGGAAGTTGTTCCGCAGGCCGAGTCATGAGGTAAAGGTGAACGAGACAGGGCGTCGTCGTCGGAGTGTGTTCGCCCACTGCGGTATACGACGCGAATATCGTACTCCTGGATGCGTAATGCCCAACGGGCTAGGCGGCCAGTGGGATCTTTCAAGTTGGCAAGCCAACAAAGCGCGTGGTGATCTGTGACCAAGTCGAATGGGCGCCCGTACAGGTATGCTCGGAACTTGCCAAGTGCCCATACTAAGGCCAAGCACTCTTTTTCTGTCACGCTGTAATTGGCCTCAGGCTTCGTCAGCGTGCGACTCGCATAGGCGACTACGTATTCGGGGTAGCCTGGCTTTCGTTGGGCGAGGACGGCGCCGAGACCGACCCCGCTGGCATCTGTGTGTACCTCAGTTGCAGCCGACGGGTCGAAATGGCGAAGAATAGGTGGGGAGGTGAGAAGACGATGCAGCGTAGCGAAGGCGGAGTCACATGCAGGGGACCAGGAGGAGAGGGTGGTGTCACCGCGCAGAAGCTGAGTCAATGGCGCCATGATCGATGCGAAATTCCGAACAAAGCGCCGGAAATATGAGCATTGCCCACAAAGCTCCGAAGTTCTTTGATGGTCTGAGGCTTCGGAAACTCAGCGACAGCTCGAAGTTTTGCAGGATCGGGTAGAACGCCGTGCTTGGACACAACGTGGCCTAAAATGGTGAGCTCTCGCGCGGCGAAGCGGCACTTCTTGAGGTTGAGTTGGAGGCCAGCGTTCGTTAGACAGGTCAAAACAAGTCTGAGGCGGAGCAGGTGAGTCGGAAAATCAGGCGAGAAAACCACGACATCGTCGAGGTAACACAGACATATAGCCACACTGATAGGGATCAAGCATATTGTTCAGTTCAAGGAAATGTATTAGTCTACTATTAATCATTTTTTCGAATAGCTTACAAAGACAATTGTAAGAGCTATTGGGCGATAACTTGCCGCCAAGGAAGGGTCTTTACCCAGCTTCAAGACGGGAATAACAATAACTTCCTTCCATGAGGATGGGAGGTATCCGGCAGCCCAGATAGAGTTGAAAAGTGTCAGGAGTGTCATTTGTGTGTCTTCGTGTAAGTTCTTAATCATGTCATAGATGATTCTGTCAGCTCCCGGTGCAGAGCTTCTACATGTGCTCAATGCAGCTTTAAGCTCGGCAATGTGACAAGGACGGTTATATGGTTCATCCGGACGGCATTTACGATCAAGTGTCTTAAGTTCAGCTAAGTGTTTATATTTGAGAAATGATTTTGTGTAATGTGTGGAGCTTGATACATGTTCGAAGTGTTCGCCCAGAGCGTTTGCCTGGTCCTCCAAGGTAGTCCCTTGGTCGTCCACTAAGGGCAGAGGGTGAATTTTTTGCCCCTTTATCTTTCTTACACCATCCCAACTTTAGATTCTTGAGTGCAGGATGTGATGCGTCAGAGAACCCTCTCCCAGCTAGCTCGTCTTGCCTGTCTCCGCGTGCGCCTCCCTTGTGAGTTTGTCAGTTTAAATTCTATGATGTTTTCTGCAGTCGGGGAGCGACGCAGCAAACCCCACGCTTTGTTTTGTTTCTTTCTTGCCAGTCTGCACTGTTCATTCCACAAGGGTACCCGTCTTTTACAAGAGAGACCTTGTGTTTGGGGAATGAACTTTTCAGCTGCGTCGATTATAAAACATGTAAAATATGCTACTGCATTGCCTATGTTAAAATCAACAATAAGAACTCGTGATAAGTAAGTTGCTTCCTTAAAATCATTCCATTCGGCGGAGGCTAGTTTCCACCGGGGTGTCTGTAGGGAGCATTCATGTTGAGGCATTGAATTTAACATTACAGGAAAGCGGTCGCTTCCATAGGTATTTTTATTACATGCAAATGCAAGTCCGGGAAAATTGAGGCCGAGCCAATACACAGGTCTATTGATGAATATGAATTATTATGGATATTATAATAAGTTGGCTCCTTCTTGTTAAAGAGGCATGCACCGGAGTTCACAAGAAAATTTTCAATGAAACGGCCTCTCGCGTCACATTGCGCGTCTCCCCACATGTTGTGGAGGGCATTAAAATCACCTGCGAGTATGTAATGGTCCGGAAGCTGGTCAATTAGGTTATAAAAATCACTTTTTTCCAGATGAAAATTATGGTGTATCTATAAGCAATATACAGTGATCAATTTATTAAAAAGAGTTGCCCGAATTTACACTGCCTCAAGGGGCGTTTGAAGGGCGACCTCGTGACAAGCTACGGACTTGTCCACAACTATTGCTACACCGCCAGACGAGGTATTCGCCTCGTTGCGGTCTTTACGGTAGATGGCGTACTGGCAAAGAAAGTTTGTTTGTCTGCATTTAAGATGTGTCTCCTGAACACACAGCACCTTTGGGTTATGTTTGTGTAAGAGTTCTTTAATGTCATCGAGGTTATGGATAAGACCTCTAACGTTCCAGTGTATTATTTGTGTAGCCATATTGTTCGTGTTTTTATGCTGTGTGTCAAGAGGAGTCAGGTCAGAGGAATGACTTACGGAGCCTTTTCAGGTCCCGTTATTATTGTACGAGTTTTGTCTGTTTTGGAGCGGTCGCGAGACTCGCGCCGCTGCCGAGGCGCTAGGTGCGCCTTCGGGCTCGGGGTTGTGTCCATCGACTCTCGGGAGCCGCTGGACTTTCGTTCACACGAGCGGAGTGTTTTCACCTTAGGCCTTGCCTCGAAAAGCAGGGCCTTGGAGGCCACCAACCGAGAGGTCGATGGGCCCTCCTTCGGGGACGGCGCAGCAGCGCTGGCTGCTGACGCCAGGGGGGCTGGTGGCAGGGCCGCAACCACGCTCGTTGTGAGCTGGGCCGGAGCCGGAGCCTGCTGCGACGCTGCACCCTTGCGCGCCGCGCCAGCATACCCTGAGGTATGGAAAAAGGAAACACGTTTCCGCGTTTCTTAAAAAGAGATGTTTTCTTTGATTTTCATTGTTATTATGTCTTCTTTTCCATGTGGGGCAGGTTCGAGAGTATGCTGCGTGTCCACCGTCACAGTTGGGGCAGTTGGGTGTGCCATTACAGTTGTTGGATTCGTGTTCGTGTTCGCCACGCTTTGCACAGGTCAGTCGGCCACGGCAGCTTTGCGAACCATGGCCATATATCTTACACTTGAAGCATCTTCGGGGGTTTGGGATGTAAGGCCGGACTCGAAGTTTGGTATATCCTGTTTCTAAGGTTTCTGGTAAAACGCTGGACGCAAAGGCGAAGATGAGATGTTTAGTATGGATATCTTGGTTGTCTCGCTTGATCTTTATTCTTTGCACCTGAATCACATTGTGTTCTTTCCAGCCCTCCAGGAGCTCTTCCTCGCTTAGGCTCAACAGATCTTCATCAGAGATGACTCCTTTAGACGCGTTCAGTGATCGGTGGGGGGTAACAGTGATTTTCACACTACGGAACGCTAAGACACTGGAGAGTTTGCCATGCTGTAGAGTGTCCCGGACCTCAAGAAGAAGGTCGCCACTGCTCAGTTTCGTCACTTTGTAGCCAGCACCTAGTGTTTCGGTAAGGCATTTAGCTACGATAAAAGGTGAGATAGTTCTGACTGTCTTTTCAGGATCTTGACTGTGTATTACATGGTAGCGGGGGAAAGTTTCTTTGCGCTGGCTGATTAGTTGAAAAGTTTCTTCGGTGCGCCCTCTTTTTGAAAGAGGACGATGGGAAAGGGGGGGGGGATGACATGTTAGCCATGCAGAATTCATTTATTTCGGTAGCTACGCCAGCCGCCCACCACCGAGCCCAACAAGGGGACGCCACGAGTCCGAGAGGAAACGCAGACGCCAGCTGTACATAGCCACTATAACCTAATATAACATACCCAAGGTTGGATACATACACCAGGTTAACCCTTGCCGCCTAGAAATTCCGAAGTGAGAAGAAGTGAGAAGAAGACAGAAAAGAAGAGAAAAACAAAAGATTGAGTAGAGGGACGGAAAAAGGCGACTGCCGATTTCCTCCAGGTGGGTCAGTCTGGAGGTGCCGTCTATGTGAAGCAGAGACCAAAGAGGTGTGTTGCCACCGCCGGGGGGCCTTAAAGGTACAGACACCCAGCATCGACTCAACCTCCAGGATCCCCCTTTCCCCAGACACGGCTAAGCCGCGCACGGCTACACGCGGGAGGGTCCAACCCTCGTGTGCTACGGTACGTGGTGCCGCAACACACCAAACGCCTGCTCACGCAGACGCCCCTACGGGGACACTGCGCTTTGCCACAGTCACATGTCTTCAACGCGATGTTTACCATTTGTGTTGATCTGTTTGTGTATGCATAGAACAAGTTTTTAATTAATTTTTTTTCCGCATTCTTGTGCTTGAACTAAGCTCGTATAAGGCAGTTACAAAATGTGCGTCGCTATAATGAACTGTTCTGTTGAGCTTACACTTGCAAATAATAGCGTTCAGATGGCCGCACTTTTATGTAGGTACACCGCTAGCTTTGTGTATGTTCTCATGTTTGTATAAAGCTTATATAAGCTAGTTACAAAATGTGTTGCACTAAGCATTGTGATATTCTTTAAAGAACTGCTTGGTTGGTTGGCTAGTATTGAGGCGGTGGTATTCCCATGTAGGCCCACTGCTAGCTTTCTCTGACCTCACGTGTTTGTATTAAGCTTTTACAAGGGAGTTACAGCACGTACGTCACTAAGCGCTGTGATATTTTTTAAAGAACTGCTTTGTTGGTTTTACACTTCTGAGTAATAGTACTCGGGTGGCACTAGTCATGTGTAGGTACAAGGAACCATTTGTGTACATTATGCTCATGTAAAGCAGTTACAAAGTGTATGGCACTAATCACTGTGATATTTGTTGAAGAATTGCTGTGAGGGTTTTACACATGTGAATAATGGTGGCCAGGACACAGTACTTGCGATGTGTAGGTGAATTTATACAGTGCCAAGACATGGGCTGTATAAGTACCAATGAAATGTATGTCATTATATTGTTGTGAATATTACTGTTTGGATTTTATTAAACTGTAATAAAATTGTTTCTTGTATCTATTGAGGTATGGCAATTTGTCATGCAACCAAACTGAGGACCTGAACTTGTGCATCCAAATAAAAAGCTAATTAGAGTATACTGCTCATACCCTGCTAAACCAGTTTAACAAATCTTATACTACAATGCTGGAAAATGAAAGAGCTGACTGGGATGTACAGAAAGAGTTCTGCACTGGCTGAAGGACTGCCCCACACTGGAGTTGGTAATGCTGCGTTTTTTTGGAGTAGAACAGAAAGTGCATTTCTATGAAAAATGCAACAGTCGGTGCAGAAACATACGGCAGACAAGCAGATGTGGCACATTTTTTTCAGGGCCCTTCATGTCTACTAGTGCATTTCTAGTCTTCCTCTGCTCTGCGTATAAGCCCCTGTTCAGCCAAGGTTTTTACTCCATGACACTTGTTCTACTGGGTTCGTAGCATCTGCACTGGTTGAAGGACTGCCCCACACTGGACTTGGTAATGTTGCGTTTATTGGAGTAGAACAAAAAGTGCACTTCTATGAAAAATGCAACAGTCGGTGCAGAAACATACGGCAGACAAGCAGATGTGGCACATTTTTTTCAGGGCCCTTCATGTCTACTAGTGCATTTCTAGTCTTCCTCCGCTCTGCGTATAAGCCCCTGTTCAGCCAAGGTTTTTACTCCATGACACTTGTTCTACTGGGTTCGTAGCATCTGCGCTGGTTGAAGGACTGCCCCACACTGGAGTTGGTAATGTTGCGTTTATTGGAGTGGAATAGAAAGTGCACTTCTATGAAAAATGCGACAGTCGTTGCAGAAACATAAGGCAGACGAGCAGATGTGGCACTTTTTTTTCAGGGCCCTTCATGCCTACTACTGCATTTCTAGTCTTCCTGTGCTCTGCGTATAAGCCCCTGTTCAGCCAAGGTTTTTACTCCATGACACTTGTTCTACTGGGTTCGCAGCAATATTGAAGAAAAAAAATTCAATGGTTTTAGAGGACTTTCGAGGCCCCGACACAGTAACTTCAAGGAACTCGTGTGATACGTTTAGTAGTTTGGACAGGCAATAACGTGTTCAACAACATCGTTAACTTTAATGCAAACAAAAGAAAACAAAACAAATCGCATTTCACTGATTTAGAACATATGAAAGACTGCTAATTTGCCTTTCATCGCCCATCACTAAACGCACACAAGGAAGCATTTCAAGAAAGCGCTCAAAGTTTTTCTGCAATAGCACAATGAACTACTTGGACCTGCAACATTTGCAGTTTTTTAATACTGTTTGGTTTGGCAGTGTATGTGATGTCATCTGTTGCCTATGCTTTTCACCATCATATTAGCAATAGTCATTTCTAATTTCTCTTTATTGTGTCTAGCTCTCGATTTACTCTTCATGGCTTCTCTTCGAATGCCTCAACTGTTGAGCTTTGTGCTTCTCGTCCTCCAAGTACATTTGTCGCCGGTTGCATGTGCATAAAACTGGTATCTGCAGCTCCTTTGTAATTTCAACTTCAAGGATGTCGCTTTCCTTCTATTGCCTCCACAGACAATTCTCTGTGACATGCGAGAGAGTGTCAAAAAAGGAAAAAAAAACGCTTGGCAATGTCTGCTAAGTCTAGCCAAGTGTACAAGATTAAGGACTTTCCAGTACTTCTAAAAATTCAAGGGTTTTCAATGCCTTGAAAATGGCCTTTTAGAAATAAAGGGTCTTCAAGGATCGCTACAAACCCTGGATTCCAGCACCTAATAAATTTTACAAGCTTATTTTGGCATGGATTTCGGAAATTCATGTTTTTAGCTAACGCTGCACTATCTGTGTACATTGAGACCACGACAGCGCAACCATTTTGGAGTAAAGAAAAATACTCAAAGCTTTCAATACCCCTCTTCTTTTTTTTCTTTGGAGCTTCGTATTGCCTAGATAAGTTTACGAATGTGCCTGGTTTTGGTGGGCGTTTCTTCGACATTTTCTGTGAGAAGCAGATGGCTAACCCCCGTATTCAGAAATGTATCTTAATACAAAGCTCATGCTTGACTTGATCTAAACGACACCTGGTGCGAACGTCCCCCAGGACTTCAGAAGAACTTCACTTTGGCCTAGTTGGTATTGTATGTTTGTTGTGTGTATGTTATTTATGTGTTCTCTCCCTCTGTCCCCGTCCTATTTGCGGTCAATATGATATATGTTCCCCAAGACCCTCACTGCCTTTCTTTTGGTGCCTTCACGACTTGCGTCATTTAGATCAAGTCAAGCATGGGCTTCAAGTTATGATGTATTTGTGAATATGAGGGTAAGCGTGCACAATTCCGGGTAACGCACTGTGCCATTGACACTGAGAGGAAACGGGGAAAGCAAAGTTAACCCCCTATTCTCCTAAACTTTCGCGTACCTGTGGTGAGCGTGTATCGTGGAAGAAGAAACAGCGCAAACGCAAGGACAAAAAAAAAAGCATGAACCACACCACCGCTTCGTGGTGTGGTCCATGTTTTTGTGTCGTTCTTCTGTTGCGCTGTTTCTTCTTCTAAAATGCTCAAACAACTAGCCGGCAAGTCCATCCTGTGCATATATGTCGAACACATGCATGAGTGTATATGGTCTTCGAAGCTTTTAGAACGAGCACTGCCACAGGATACGAGCAGTGCACGCATAACAAGTGGACACATTAGTCACTTAAACATGCGTGCCAATACTTGTGACGCGGCTATCGACACAAGCAGTCTCCAAATGCTGGAATACATGCGCTTCAAAACGCTAACGATCCGCTGCTAATGCAAGACAACAGCTCACACCGGACTGAACCAAACTGTAAACTAATGCATTTGAAAAGAACGCCTACACGGCACCGTGAGGCACGTCGAAATGCCTGGTACTGGCGTCGCAGTTGACCACATACGAATGGAACTGGCGGAAAAAATAAACAGAAATGCTCACCAGTATAGGCGCGAATTAAATTCACATACGTGGATGGTTGGTGCGATACTTTGTATCCGCGTATTTTCGGAGAACATATAATGCATAGACTGGAGAAGCACTCGGTCGTGAGCTGAACGGCACATTTGTTATTTTCCTGCGGTGACGACAAGCCGTGAATAGTTCTCACGTTGTCGTCTACGTTGTCTTCCTTCGTTAGTCGTAGCAAGGAATGGAAGTGATGCGAACGCAAACGTATTCCAGTACACAACAGCAAAGCACATTGCAGAGAAACCCCACCCAACGCAGCCGATTCCTCAAATAAATTTGATATATATATATATATATATATATATATATATAACCGCTACAAGAACAGGACTGGGCGTGGTGGTGCTGTGATATAATGGCTAGGATGTGTGCTGTGAATTATATACATGCCAGTGTACGCTGGTTCGAATCCACGTGATGTACAGAGCATTGTGTTTCTTCATAAGTATGTGGTTCTCTTGACAATTCTGTTCCAATTAAATTATGTGACTCCTGATTGTGAAATTTGCCAAGATAATTGCGGATGAAGTGTTAATTAGCTTTTTTTTCCGCAGTGGCGTTCCGGACGCATATGCATAGGCAGCATCACAGCAGTCACGCCTCATGGTAGGCAGCAAATAGCCAGGAAAAATGACTTTAAATTCCTGCATAACTTTGCTCACGCCTAATCTGAAGGTCACTTGAAATTGGGCCACTGTCTCGGAGGAACCGCCTAAGGAACAGTATATCAGCGGCCTAATTTGATCTGATTTCCTGCCCGCATGCGTGGCCAGGACTTGGCTAAGAGGGTATTGGGAAGAGTACTAGCACTGTGTTCTGAAGGAGTACAAGCACTCGGTTTTGGGGGAATAGAAGTACTCGGTCTGGCGGAGTACTATTACCCCTGCGGGGAGAGCATTAGCACTCTGCGGAAGAGTACTAGCACTCCCTGTGGGAAGAGTATTATCACTCTGCGGAAGAGTACTAGCAATCCCTTGCGGTGGAGCAACAGAACTTTGTCAGGAGGAGTTAACCTACTGTCACTCAAAGAGGGTCGATCTGCTCTCGAGAAGAGAGTGAAGTATGGGACAAGCAGCTACTTCCTCAAAGAGAGTGCCCAGAACTCTCTTTGTTTTTAGAGTGTGCGTATTTCGCATGGAGGGAGTTCATTAGCTCTTCGTCCGTGCCGGCCAAATCGCCGATCAATCTCCGTATAGTCCGCGACATCGCGGTTTTTGTGTTACCAGGGTCGATCAAACTTCACAATATACCTCACGTCATTGGTGTTCTTAACGTATCGCTCATCGAGTAGCAGAAATTGGCATAGCTTTCCGCCTCGAGTTTGCGAGCATATTCGTTAGCACTTTCCGTATCTTCCGCTATTTTGAGCCGTAGTTTGCGATTGAGACACTGGCTCTTCCATCGCTTAGTGAGACTACTTCA
Organism: Dermacentor variabilis; assembly: GCF_050947875.1. Classification (NCBI taxonomy): domain Eukaryota; kingdom Metazoa; phylum Arthropoda; class Arachnida; order Ixodida; family Ixodidae; genus Dermacentor; species Dermacentor variabilis. The sequence continues at coordinate 168,056,918 of NC_134570.1, read as the reverse complement.
TCTGTGCCACATGTGGGGTAGATTTTGGAGCACTACCGGCGCTTCCGATGTAAGTGCTATGCATTTTGAGAGGCAATCATGCCCATCGCGCAAGTGGTTTGGCGATGTCTTAGCATCAGTGAACCAATGTGTTTGCCCTGTTTGCATCGCACACTTACTCAGCCGCGTTTCTTCCAACGCGAAGAAACGCTCGCTCTCCGATCAACGCGCTCTTTGGTTCCGACTAGTACTGTCCATTATGTTGTACTAATAAGGCGTTGCACAGAAGTAGCACTACTTGTAAAAAAACACTATTCGTTGCCTAATTATATTATACAAAAATTAACAAGAAATGGAAAAGCATCAGAAATAATATATATGGATTACTTGTTCAGTGTAACATTTCTAACAGCCGAATGAGTGCAAATTCAAATGAAGATATACCGAGGACGGCTAAGTGTTCGTATGAGTTGCGAATACGGAAGCAAAATTGTCCGACTGAAAGGCGCAGAGCGATCCTCCGAGCATTGCGTGTCGAGTAATATATCATGGCGGTACTGGTTGCCCGAGCCAGCAAGCAGCCGCAGCCTGATGTGTCATGTCACCGACGACGCGGCGACACCGTCTCCCTTCACGTAATGGCGCGCTTGTGCGGCAGCAGGGGTTTCCCTTTCCCAGCAGGCGCAACTTTGCCACGTGCCATCGCAGCCAAAGCCAACGCGAATTTAGGTGCCCTTTCACTGCTAAACCTGACAGACTGACCGCTTCGGCGCGCTGCTGCTGCCACGCTGAGACGTCAGATCCCATCTGCCCGTCTGTTTCCTTTGGCGCGCCTTGAGATAGTGACTACGTGGATGGTTCGATTGGTGCTATGAGCGTCCCATTTGAAACGGAGTGGAGGCTTGCGCCACGAAGCTTTTCGTCTGAGTTTGCCTAACGTCCTACCTACACTTTTGTGTAAACACACTAACACACAGACTTCCCAGAATAAAATCTTTTCAACTATTAGTGGGAACATCGTTTGTTGTCTCCTTACTTTTCTTACGCCAGACTTCCAATCGGCTCTTACTGATATCTACTGGCGGCATGTTTATTTTCTAGTTGCTATACCTGAACTTAAGGTCTTCAAAGAGGCCAGAGGCGCCTAAACTGATAGCTGAGTATACATCTTCACATTCCAATAAAGCATGTTTCCTCGTTTGTATAGCTTTACCGAAGCAAACTCATGCTGCTTCTTCTTTCGTCTGCATCACTTAAAAACTACGCGTTCTAAGGCGTCCTGATGTGACTTAGAAAACTAAGGGGCTTCCCTTTGATTTATCGTAAAATACTTGTGCTGATTTTGTTATTCCGCCTCAGATAGTTACTCATATCACTTTTATTTTTCATTGCGGCCACCATGAGATTGCCTCAGGCTCTCTGACTTGCACTTGACGATTTTTTGCCATGTTGCGTAATACACTGGCCGCATACTTCCTGGAAATCCTCCTAGTTCTATTCATCCACTGTGAGTCAATGTTCTGCCTCTACAAATACCTGCGCACTCTCGTAGCTCATATAGCTTGTTTCATAATCCTCAGTCGTTCTTCAAAATATAATTTTACACTGAGCTTCCCTCCCTTCAAAACTTGTCGAGTACATGTCATCCTGCACAGCTTTATTAGTAGTCTTGCCGTGAGTACGCAATGCGAGGCGTCCCGCTGACCTGTGTTTTTCTTCGAGTCCTGATTGTACCTCTGACTTCATGCAAGCAGCCGCGTTTACGAAAAGTCCTGGACCCATCACGCTGTTCCGCATACCCCGCAGACGACTCCGATGTGGTAATAATAATAATAATATTTGGGGTTTTACGTGCCAAAACCACTTTCTGATTATGAGGCACGCCGTAGTGTAGGACTCCGGAAATTTTGACCACCTGGGGTTCTTTAACGTGCACCTAAATCTAAGCACACGGGTGTTTTCGCATTTCGCCCCCATCGAAATGCGGTCGCCGTGGCCGGGATTCGATCCCGCGACCTCGTGCTCAGCAGCATCCGATGTGGTGGCGGTGCAACGAAGCCAGCGGCGGTGATATTGTGCGCGTCATCCGCTTTGATTGGTTGTTCTTTTCGTCGAGAGAATAGGCACGCAGCACCCGCGGGCACGAAAACCCGACGGGTTTCGCAGAAAGAAAAACATTCGCTTTTAAAAGATACCCAAATGGGGGATATTACAAGTACAGGACTCAAGAAGATCACAAACGACAGGACCGGCGCCGGTCCTGCACACTAACAAAGAAAAGAGTATGGGATACTCCTTTCGAAGAGTCTGGAGTCGCCACATGTACGACACACTTTGACGGAGACACCCGAACTACCTTTCGGCAAAGAGTCCCAAGACTCTCTGTGCTGTAAAAAAGGTGGTTAAATAACTCTTTACACAAAGGTCCTGCAGACTACTTCGCAATAGTCATCTGGACGCTCTCATAAAGGTCACAAGAACTCTTATCTAAAGGGTCACGTAACTACTGCTCAGGTAGTCGGATGACTTGCTGAGAGTGCCAAGCGACTTCTGAATGGAAGTCAGGAGACTCTTGAGGAAAGAGTAATGTAACTACTCTAAGTGGGTCAAGTGACACTAACTGGGATGTCAAGCGACCATTCAAAATGTGTCAGCTGACTCTCGATAACATTGTCAAGCGTCTCCTCAAAATGAGCCAGTCGACTCATAGTAACATAGTCAACTGATTCCTCTATGAGTCAGGTCGGCGTTGCTGACAATAGCGTCCCCCTATGAAGGTAACTTCATAGGGGGACGTCTATGTCTATGTCTCTTGATGATGTGTCTATGTTAGAGACGCATATGTCTCTTGATGATGTGCAAGGGAAGTTTCGCTTGATGAAACTACTACACAACTATTCATTTTAACTCATCACACAATTGCATAACTAGAAGAAATAAGTGCAAGTAAACCAGTGACCACCGTGAATGCTGGAAACGAAAAATGCAGAACTAAACAATAGAAGAGCATATCTATGAGATTTAACTGTGAGAATTTTTCAGCTGTGGCAGCTGTTCCTTCTGAACTGGAAACAAACTTAGTAAATATTTCAGGCACTTGTTTTATCAATAGGCACAATGGAGACTATGCTAAAGCTAGCCACACTCTACAAGGCCACCGTACTCAACGATAGGCTATTTCCTTTATAATAAGTCTATTCTTTCATGTGCGAAAGAACAGACATCAGTTGAGTAAAGAACCACACACAGTTGCTTACTAGTACACAGCAGAATAGCCGCAGCTACATGGGACATAGGTCCAAGAAAATCCCACACTTTCAAATGCTGACGAATTACATATAGAAAACCCTACAAGATCAGGAGTGTCCTCAAAGCATGTGCATGGAATTGATGTAAAAGCCGTGACAATCAGAATCTACTGCAGGACAGTACTAGATGCGAAACATGATGTTCCGCAGTTTTCTATTCACCTATAAATGTGGTTTTCATACCACTTACTTGAACTTATCTGAAACACACAAACAAATTTTAAAGGTAGCTTTATTAACGCACAAAAATATCACATTATTGATCAAAGCATATTTCGTTCAGTGTCAGATTAGCAGAAATTTCTTGAGTTCCAATAAAATTTCGATTGGACGATATATATATGAAAAATGACTTGTCACTTAACAGGGCATATATATATGACTTGAAGAGACACTTTCTCAATAAGCATAGAAATGTTTATGTAAAGATCCCCCCGCACATACTATGGCACTGGGAAAATGCATGCTTAAACCACATGACCATTGTCAGGAACTTTTTTGTTTACAAGTATTGTGAACAGGAGCATCACCTCTATCATAAGCACTAATTTTGTGCAAGATGCGAGGCACACTGTAATGAATGACTGTACTATTTGCACGTATTGAAATTCAGTGTTATAATATACTGCAACAAAGGAAAATGGAAAGTCACAGTTTCTCCAATAGTAAAAAAGGCACACTGCAGGAAGAAACAAGAAAATATGTGTACTTGAAGAATAAGAAGTGCAATCTGTGCACAGGAATGACTACTGCAATGTTCTGCCATATCAATAACACCACATGAGACACTACAGACAGCGTAGCATATTTAGCTGTGATAAAGGGTAACAAAATATCAGGACCTCTATTTCAGTATGCACACATAAACCAGAAGTGTGTACACTAAGCAAGTAGCCTGGCAAGTGCAAAATGCAATAACCAGTTGCACTGTGATATGTGACCAAAGTGGTAAGATCCTGCAGAAAGTGTACTTTCAATAACAGGTATGTAAACACGGGGATATGATGCAGTTGGAAAACCCCATCCGAGTTAAACAAAAGCTTTGTGGCAAGATGTAGATGTAAAGAGGCACACTAAGCACCTTGCTGGCAACACTATCTGGATGCTGTGCCACAGTAAACAAAGAAAGAAGTGGCAAGCTACGCAAACTAAAGTGTCAACTTTGAGCACCATTTACAACAGTGCAGTCACGCTTTGTAGTTGCACTATCGTATGCAGCAAAAAAAAAACTATACGGTGAGATGCAGATATTGTAAGATACAGATAGAAAAGGACACATCAAGTGTCTTACATGTAAACTACAATGTTACAATACGTGAATGCGTTACCACAGCAATAAAAAGAGTTGAAGTTGCATAAAAAGTGCACTTAGAGCATATTTCATGCAAATGCAGTAATGTAATGTAGCTGCCCTATCACACTCTGTGACAAGATGCACATGTAAAAAGGGAACACTAAGTAGCTTGTTTGGTGACTGCCAATTTTCAGTATGCTGATGCACTACAACATATGAGCAAGAAGTGGAACTGGTAAGGTGTAGCAATAAATCAAAAGTTCACATTGAGCATTAGTGAACTGAACAGCTACACTAGGTACACCTCATTTCAGTAGCATGACCACTTGATAACAAAGACGCAGTGAATTAGGAAGGTGGCTTACTGGGTTAGTCGTACTTCATAGTTGTATGTGAACGGTGAAAAAGCGATGCAAGCATGAGAACGAAACAAAGACAAGCATTTCACTTGTTATACGGCAACAAAATTAGAGTGGACTCCCATGTGTGATAATTCATGGTCAAATGGCAGCACAGAACAAGGGACATGAGAGGGAGATATAATGCTGCAGGTACATGTTGACAACATTCTGGCCTGCACATTACTTCCCACATGAAAACAGAACCGTCTAAACTATACCACGCTGGCAGGACAAATACTAAAAGCAAAGTTTTATGTCTTTTCTTTACTACCAAGGAACAACATAAAGATCTGACAAAGACAAAAGACACCCACAGTGATTTGTGCTTCTCTTCGTTATCGTCAGATTTCTAGGCAGTTCCCTGGTAATGATGAACAAGCTACAAACCCAGCTGGGAATGCCCCTGTTGCAATTCTTTCGCAAACAAGAAATATTTTTCTCGCAATTTATTGATGCAAGAACAACGCAGATATGCAATCTATCGGCGATATTCCTTAAATTGCTAACACTGTTCATTCCGTTACCACTATAATTAGGTAGCATTTGTCCACTAATAAGCATCATAAGCCTGAGAAAAGCAACAGTGGCAATAAGGAAACTTGTGTTGCAAATAAAACATGGGCAGTAGTATGTCCTCGCAAAATGATTCAGATTACATCACAGAAGAAAAGAAAGCAGCCCGACAGACACAATGCAAAGGGGAGAACAAGAGCACAAGTGCTGAACTCACTAGTTTCATTTTCTATAAAGATGTGGTTCATATACATTTTAGTGGCCAATAGGGGAAGAGAAACTGCCGCATTTACTCTGCATTGAACATAATTGTGACCATGCTTTAACTGCACTTAGAGGTTCAAGACACACAACTGTGAAACAGCCCTCTATCAATGGCTCGATATATCCTATCTAATTTTCCTGTAGCAGATAAAAGGAGCTGCACACCACATCTTCCCCCTGTTTTTTACCCCATGCAACCGTTGCAAACATAGGGCAGTACAATATTGTGACGTACAATATTGTACAATATTGTACAATATTAAAAGAGTAAAACCTGCTTTTTTGTGCCAGCTTTATTTCTGCCATAGTTTTTAACCATTTTCCTAGCTTTCCACAAGTTCATGATTTGACATCTATTGGATATCAAGAATGTACCAGCTATTGTTCGGAAACTTGCTTTACTAGATGTGTGCAAAACATTGTCAAAACTGCCTGAAAGCCAGTTTAGCCAATACAAATCTTCCCTTTCTAATGGTCCGATGTAAAATTTACGACAATTAACAGAGTGGTACGAGTAGTGCCAACAAACATGGTGGTCAAAAAAGAGGCAGAAATCCAAAATCTGCAACTTGTTTTTTGGCACATCACAGGTAAACCGGTTTGTCATTGAGTTAACATACTGGAAAAAGAAGGATACTGAGTTGGTCTTCAGATTTCAGCGTCTGGTTTTAGGACCGTTTGTGTGGCGGTACTCATCTCACTCTGTGAATTCTTCCCTAAATTTTACATCAGACCAATTAAAAGCTCCTAAAAGTAGAATCGACCAAGCTCCTGCCTTTGTGTAACTGAATAAGTCTTGCGCACATCTATCATGGGTAATATCTGAGCAACAGGTGAAGCGGCTGGTACATTTAGCTATCCAGTAATATCACAGCGTGAAGTTCTGAAATGTAATCAAATGATTGAAAAATATGGGGAAAGATAACAAAGGATCAAAAGCAAAAGAGAAGCTTCATGCTGTCCTTTATTCACAAAATGTCACAATGGCTAAAGAACATAGGTTGCACACGTGATCATCTTTATCTGCTCAGGAAGATTAGGATGTGCGCAGCAGTTGATAGAAGGTTCAGTCACAGTTATGAGCCTTGAACTTACAAATGCAGTGTGGAACACATGCACAATTATGTTCGATGAAGAGTAAAAGTGGTGTACCCCTCTGCTGTCCTGCAGCGGTGTATGTATGCCAAACTTACTGCTGTGCTATGCTAGGCTGCGAGAGCACGCTGTACCACTAGAATGTCTTGGTTTTTCGCACCTGCTTACATACTGCCACATCTGTGTTTTCACATATAAATTTACAGATACCACTGTGTGAAAAAGTAGAAACCCTAGAAGCCATGGTCATTCTACAAAAACGTGACGTGTGTTGGCCAGTCATCCATTGCTCCGTCTTGAAAGTAGATATCTTATGTTAGTAATTATATCAGATAAAGCAGCTTGCATATTTTTCACTTGTCTACACATGCACGAGTTAAAGTTTGCTTGTTGTGTATGTTTTCTTGCTTTTATTATTTTTGGGAGAGTACAATGTGCTATGTGTCAAATAAAACTTCAGTTGAGTTCAGCAGCTGTCCTGTTGTCCTTTATTTTTGGGGTTCTCTTTTTCATGCTGCCTTTGCATTCATGATGCAGGTGCACCAAATACCTAGTCATCCATACTTCAGTGGTAGGTTGCATGAGTCCACTGCATCTTGTCGGAGATCATGTACAGGCCAGAATAGTATCAGATTTTCAGCATCATCAGTTGTCTGTCATGCCCTTAGTTCTTAGTTCACATCAGGCCAAGCATTGTCAAGCGTGCATGTACAACCACTCTGTCCTGATATGATAACCAATTAACCAAAAATTTTATAGGAGCCTTCCACAATTACATTAAAAGACATACATATGCAATGTTATACACTGCAATGTCTCGGAAGTTTATGCTCGCATTAATTATATGTGGCTGTTGTAATAAATATGGCATTGCCATCCTAGCACACGTTCATGCTTTGATCATTGCACTTAGTTTTGACAGCATTGTTTATGATAGTCCTTGCTCAACTTAAATTTCTGGCTATCAATAACAAAAAATAAATTGCAAGAGAAGTGCATGCTTCTCGCTTCAGTGTTTGTCCTTATGCTGTCGCACCATCGAAAGTAGCAACTGCACTTTCTTTTCTTCAGCAATTGCCTGATAATTTTAAGCGAAAAAAGAAAAAAAACTGTGCGCTGAAAGGCATAAATCCTTTTATAAGAACATCTAACCACCTTGACAGCCCTTCACTGCCGTCTTTCAGCTGCGCATGCATTCAGCTTGGTGAGTACTTTAATAGCCCTAGTTGAAAGCTTGGTCCTCCTAATACCCATCAGGTGCTCGAGCAAGGCAAAGGTTTGTTTGGCAGATTGTACATACTCAATGTTATAAGCCCAATACATGGAAAACAGAAGAGACATACCAGCTGTCACATTAAGCACATCAATTTGCACATTTTCAAACGTGACACTCAGAACTTCCCAGAACATGACACTATCACCGGTGAAGATTAATGTTGGGTATGGGCGCGTCCTTCCATTAACCTTAAAAAGAAAAAAAAGCGTGCATTACAGCAACTCTATAAATATCAAAATATGGGCCATATGTACAGCCCCTGCAGTGTAATTACAGCCTTTGAGTGAAAATAATTGACATTATGGTGTAGATAAAAAGCCAGACACACGAACGGAACATACAAATAACTTCTGCTGCACATGCTACTGCAGCGCACCTGCCCACAAAGTGCTTTTAATCAAGTGCATGAATTTGGAAACAATCTCATGAAAGTAATGTTGGGAGTACGTTGTCTTTTAGCCTGTGAAAAGCATCAAATGAAATGCCTAAAGTTCTGAATGGTCACATGAATATGTGGTTTCTAGACTCTGCAAATGTTCTCTATATTTGTTGCAGCACACAAATCACGTTTGACATTGTTAGTTGACAAAATAAAAGATATTCAGAAGCAGGGCTCAGTAGAGTTCAAACAAAACAATCAAGGTACCATAATTTAATTTTTTTTGTCATTCTTCAACCACAATATTTGCATATGCAGCGAGAGTAGCACGGACATAAAGAGTGAGACAAAAGTTTTAAATATTACTAGACGAGAAGATAATAAAGATATTAGAGAAAACCTCTAATTATTTGTTTGCACAGTGAATTATGTTCTTTTGCTTACCTGCTAAAAGCACCCAATATATTAGTTGGATTACATACTATGAGTGAACTTCAAAGCCCTTTGTTGAAAGTATACTATTCTTAAAATCTGTATCCCATATTAAGAGCAAAAACACTGCTATGTTGTCCTCCTAATACAAGTCCACATATCTAAATGTAGATGTACCTTTAAGGAAAACATGCTCTGCAAGAAAGTAAAACTAAGCGGACATTTCTATAGCTGAATATTCATATAAATTATTTCTGCAGTTGACATGGAGGGCAGATGTAAACCAACTATATGATAAAATTTGTATGAACCAAGACAAGATGCCTCAGATGTTCAAAAACTGCACAATATCATTATTTTCATTATGTGCAACAATAGGAAAATTATGCTCGTTAGGTAGCTAGTGTAATTATAGTTACAGAAGTTTTTAGTCTTTGAAAGATTGAAAGCCAAGACGTGTCATGTGGATCAACTTTTTTGAAAATGTTTAATAGTTTGCAGTCATCAAAAATGCTGGACTTGAAATGCTTACAATCTATTCAAATAAATTTAATCCACTTAAGTAGACATGAATTTCAAAGCAATTTATTTTCGCACTGAACTTAATTTAGGCCTTAACCAGCTTGTCATTCAAGGTAAGAATGCTACGTGAGTTAATTAGCTGTAAAGCAAATTAAAACTTTCAGTCTATTACCAGTGGTAACAGCCACAAAAAACGGCTATGCTGCAAGCTAGTAGCCAACACAAGAACCTTTCGGTGACTTGATGTTTGCTGTACGACATACATATCTTTCTAGCGCCAATAACTGGAAGAAAGAAACCAGCAATACAAAAGAGATGATAGGCTTTACACTACGCGACTTAATGCAGATGCAAGGTTTACATATATGTAGTGCCAACATGTGATAACAAGCAGCAATAAAAAGAAGAAAAGTCAACATAAAACTTGGCAATGACAGTTGGCAAATGCTCTTGTCTTATTTCTGCCAAGAATCCAGATGCAAAAAAAGACGTAGTTCACAGAAAATCTGCAATGCGCAGAAAGATAACCTGTCTGCCTTCCTTTCACTGGTTTTCCTTTACTGACTTTTTACACTATTAAGATAATCTAGTATTGTAATTCACAGGTATACAACCATAATGCACGAGAGCCATACTGGAAACCGCCACAAAATAAACCACAAAGTGATTCAGCTTCCAATGAAAGCCTAATGGTTGCAGCAAGTCTACTGAAGAAAAGAATTTCAGCAAGCAAAAATTTCTCCTAGCATTGTATGCTTTATATACATAACTTAACATCGCAAAAACAATTATAACCGTAGCTGTGCTAGATCTAACCTATCTCTTTCATGAACCACAAAGTGACTGAGCTTCGACAAAAGAACATTTTCATTTAGGAAGGAGTAGTTTAATGACTGGAAAATGTAGAGAGGTCGGCCGGATAATGGAGCATCTGGCCTGCTACTCTACCTAAGGGAAGGGGAAGAAAAAGGGGTCACTTAAAATTCAGCTTGAATGGGTGGCACAAATGGCTGCACTGCTGATTCATCTAGAAAGTACCTTTTTTCTAGTTATTTTCTCAATTTTTCGTCCTGAAAAGGCCACTGTCCAACAGACTAACAAATAGTATGCCATCTTCAGTAATATTTTTTGTGTTTGTCTGAAAGCATGCTTACAGCATATGAGGTCTTACCAATGGTGCAAAGATGTCATCCCCACGTTCGCTCACGAGAAATGGCAGCATAATGAGAGCACCAACTCCTATGGCATCTAAAACATGGAAAGAAGCAGGGATTAGGCAAAAATCCTTTGTAAAAGGAGCCATCTCACAGCTTAGCTGAACCGTGTGTAGTCCACAAACAATTAGGTTGCGGACACATGAACCATGTATGAATTCAAAAAACTGTGCAGATCCAACGTACATATTGGAATCTATGAAGCGAAGCTTTAGCCAACCAGTGTTAATGGAATCTTAAGCAACGGCTATGCATGTAATTGTTTACTTTCATCGTATGCAACTGCATACAATATCTGTTTATCTGGCATTATGGTCACAACTCATGCAATTTTTACATTTATGCATTAAAATGCTTACAGGCTCTGCCAAAATGCAAGAACAAAATCAGGCAAATGCATAGTGCGAGCTGTGGACATAGCAAAGTCAAAAGCATGAAGGTGATGTACCATGCTAGTAGCGGCGACAGTGATGACAGGTGTATGTAGTCCAAGACTACACATATGTAGCTACATTTAAGGATTCTGTACTTCCCATGTCACATATGAGCATACACATTTGTACTAATGACGAAATATGGGCGCACACATAGTGGCACATACCAAATGGACATATCAAAGAAAACGAAAGAAGCTGCTAAATCTTGCACTATCCATTGTTCAGATAGATTGTATCTATTTCTCATGATTTAACAATTACAATATATTGCTTAATAACATGCTATGTCATGAAAAGGTCAGTCTGCTTTATAGATACTCATGAGATACATTAAATATACGAGTTTTATGTATGATGAGCAAAACGAGAACAAGATAAAGCAGCAGCCAACGTTTTTACAAATGGAAGTCTTTACAGATCATCGGTTCACATGTCTTGACGATTAATGAATATTTCCACGAAATGTAAGGCTCTGAAGAGCTGACTTAGTCTAGCTTAAAATGCACTCGAGCAAACTACATTGCAGACAAAAGTGTAAAATTTTGTTATTCCAAAACGTACGGCTCTTGGAGATCCCTTGTGCCATTTTTATAGCCGTTGTCACCGAGGTGTAGGTAGGCAATGCAGGTCGTTTATATTGTACAGCTTCCAGAATTCCATCGGCATGCTGCCGAAGTGCTCGCAGAAGGGACTCGTCATGTGAAATGGATGTCAAACAGCTGCATCCATTCGAGATCTAGAACACAAGCATAACCGTTAGTGTTTTGCAAGACAAGCTTTGCTGCTTCTTTTCCATTACAGGTATGTACTGAACAAAAAGAATTTACTCATATCAACTCAAGTCCCTCGCAGGTACAGTGTACGCTGAAGTACAGTTATGTGGTATCATAACGGCAAGAGAATGTGCACCTGATGGCATATTCTTATAATCGATGCCAAGAGTATAGCTTGGGACGGATGCAAGTGTCCTATGACACCTGCATTTCTAGGCCATCAGTGCTACTGGTTTATCTGGTAAATCATTTAATGATAGAAAACGTGAATGCAATCTGCATGCCCTTTGAAACAATTAAATTAGATTTTGGGGTTTCACATACCACAACTGAAATCTGATTATGAAGCATGCCACAGGGGAAGGTGCAAATTTTGACCACCTGGGGTTTTTACCATGCACCCCATGCACAGTACACAAACATTTTTGCATACTGCCCCCATTAGAATGTGGTCGGGATTGAGCTCTAACCTTGAGCTCATACCTGCAACAGTATAGCCACTGTGCTACTACGCCAAGCCCCTTCAAAGCATTCTGTCTACAAGGAACAAAAGTAGCCAATTGATTTCTCGCAGCATGCTGCCACGAAGCAAATGTATAGCCATATGGGATAAAAGTTTAATGGACAATTTTTTTCAACAGCAATACTGGAATGGGCTAGGACAAATAGCACTTTGCGTAAGTAGGCCATGCGATATTTTTACCTGTCAGGAATTCAATTGTGGGAAAGCAGCTTTGCATACATATGTGCATATTCAAATGTATAAAATATAGATAGATCGGCAGAATAAGCTCACCAATATTTCGCAAGCTATGTACCCATTCATCAACACGCACTAATATTCCTAGTAACACCCACTCGCGTCATACTTCACACATACCAGCATACACACAAGCTCATACTCCCACCTGCTTCTATTCACAAGCACTAACTCATGTACATACTCACACGCACTCACACTAGTTAACTTACGTCTGCCTAAACTCATCGTCCCTGACTTTCATTTGCACTCACATGTACTGGCACGAACATGTCCGTATTCATGTCCACTCAACCTTTTGTCACGAACTAAAGCTCTAACCATGCCTGTTAAATGACTTGAAAACAAGGCGAGAGCAAGATCCTACGTTTCGACAAGTGGGCTTGTCTTTTTCAGGGCGGCAAAAAACAAGTCCACTTGTTAAACCTTTGGCTCCTGCTCACACCTTGTCTTCATGTCGCTCATCGTTTTGCATTTCCATCTCCCACATTCCTCGTGTTTTGCCTGCTGAATGACTAGAGTATGAGTCAGTGTACTCGTGATTGAATTGCCAACATATCGGAAAATAACAGAAAGGCGCCCTTGAACCAAACTTTCCAGTTATGTAACAATTTGCTACTTTTCATGCAAACTTGGACAAAAATTTAAGATTGCTGAAGAATGCGCTTTGCAGGCAGCACTGCATAAATAGTAGTTTGTAAATCGTATTACATACGCTACTCAAATTAAATAAACACAGGCTACTTCAATGCCATTGCTACACAAAACTGTAATAATGCTACTTGACAAATGTCACACTCACTTCTTTTTCAACTGTCAGTGCTGGATACAACTTCAGGAAGCCTTGCATATTCATTGAATCCACTTCTAGGCACTTTCTCCTAGCCTGTGTTGTTCGATCCATGGCATCTTTGACCTTTTCCATGCTTGGGTTTGGACTTGACAACACTTTTTTCATGAAATTGATGGTCTCTGTCACAAACACTGCATCCATCTCAAAAGAAGGGGAAACAGTTGTCTGAAAATAGAAGAAATTAGAACATATTCCCAGTTGGCACTTAGGTACTCATTATAACTTTTATTTTTGTCGTTTTCTTTAAGCTGTTAGCAGACACTGCAACAAACTTATGTCAGGTGCAGGTACAGACTGAAGCAATTACCAACTGTTCCAGTTTTCGAAATATTTTTCTTGCTCTACCATAATAATGATGTACTATTTCATTAACTAAAGTGCAAGCTACCTACATTTTCCTTTGATCTTGTTTAGGGCAGATGCTTCTGTGTACACCAAACTCATGCCTTACAGAACACAGCGGTATATTGTTAAGGTAATAATGAAAGGTTATGCTACAAGCCTTGTGCAACACAAGATAGAAATCAATGCAGATTTAGGAGCTGAAGACATGTGATGTGACACTAAAAGGTCAATCCACAAGTACTTGACTGCTGGCGAATAACACTGTCAGAAACACGAGAAGGACAGAATGGATATAATATTAATTGTGACACATATAAGTTTTCTGATTTGAATTTCAGAAGCCCCTACCAACTGAGAACATTTTCTAAATATTTGCCAAGATGTGTAAAAATAAGCAACTGAATTTTACAAACTGGCTAAACTGCTAAATCACAGTGAAGTAGGAGTATGAGCTTTATTTCCAAAAAGAACGTAAGAAGGAAGCATTTATAGAATTGAGCAATTAAATGTAGAAAGGCCTGTGAACGTTAATGGCACCCTAAGCAATTTTTTTCAATTTTTTGCAGCAGCTAATGGCTGCTTGTGGACAAGTGCATGAAAATACATATGTATTACCTCCCGGCGAAATCGTACTTTGTCTTGTTGATCACCGCCGTCACCCAGCTTCCGCACTCTTACTTTCTCCTTTTGGGCATCAACTTCAGGACACCCAGGTGGCATCCGCTTTCGAACATTCTTAAATTTGTTTTTGAAAGATAGCAGCCATGAAAACTGCAACAAAAGATGGTAAATGTTCACGTAACTAAGAAGAGCTGAAGAAAGTACTTCAGACATATTCATTTAAGCAATGGTCAGTTCTTCCAGTTTTTGATCAATTAAAAAAAATGGTACAGCGGATGTTTAGGATATTTATGCCATCTCTCCCAAAATGTCTACAAAATGATGGATATCCCAAAAGCATGACACATTTACATTCGACTGCATCCAGTAAAGGATATAGACAACACATACAGTGTGTCTAGCTAACTAGCCAGAGTTTAAAAATATGCCAATGCACTCAAAGACGGCATGACCAAATGCATGTTCCTGACTATCTTACGGAGTCACTATTTCTTGTATTCTGATAATTGCATAAATAGTCAAGATAAAAATAACCGACTTCTGAAGCAACGAACTTAGGCAAAAATTGCAATTAGAAAGTAGTAGAGCGGTTCGCGAAACGTCCGATTAAACAGTCTCCAACTCTCTATTTACTAAGTTTTAGTTTTTTTCCACACCCTACATAAAACACCCTGTATAAAACATCCTGTATAAAACACCCTGTATAAAAAGATACCTATAACCCCACCTATATATACTGTGGCGAAGAAAGCGTACGTCGCCTTGAAGAAGACAAGTCCACTTGCCGAAACGTTGGCTCCTGCATTTACCTTGTTCACGTTTTGCTCATTGTATAAAAAATGTCATAGCACTGCTTCAGATTTAATTATAGGTCATAAAATATAAACTGGAGGCAAAAGCAGCATTTGTCATGTTTCAATCATGCCTATTTAGTGTTTTTTTAAGAGGTTCATGCGAGGATATGATTATTTGTTAACGGCACCATGAAAAAAAGGAACGAGATGGAAAAGACAACAGTGAACTAACCGCTGTATATAATGATACATCTGTTCACAGCTTACTCCTTTGTCTTGTGGTTATTTCTTTAGAGCCATTAGGCCCTGAAATCAACCCATACCAGTTAGCCCAGTTTTCTACACCTCTGGGATTGGAATTATACTTGCATATTATAGATAAATCGCCCACTTTCAAAAGAAAGCCTTAAGGGATATTCTAATTAATGGTTTCTTCAAGGTTTTGTATTGGAGAGCTAAATCACTCCTATATTAAAGTAACATTGACATAAAAATACACAGCACATCCACAGACTTCTGTGGCACTACTCATTGCCTGGTTTCATGCAAGTTTTGAGTTACAGCAGCAAAATTGCTCACATAGCCATTGTCCGAGCTGTCCTTCAACTGAGGGTATGAAGCCACCAGGGACCTTGCTGCAGCTGTGTAAGTCCTTTTTGGGTGCCCAGGAATAATATTTTGGCAAGATTTAATGGAGTAAACACAGCAAGGTTAGACAAGTGCTGAATAGATAAATATAGCTTCACATTTAAGTAGTCAATTATGCATTTCTTACTGCATTATGCATTTCAATTATGCATTATACTTACTCAAAGGCACCTGGTCAACTTATGAACCGAATGGAGAAAATAGGCGCATAAGTTCTTTTCCCTGTACATGTGCTCACTTGTAGATGTACAGCATGACTAAGACCTAAGCGCTTCAATGAACATCATCAGCCTGGTTATGGCCACTTCAAGGCAAAGGCCGATCCCATACTCCTCCAACTACCCCGGTGATGTACTAATTGTGGCCATATCGTCCCTGCAAATTTCTTAATCTCATCCGCCTACCTAACTTCCTGCTGCCCCCTGCTGCGCTTCCCTTCCCTTGGAATCCAGTCCGCAACCCTTAATGACCATCGGTTAACTTCCCTCCTCATTACATGTCCTGCCCATGCCCATTTCTTTTTCTTGATTTCAACTAAGATGGCCGTAACTCACGGTTGTTCCCTCATCCAATCTGCTCTTTTCTTATCCCTTAACAATACACCCATTCTTCTTTCTATAGCTCGTTGCGTCGTCCTCAATTTAAGTAGAACCCTTTTCGTAAGACTCCAGGTTTCTGCCCCGTAAAAGCCCCTAAGTGCTTAGTGAGGTTTAATAAACACATATGCAACCGGCTTCCATTTGGCAGCTTTCTGAACAGGTAAATTGCGCAATACTTCACTTGCCAGCAAAATGAATGCAATGAAAGTTACACAACTGAATTATGAGGTGTGTGGTATGAAATACAGTCATACATAAAACCAAAGTTTTTACAATAATCATATTTGCTTACATTCCACGTGATGACAAATCGTAGAAAATACAGTCGACAATCCTCCCTCTCAATCGGTCTTTAACATCACCTTTTCCACCGTCTTCACCTCCACTGCAATATCAACTGGCACTTGAGGCAACACGTACTCGTGCGCCTCTTTAGGGGAACCTTCTGTGCTTCCCATCTGGTTTAGGTCTTGAAGCCCTGTGTTTGGTTGTCTAGAACATAGTAGCCATAATTAACAACCTGCTGAAGCTGAGTGCAAGAAGCGACCTGAGCTCTGTGCAGTAAAGTGTAACCACTCAGAAATCAATCAATATAGGCATCTCTGTGCTGAAACTGGAATCACTGGTGGATTTAACTTTCCAAAAACGCGGATATTTTGACACATGGTGCTTCAATAGCCACACCACAACTAAATGCAGTGCAGGTAGTCGATTCGCAACAAAAAGTAATTGCATGCATACAATAAGTCACTGTGGCTTCACGACTTAATTGGTGCACCATTACCTTACACTTCATGAAAATTGAGTAAAGGATTAGCGGGAAGAATTTTTTAACCATTAGCATGTTTCAATTAGTTGCGGCATGTTAGGAAGGTTTGACTAGCTTGACTAGGTTTGATTAGAAGGTATACTAACAAAATCAAAATTGAATTCATTAATGAAAGTGCTCCACAAGGCCTTTCAGAAATATATCCGCATGAAACACAATGCAGCAAACAAACGTGACATAACTGGTTAAAAAATGACCTCAGCAATGATTTCAGTCGTGTACTGGTGAGCACGACATACATATGCAATGTGTAGATGTACCTCAAAAAAGCACTTATTTAGGAATTTAATGAGTAGAGAATCCTTACTTTTCTGCTATTGGTCGGTCAGTGTCATCGCAGACGAGCAAATTGATTTTTGCTCCATCCTCAATTTCTGTGTCGTCGTCCAGGTCCACAAAACACTGGAAGCGCTCATTGTATATCTGAAAATGCACAATTTCATTAGGATGGCATGCTGGCATTGTGCCTAACTATAATGTCTTAGAAAACAATATGTGTTTGTTTAGTGTTTAATGCTGTACAGAAGCTTTTACCGCTTCAGTACATAAAATAAAAATTATTCCTTCTTGGGTTTGAAGTTTACTTTGCCTGCACAAGCTGACAAATATTAAGGCTATAGCCTACTCAAGTTTACAAGCATTTTACACCCACTAGCAAGGTATGAGCTACTGACCTCACGTTGAATGGCATGAAAAAGTTAATAATAATAATAATAATAATAATAATAATAATAATAATAATAATAATAATAATAATAATAATAATAATAATAATAATATCTATTGTTGCCATCTTACAATAATAACAATAATAACATTATTATTACACTATGTTACCGGCAGGAGGAGGAGAAACATTATTTTCATCAGATCTTTAATTTATGTGAGTTACTGGGTTATTTCTTCTAGCAGGCGGCGTGAGGTGGCTGAAAGCCCTTGACATTCAGCGATCTGCAAAGCCCAGTTGACGATCAGCAGCTGGACACCGCTACCTTCCAGTCCGAAGTGTTGTTAAGCTGGAGTTCTACCCACGGCAGTCGCTCAATATCTATGTCAGATCTGCCTTACTGGTGTTGAGTATTTTGCATTTAGGTGAGAAGCAGCCCGGATATATTAGTGAGTACTTGTAAGGGTTGATAAAACATCTCTTTCAAAAAATGTCCACTGAAACATAGCAAAATGATGTCTACAATGAGATGCTTTGGTTCACTAACAACGGAATTGTTGTCAAGGCCCAAAAAACATGTTTGCTGTTGCTCTCCACTCAAAACTACTGTAATTTACATGCCTTTCTACTTAAATAAGTCTAACTGTGTTTCTTGTAAATGTGCATTTTTTTCATACCTGGATTGTGTTAAATATCTTAGAATATCTTTCCATAGTAACTTATCTTCGCAGCATCACTTATCTCTTATTTGTTGAAAACTGAGGTCACTTGCTTGGCTGTTGTTTAATATCGAAAGCGTTGCACCCTGTCCGTAAAAAGAATGATTGTGCATGCATTGCGTAACAGTGTGTTGAGATACGGCATTACAGTCTTCGGCTTTTGTTCGGATTGTCGGAGATGCAGGGTAGACAGGATTATAAAAAATATTCTTAAAGAATGTTGCCTATAATTACCCAATAGTAACAGCTGCAAATACCTTCCGTAAACTTGGTCTACTGAATTTTCCATCACTGCATATCGAAATAGCTGTCGTGAAACATTATTGCAACTCTGCATTGAAACGAATAAATTCCGCCACAAGGGAACTTTGAAAACACGTCCGTTACGTAGTTCCTCGTTCAGCCACAAGGTATGGTGCGACCAGACACTGTGCATATGTGCCAGACATTTTTAACAAGTTACCAGATGAAATATTTAACGTAACATGGCGAAATTAATTTCCAGGACATTTTTGCATGGTAATATTTCCTTCGTTTTTATTTCTTCTCATTCATGTTTTCTTTGTTCTGCATGTCTCATCAATTTATGTATTTTGTTCGCCATGTGTATCATGTTCATAGGCACGGCCCTACAAGCCAGCAAGGGCTCAGACTGGCCTGTTTGTGTTGTTTCGCATTTTTTGTGGCAATAAGTACTATTATTATTATTATTATTATTATTATTATTATTATTATTATTATTATTATTATTATTATTATTACTATATTAGAAAGATATCGCTGCTCTTAATGCTAAGCTGCTGACAGGTTGGCCATGAGTGCAGAGAATGTTGGCAATGGATGATAAGGTTAGGACTTTCCTGTTGATGAGAAATTGTACACATTATTGAGCAGTTCCTTAAGAATTGTTTAGCAAGACAGTACTTCACCAATACACTCAACTTCCCATGCACATCAGTTTCAATCTTTGAGCTAATTGAGCGTTTTACATTAGGCTACATGAGCGTTGGGTGCCGCAAACCGCCGGGGGTACAAAAAAAAAGAAAGGAGGTAAAAGAATGCAAAGGGCCCATAAGTTGAGCCATAAATACACTTCACAGGCCACACATTCTTGCAAATGTAAACTCGGTGACACGTCGTCGTCTCGGAAAATGCGAAACATAGCGAATAACTGCCATATTGCGCTTCCAAGGCATTAGGACGCATTGCGGCACGTTGAGTTCTCTTAGGAAATTAGGCAATCTGCCCATGATGTTCGCAAAATACGATTGCAAAGCTCTTGTGCGCTTGTATACATTGCATGAAAAGATAATTGAAACGCGATACTCGGAGCGCGTGGCTGCCGGCGCTTTCCGCGCAACCGGTGAACGCTGGGGCCACCGAGCTGATAATTTTTGTATCTCAGGAAAGCGAGAGCCTTTGTGGTGCACTGTCACAGCATTCCGCCTCTCAGCGCTCACCGGTGGCGAAAAAAGCGCCGGCAGCCGCGCCATCCCAGTAGTGCGTTTCGGGACGTATAATAATGTTACATGCACTCCACTCAGTCCACATGCAGAATTTATCTCAGCTTTGGTTCACCCTGGGCGGCAAGAAAACTTGTATATATTTAATAAAGTGATTCTAAACCGGCAGAAAACAAGGTATCAGCAATTGAAATTGTGGCCTTAATCAACCCGGGTAGTTCCTAATTTGCCTACTCGCGTATCACTGTCAACGTGCCCCACATTTCCTCTAAGTATATATTCGATAGGAAACCGTCAAAACACGCATGTAAGGTTCCCGAGTACTTCTAGTGACATTACGGCTTCGCTTTAAGGACATAGGGAGATACAAACTAATCCTTCTCAGACTCACCTGAATCAGAAAGCACCTGCCAGACAAGATCGCGAAGTGGTTTCCAAGTAGGTTGGCACGCAGATCAGCTTGCTTCCGTCCACCCGTGAGTAGAACCACCTTCTTTGATTGGCCATAAGACACTAAGCAAACAGCTTGCGCGGTGGTTTCAAGCGCGCTCCTGTTCGCTACTTCTTCACAAGGATCGTGCGAATTCGTCGCCATCGTCTCGCCCGACCGTACGTCAAACGGGTCTTCCCGGTCGCTTTCTCCCGGTTTTCGCGCCATCCGAAAGCCAAATCCATAGTCAAAAGTCAAAGCCGTCAAAGCTGTCAAACCTAACATGTACGACTCACTCCGTGTAAACAAAGCTGATCTCGTAGTCTACGTTTTTTCTTCAGCTTTGTGACGAGCAATTGAAGGAAATAAAGCTCGTCATGAACGCTGTGTTTGAAATTAAAATGCCGTCTTCGACATATATTTTACTTATGAATAAGTTTTTTCGCTTTTTCAGCTTCCAAATGCATAGCCTTCAAGATTGGTAAATTTTCACCGGAGTTGTTGCTGGGCGTAGGGTATAATGATGATGATGATGATGGCTCACTCCGTGTAAACAAAGTTGATCTCGAAGTGTAGGCTTTTTTTTTCAGCTTTATGAAAAGCAATTTCAGGAACTAAAGCTCGTCATAAACGCTATGTTTTAAATTATCATGCCGTCTTTGACATATATTTTACTTCTCAATAAGTTCTTGCTCTTCGAGCTTCCAAAAGCATAGCCTTCGAGATGTCAGAATTTCTTGCCGGAGCCGTCGCTAGGGCATATACGGTGCTTGATTAGAACCGCTCTGGAGCGCGCAATTGTTCATTTCAATGTGTGTGTGTGTTTCTATTCTTCAAGATTAAGTTGCCGTCAATCTTTTTCATCAAGAGAGAGAGAGAGAGAGGAAAGGGGAAAGGCAGGGAGGTTAACCAGAGAAAAAGATCCGGTTGGCTACCCTACACTGGGGAGAGAGGGGACGGGGAGGTAAAGTGATAACAAAGTAGAGATAAGGAAGGGAAGGAGCGTAGACACACAATCACAATACTGTCATCGCACAGCACAGTGACACTTGCCGCACTATCAACATCTGTTCAGGCTACAGCCGCCTGTCCAATTCTGTCGCCCTCAAAAACCGCAACGGTGCCATCGTCGCCCTCTGCTGTGATGGCTTGTGATGCTCACTTTCACAGTGGATGTTAGTTACGAGGTGGAGGTTTAGCTGGCGCCAACGGATGCCACGGTCTCGAAATTAGCCCGATATTTATTCGAAGATAACAAGCGGATGGGCATGAGGCGCGTGAGTCATGCGTGAGATTGAACAGGTAATCGCAACGCAAGCGAGCGGTATCGGTGGTATCTTGCAGACGATCACTTGCGGCGCGCAGCTGTTGATCGCTGCTGCTGCTTTCCTTTTCTGCTAGCGTTCCCCGGCGCTGCTACAGTCGACGCTGTTGGAGGTGTCTGCTCTACACGCTCATCGATAAACTTGTCTGCAGGTTTCGTCGGTGGGGCAGCTGCACTGTTTGTGTCATCCGCTAACTCCGCCATGGAGGTTTGTTTGTGTATGTTGCGCGCTGACTGACGAGATACTCAAGAAACCTGCGATTTTGGTGCATAGCAATGAGTTGCGTTCCCGGCTTTCGGTGTCCGCGATGCCATTTCCTTGCGACTAAGTATATGCGCGTGATTTGGCATCTTGAAGATGCCCACTCCACGGAGTCACATTTCGAAGTTACGTGTGGCGTTGAAGGCTGTGAGAAGCGATATACAGTTGTGTCAAGCCTTCGAAGCCATCTATATCGCAAGCACCAGCAGTGGGTTTCGCGCGTTGACGCAGAAACGCTGAGTGAGTCGGACGAAAATCTTTGAACTTGTGACTCAGGCGCAACAGAAGATCCTGGTGCAGCTGTTAGTGGCCAGCTCGCCGCTCATCATACGCAGCATGAACCTGATACAAGATTCCAGGAAATGCCGGAGCCCCCAACACTAGAACACTTTGCAATAGGATTGAAAAAATCACTTGCAAACCTGTTCTTCCGTGTTGCTGAAGCACGAAAGGTTCCCAATTCGACTTGCGAAACTTTGTTTCAAGAAGTTGAGGCTATACTTAGGTGGACCATACAACAGTTTGCAGAGCGAGTGAGGTGTGCGCTGAATTCATCTTTTTCTACTGTGCTTGAATCTCTCACTAACATGTTGAACTGCAACTTCCTTGAAGGCATTTTTGATGATATTCGCTCGCAGTACCAAAGAGGTCAGTATGCTAAATCGAAGTTCCCTTTCACCGAGGCTCAGAAGTGCACATATACTGACAGTAACCGAGCTTCTTTCTACTACGTTCCTGTAGGCAGTGTGTTGAGCAACTTTATGCATTGCAAGGGTATCTCTGAACAGATAACAAAACCCAAGGCAGCCGAAGCAACAGTATTGCAAAGCTATCGTGAAGGCAGGATTTATCAGAACCATGTGACTGACATTCCTGCAAACTCTGACGAGAAGCTGCTTCACATTTTATTGTATACAGATGAACTTGAAATTGCTAACCCAATTAGAGCAGCCAGAGGTGTGGACAAGCTTTTGGCAGTGTATTACAGTGTCATCAACGTACCTCCTCCATATCGTTCACAGTTGAAAATGCTGCATCTCGCAATCATGGCAAAGTATGTAGACGTGCAAAAGCATGGCATTGAAATTTTGCTCAGGCCATTGCTTGCAGAGTTAAAAACTTTGCGGGATAGGGGCCTTAATGTCATGTTGGATGGAAAGGAAGTGTGTGTAAGGGTGCTAGTTTTAGCTTTCTGTGGAGACAACTTGTCGATGAATCGCTTGGGCGGTTTCTCCTGCAACTTTTCTCATGGATCTGTTTGTCGGTTTTGCATGGCACAAATCAAAAACCTTTCTTCACTAAAAAGAGAAGATTTATGCCAGATAAGAACTAAAGAACTCCATAAAGACCACCTGAAAGCCATTCAAATAAACCCAGCATTGTATAAGCGGCTGTATGGCTTGAATGGTGAGTCAGTAATGTCTTCTCTTGAAGATATTGATGTTACATCGCAGCTACCACCAGATATCATGCATGATATGTTTGAAGGAGCCTTGCCTTTTGTAATGCAGCATGTGCTAAAAGGGTTGTTTGAGGAGCGTATTTTGTCCTCATCAGAGCTTGAAAAAGTAAGAAAGTTTCAGTACGGTCGAAATGATGTGGCAAACATACAGCTGCCACCAAGTGAAGCCTTTGTGCAGGCAAAAGTGCTCTGAAGGGCACTGCATCACAAAAACGGTGCCTTTTTCGACTCTTGCCCCAAATATTTGGGTCTATTGTTCCAGAGGGAAATGAGTACTGGGAAGTATACTTCCTCTTAAGAGAAATATTGGACATGTTCTTATGAGACAACCTTCCATTGCAGTCCCTTTCATACCTGGAAATTAAAGTTCAAGTGTTCCTTCGTTCTTTTGTCAGACGCTACCCATCTGTCCGTCTCATTCCAAAAATGCACTATCTGATACACTACCCACGCATGTTATCTCTTTTCGGGCCACTGAAGCAGTTGTGGTGCATGAGGTTTGAGGCAAAACACCAATACTTTAAGAGCCTGGCAATGCGTGTTAAGAATTTCAGGGATATATGTAAGACTCTTGCAGAGAGGCACCAGCTGCTTCAAAGTTTTGCGTTCACTGAATTGTCTTTGGACGGTATGCTGTCTACGAACAGTGCAAAACCTCTGGATAGGGCTGAGCTTCACCCATGCAATCAAGACGCGCTGCCAGTTGGCATCACATGGCAGGCAAAGTCGGTGGCACTACGCCAGGTAACTTACAAAGTAGAAGATGTGCTCGTAATGCGCAAATGGGATGACCCAGAGTTTTGCCAGATTATTGGCATCTTTATTGTGAGCAGTAAAGTTGCTTTTTTAGTCGAAAGACTTGAAGTGCTAGAATTCAGAAGGCACCGATATTCCTTTCGGGTCGCAAAAAGTGGTACAATGTCTGCTGTGAGACCTGGAGATGAAGCACTTCCTGAATGCCTTGACCTCTATTTTGGAGAAGTTGTCACAAGATGTCAAGTTGTTCGATTGAAGTTATTGACACTGTTAATGAGTTGTCCTTGCGATCATACGTTTTGTTATGTATCTGATAATTCATATTTTCATTGCCGTGTCTACAACATTGCTTCAGTGTAGTTTAAAAGTGCATACACATGCGTTCTACTCGCATTACCACTATAGATTGCTATTATGTATATAAATAAACCTAGCATTTTTTGTTGTTAACGTAAGGAAATAAATGTGCCATTATAAAATCCTTATTTTCGTGATGCAGTTAAGGGGATCAAATTAACATACTATAGTTCTTGTGTGGATATGTCAACGCCGAATTCACATTGTACACATGATGTGTTTATAGGTGGTATCACGGACACACAAACAGACACACAGAGGTTTAATATAATTTGTTCCAGAGTGTCCTTGTATTCACTATCAAGAATAATTTTTAAGTGCTATTATATAATGACTATCTCTTATTGGTTCAATGATAAAACGTGTGTAGAACTGCGTAGTAACTGTATTACGGTGATATGACTAATGGTTAAACTAAGAAACTTGAATTTGGGAGAGTCTTTAAACACAAACTCAGCAAAAATTCTAAAAGCAATTGTCGATCTTTTCTGCTCCTGAAGTTTTAGCTTTCCCTCGGGAGTCGCGATCTTCCACGACAACTCTTCACGTGCTATTGAGAGTCAAACGACTCACGCACAAATGTTGACTCTTGTTTTGTGACTCTACTCGAGAAAAATGGGTCGTCGGAAGAAAAAATAGAGTCAAGTTGCTGTGACTCACTTTTTACTCTCTTTTTTTAGAGTGTGTCGTTTGTGTTCTTCTTGAGTCTTGGTCTTCTCCGCCTTGCCTTTACTACTTCAAGCATGAGCCAACTAGCCCAAGCAAGAGTTTCACTTAACTACAAGTACGTTTGCACAGCAGAGAGGAAGAAACCGGGAGTGGTTAACTACCCTTTACGGAAGGCTGTTCCATTCGCATTCTTTAACGCAAGAAGAATTAAGGATATGCCGTCGTTCGAGTATGCAGAATATAAAATAGGTTGTTTGTGCTTATCCCTTCTCTTTCACGATTCGCGAAAGTGCATGTTGGTATTGAATCTCATTGTAGTTTCGTTGTTAGCAGTGTAAATACTTTCTGTGATGGCTGTCGCAATAACTGCGCGCAGGTCCCAAACAGTATCTGCATGCTCAAGCATTGGCCTGATGACTTCCATATAGCATTTAATGTTTAGTTTAGTATAGTGTAGTGTTAATTTTGCAGTGTTTGTTATTTTATATTTCTAATTAAAATATCACATCTATAAGGACCTTATGATAATTTTACCATTCGCGGGACTTACTGGGTTGTAGCTTAAAAATGGCTTCGAGCTGTTTTTCTATTCTATAAGTACATATATTCACGGTTAGGGAACTCAGCATTGTTTAGCTTTTGATACCGATAAGCATGAAACACGATAGATGTGCGTCTTCAAGAAAGTACATAATGGAAGAAAGATGTAGATATAAATGTGCGTGATAGCGAAACAAGTTTTGTGACACTATAATTTATATCGGCGCCATTTGGTGGGGTGAGAGAGAAGTAATTGCAACAGTCCTTTCCTTGAAGCGTGCGAAATCTGTGAACGAAAATTGCGCAGCATCCCGTCATGATGAAGATTGACGATTGTGCCATTTGTATTGAAACAATATAATGTACCATATTGGCTAGGCCGAAAAGCGTCATGTATGAAGCGTATAGTCTGCCGAGCTCAATTCTTGATTTTTCCACTAGAGACAATGCGCCATCTAGCGGCACGGCTGGAAGTCCTCGCATGCATCGTGCTTGAATATGAATTCAGACGATATTGTTAGTATATATAAGACGCGGGTTCAATTCCGCAGAGTACCGGGTAAATCTTACAGTACGTTTCTGTCGCCGAAAAGCGGCGCATACCTGGTGACTGACGCTCGCGTCAACGTGGTTCAACGAACAGCGGCGCTGGGCCAGTGTAAGATGGCCAAAGACCTAAGTTGTTCCGACCGCTTGTTTTAAATCCAGTTCCCTCAACACAGGCGGCGCGTCTTCTGCAGAGAACACAAATTATCCCGTACACCAAGTAGGGTGCAATAATAGATATAGATAAATGGCAGCAAGACACTGTGTGCACAATCTTAAGAATAACAATTCCACTACGAATAGCACGTCTGTGAAATATTTAATGCTAGGTCTAATTTGAACCAGCAATGAGTGCCGATGATGGAACGCTGAAGGGCTGGTTTAACTCCACACTATAAATGGTGCTTAAAAGGAGCACGACAAATTCAAGCTGACAAGCGATGCGCGGATTTGAATGGGGCGATGCGTGCGGCTTTTAATAACGTGGTTCATGTTTGGCGCAGTTTCTGAGCTATACATTAGTGTGGCTGTCGGCATGATAGTTTCACAACTTATCGTCGAAAATAAGGACTCGTGCAGTCTTGCAGGCTAGAAAAGAGGACTCGTTAACAATTGAAGCCTGCTTCGATTACCCAAGGATGCTCTCTGGAACAGCTTTCGAAAAGCTAATCATTAAAGGTCACAGTACACAGGGAAGGTACATCGGCATGGCTAGAGTTCAGGGGTGCGATCGGAGATGGTTGTTCGGCGCGTTCGTTCTGTTAACGGCGCGCGATTGGCATACTCCGCGCCGACGTCGCCAGCCGCGGGGTGCGGCCACGTTTTTGGGGACGTCAAAATGACGACACGCTCTCGTCAATCATGCTCCTACCGAGCATTTCGTCTGTCGGCGCCGAACCCGACGGGAGCTGGGAAGTTTGGAGCGATCATACGGCTTCGCATGGCGCGTCTGGTGGATTGGATTGGATCCAACAGGCTGCCTTTTCGGCTGCGGCATGGCACGTTTGAATCCAATCCATAGTTTAACTCGAGAAATTGGCGCTTCCGTTGGGAACTTAGGTTCTTGCGCTGGCGTTTCTAGAGGAAGGAGGAGAGCGGGTGGCGGTGCGAAACGCGTTTGAAGAAATGGCAGAAAGTGAATTTCGGCGTCGTTTTTGTTTCTCGAAACAAATAATTCGTCGGTTGTACAGAGAAATTGACATCATCGGTGCAAGCGAGCCACTGGAATGTTGTCGCTGCCTCTTGAAAAGTGCACCACTCTTCCCGTCGTTTTTCTTTTTCTTCTCGCTGTGCGCGACACCACCTAGGGACGACGCAAACAACCTAATAGTTATAAATTGCAGTAGTCCCACATACTGCTATTTGAAAACGTGTTTGGGCTTGAGAAGAAAAAATACATTTTTTTTAAATAAAGATTTAATTCACTTGGAAGACGAGAAACATTTGGTATTGTAGTATACTGTTGGCAAGCAGACGACAAACGACGCAAGTAAACTTCCAGGGAGGTCAGCGCTTCCTGATTGGCTTCTGTCTCCGCCCCACTGTCAGAAATTTTGGATACGGCAACGTTGTGACGTTGCAGCAAATGAACAGAACGCGTATCGAACAAAATATCTCCGAACGCGCCGCTGGTTGATTAGTAAGAAAAGTATCTAGCGTCAAGCTTTTTTACGCGCTCCATTGAAGATCATAACTTTCCGTTGGTAGAATAGGTGACTCCCAACGTCAGCAAAATAGAGTGGTTAATTGAGCAAAGTGTCTAAAAGTGATGTTAACTAAAACATGATTTTTATGCGATAGGTACGCGTGCTATGTAGCGCCTCGGTAGGTCGAAGAGCTAATGCATTCTACATATATATAGGCAACGTTCAGAGATTGCTGGAGCTAATCAAAATTAAGTCATTTGGTGGACCACATCAATTAATCTTCTATAGATAGCTTGAGGAAGAATGTCTACAAATAATACTGCAATAATATCGATTAAGTACGGCTGCTGCCAAATCACTTGCACACCTTTAGGCCGCCATAAATGTGGAGCCGCCGTGGCGTTGTGGGAGCGGGCTTCGTCTCGCACCGCGGAGGCCCGGCTTGATTCCCACCCAGACCAAACTGTATAAAATTTTATTTTCACACTCATTAATTTATTTTGTCTGCAGGAACCTAGCTGAAAAGTTTGAGATCAATTCTAGCATTTTATGGCGTGTTTTTACTCTTTGCGCCGTCGGTCATTTTTGCTACAACCATTCGGTGACGTTGTCACCGACGCCGCTAGATTTTGGCGTAATGGAACATCTAATGCCTTCGCATGAACAAACCTGTCTTCTGTACTTAGTTACTGATGTTCTTGTTGCAAAAGGTGGCCTACGCGG
This sequence comes from Dermacentor variabilis, assembly GCF_050947875.1. Classification (NCBI taxonomy): domain Eukaryota; kingdom Metazoa; phylum Arthropoda; class Arachnida; order Ixodida; family Ixodidae; genus Dermacentor; species Dermacentor variabilis. The sequence goes on along the minus strand of NC_134570.1, from coordinate 168,028,018 downwards.
TAGCTCGTTGTTTGTAGACTTCCTTTTATATTCCAGGTGCAAATTTTCTGAACTGAAGCATGTGCGTAAGCGTGGGAACGTATACACACCTACAGTGTTATATCAGCAACTGCTGCCTTTCTCTGACAATTGAAACAATATTGAAGAGGCTCTACACAATGCCGAATTACGTGTCTAGGTAACATTTAATAACTCCTGTTTTTGGCATAAAGGTCCACTTGAAGTAAATGGAAAACGCTGTCGGGCAACAGCTCCACTATTCGCTTCCCTCTGAATAGACGAAGATCAAAGGCATTGTGCAGCTGAAATGTATAAAGTTCGACTTTTCTTCTGCTGTTTCGCAAAGGATTTGACGAAGGCTTCACTGGCGCAGAAGAAGCCGCAGGTGGCTCCGTTTTAAGTTTTTACTTTTCTAAGGCTGAGGAAAAAGTCAACTTTTCGCGGAGTAACGCAGACAGTGCACGTAACCTGCGGGCGTCGTAGAGGCGATATCTTACTGCAGCATCGGTGCTTGCAGCTTTGTATTGTGATAACAAGGAATTCAAGACTACGCAATGGTCACCTCCAGGACTGCTGGAGCGCAACCGAAGATAGAGAGGACCAGCTTTTTGAAGATTTTGATAAACGGCCCCTTTTGTATCAAGCTTTACATCACTTTCTTCGTCGTCATTGATGTCGTCTTCATTGCACTGATTTTTAGTGGATATGGTCCTTCCATTTTGAAGACGTTTCGACGGCATAGTCTCGTGACAAGTGCACCAAGCAATCGGAAAGGAAATTTCACGTCGAGAGCAACATATGGTTGGAAGACATTGACAGCGTGTAGTGATCCAAGTCTTAAGATGCTCTATGTCATAGATACCGCTCCAAATAACCTCGAAAAGTGTCAGTGGCTTCGGAAGGTCATCGGTGATCCTTTTGTTCACTCTATTATGAACTCCAGGATCATTTTTTTGTGAGATCATCGGCTAATCAGGAAGAAGAGTGGGTGCTTGTAGAGGAAGCTATCCGCGAGGGAGACGTTCTTGTGCTGAACACCACCGAGAGCCGCTGCAAGCTCTCCCTCAAGTTTGTTTTTGCTGCCGAGTGGGTTTTTGATCACTGCGCTCCTGACGCTGCACTTACTCCTGTCAAGATGGACGATGATGTATTAGTTAACGTCTATGCCTTACGCAAAAACGTCTGCGCCTTCTTACGCAAGGAGCAGTGTAATGTGGCTAACCGGCATCTACTGCGTCGTTTACCGAAACGAACCTCCCTAGAGAAAATGGAGTGATCAGTGGTACGTAAGCAAAGAGGAGTACACGGCTCACGCCTACCGTGCCATCTTTGCTACAGACGCCTTCATCATGAAGCCTGCTGTGTTATCTGCCATCGTGAGCGCTGCATTTCATATCCCCTACTTTTGTATCGCTGACGTCTACGTGACAGGAATGATCGGAGAATTTGCTAACGTGAATCTGGTGGACTTTTCGGGCCACATCATATTGCACAAACAGAAAAACGTGGTGACCGTTGGTGATACAACGTCGTTTGTTTACACGCGCCCGGCTGGATTTTCCAATGAGACAATTAACTCTCTGTGGGACATCATTCTCCAGAGAAACCAGACCGTGCAACGAGATTTTCACAAATATGTGGAAGCGCGCTATCGTACTGTAAGGTAAATAAAAAGCTTCAAAATGATGTGGTGTGTAACGGTAATATGAGCAGCAGCTAATTTGGAATTATTTTCTGCATTTCAACAATTGAACGTATCAAAAGTGCGACCATATCAGTGGGAAACAGAAGCCCAACACAAGCAGACGTCTCTGTTATGGAAACATGACGAAGAAAATAAACACTCCCCAGATGAACATATCACGCGATCCTGTATCTGCCTCGTTGGTTTCAGTATCATGAAGGAGACTTCATTATGTATATACTAAAATTTATCCTAAGAAGGAATGATAATTGTACTACCGTAGCCAATCATCTCCTAAGCATCTCCTAAGTTTGATTGGTACTTGGTCCAGCGTCGTGTCGAACATGCGGCCTTTTCTATCGGGTCGATACAGCAAGAGTTCCGACTTAGTCGGCGAGAGGACCAGTCCCGTGCCCTCGAGGAATTCTTCCTTGGCGTGCAATGCCTCTTGCAGGGCCCGCTCCACCGCTGCGTCCGACCCACCGCCGCACCAGACGGTGATGCCGTCCGCGTAGATAGCGTGATTCAATTTGACGGCCCTTATTCGGTCGAGTCGGACTGATAGGTCTCTCATGGAGATGTTGAAGTGCAGTGGTGATAACACCACACCCTGGGGCGTGCCGCAGGCTCGCAGCGCGTATCCGTCCGACTTGATCTAGTCCAATTTGATCGTGGCCTTGCGATCTCTAAGAGCTACGTACGCGTGAAAGCGTTCGCCGAGGTTCAATCTCGTCACAGAGTCGAGGACGTGCTCGTGCTTGACCGTGTGGAAGGCCTTCGCGATGTCCAGCGCCAAGATGCCGGGGACGTCTCTCGTGACCACGTCGAGAATCTGCCTCTTGATCAGCAGCATGACCTCTTGAGTGGACAGCGAGGGTCTGAAGCCGACCATATTCGGCGGGAGGAGGTGTCGTTCCTCGACATGTCTCGATATTCTGTTGTGGATGACATGCTCCGCCACCTTGCCCAGGCAAGACGTGAGCGAAATGGGTCGCAGACTGTCTATGGCTGGTAATACCCGGCTTCAGAATTAGTATCACCGAGGCTTCTTTCCAGGCATCCGGTACGATACCAGCCTCCCAGACATCGTTTAGTTCTTTGGTGAGCAGTTCGATCGAGCCCTCGTCTAAATTTCGAAGGAGTCTGTTCGAGATTCCATCCTACCCGAGCGCCGATCTTCCGTCTAGGCTTCGAAGGGCCGCTCTTGCTTCCGAGACGCAGAAGGGGGCGTTGAGATCCTGTCCGCCTTGCCGCCATAGGCCGGGTAATCTTCTGGCCCGGAAAGCCCGATGGGGATGTAGCGACGCGCGACTTCGTCCATCCCTTCGTTCATAGATGCGCCTTTGCTATTGAGCTTGTGGACCAGCCTATCGATGGCCAGAGTGTGGTTTCTCTTGGACTGCGTGTCGTCCAATAACTGCTTGAAGAGGTTCCACTTGCCTCCCGCACGCATCTGGCTGTCGACGATCTCGCAGTTGAGGGCCGCGATCCTCCTCCGGAGGTTGCGATTCAGCTTCTGCGTGTTCCATCTGGCCGTGAAGCAATTCTTGGCTTCGAGCAGGTGCGCCAATCGAGCGTCCATGCGGTTGAGCTTGAGGTCGGTTTCGAAGGTCCTGGTGACCGCAGCTACAGCCTTCTTGAGCTGTTCTACGAGGTCTGCAAACGACTCGTATTTTTCGTGGTCGTCCTTCCTTCTCTTTCGGAAGGCGTCCCAGTCGACTATTTCGAAGGCCCTCTGCGGGGCCGCGCTGACCGGTAGGGGGATTTCCACAATGGAGTGGTCACTTCCCAGGTTCTCTTGTAAGTTGTGCCACTCAACTCCCGGCACGTTCTTGACGAAGGCCAGGTCTGGGGTGCTGTCTCTCGATACCAAGTTTCCCATGGGCGTGGGGTAATGGGGGTCGGTTATCAGTTCTAGGGAGCTGCTAGTCGCTGCTTGCAGGAGACTGCAGCCTTTGGGAATGCTTCTCACGTAGCCCCAGGCTTCTTGCGGCGCGCTGAAATCTCCAGCCATAACGAGCGGCGCCTGACTCGCCTTGGACGATGCCTTGGTTGTTAGGCTGTAGAAGGTCAGCCGGTTGTCCCTAGGAGAGCAGTACACATTGATAACGTAGACGCTGTTCTTGAGCCAACTGTTTGGTATGATCTCGACGAGCAACGTTTCCAGCTTGGTGTTACCAAGACGGAGATCGTGCTCCTGGAAGGCGCACGTATTTGCAATAAGCATCGCGATGCCGAGCCCGTTCTGCGCCAACGAGGAGACCGCTCGGTAGCCCTGGAGGGAAATCGTTCTCATTCCCGTTTCCTGCAGCAAAATGACGTGGGGCCTCTCTTCCGGCCCCCGGGTCTTGATATACTGCACCAGTTGAGGCCTGCGCCTCCGGAAGCTGGCGCAGTTCCACTGCTACACGATGAGCTTACTATCAGCTCTGGCCATGGTTTGGCATGTTGGACCGGAGCTCGGCTTAGATGCCATCTTTCTCGTCAGTCCATTACTGCTGGTTGTATTGTAGCATTTCACTCGACACCGCCTCCAGCCTGGCGGCGTCGCCGTAGTGTAGGTCACATCGCTTGTAAAGCTCGTTCACAAGTAGTTTCACTGTGAGTAGAAGGGCCTGGTTACTCTGTACCAGCTCGGCAAAGGCTTTTCGCATGCGGTCTAAAGACATCTGCATGGCAGCCTCCGCATTGCTCACGTCCTCAACAGTACGCTGGGAGCAGGTAGCTCTGCGCTTGACCGCTCTTGCTATGACCCCTTCTGCCGTAGACGTTTGCCTTGGCGCTGCCGCTTGGATGGCACTGGCGTTTCGGAAGGCCTCGAAAGTCGGCCTTCATTCTCCAGATTTCCTCCTCGAGAATGGCGTTTTCGTTTATCAACTGCGCGATCCTGGAATCGAGCACACACTCGCTGTCCTGTGCGGCGGCGTGTTGCGTCTGGCCCGTCTGCTTCGTCTGTTTCACTTTGTGGGCCCAGGTGGGAGCTCCTGCGATGAGCACCTTGGACTTGGAGCGGCCCCTAGATATGGAGCGCCCTCGTTGTACGGAGTGCCCACGTGAGCGGGAGCGCGTTCTAGAGTGGGAAAGACTACGCGAGCGTGAGCGCCCCCTCGAAGGGCTCCTCTTCCGTAGCTCTGAGTGTATGGCTGATTGTCAGTGTCTGGCTCATCTCGCGTGCCGCGCTGCCGCCCTTCTTGGCGTCACCAGTTTTCTTTGGCCGGCGACTTCGGCGTCTCTGCCTGACGACATACGGCGTTTGGAGGCGTTGCACTTACGATCAGCCGTTGGGTGAGGGCCTCCGCATATGCCGCCTTTCGCCTCACACTGGTGGCCTTCAGTGGGGGACGCGGCTCCGCATCCCCTGCACTTCTTCAAACTCGGTGTCGGACATACATCGGCCCTGTGGCCCTGTTTCCCGCAACCGTAGCACACATCAACTTGCCTTCTGTATAGAGAGCAGGGCAGAATGCCCGTTCTACACATGACAAAGTTCGGCACCTTCAGTCCGTCGAACAGGACGATAACCGTGCTGGTGGCCTTGAAGAGACGCACCTCCAACGCGGTGGGGTTCCGCCGGTGTACGATCATTGTGTGGAGCTGAGCGTCGTTTAACTCGAGGTCGACTCCCCTCACAACACCCTTGCATGTATTGTCCGTCGCGGCCATGTACGCGGCCACTTCAAAGACCCCTTCGCGCAGGTGTATCTCTTAAACCATAGCGTAAGCACGCGCGTTCGTTTCTTCTGGTGTTGAGACGACGTAGATGTTTAGCACGTTATTTGGGCACACGATGTATTCGCCAACCTCGTCGGGTGAAAACGCCGCCGCCATAGCCAGCACTTGTGCCACTCTAATAGTGCTGATCTTTTTCACGTCGAGGCCACCCCTTGGCGTAACGATGACTCGAATATAATCCCGCGGCAGTCTCTGGAGCCTTGAGGCTGCGGCGACCTTCTTCAGCGCGTTCCGCAGGGCTGCCGTTCGACGGCCCCCCCTGCCGCCTGCCGGCTTTTTCGGGCCCGGCGTCGACTTCAAAGTTTCTTGTCTTGCCTTCTTACTATTGTCCGTTGCCGTGGCACAGCCGGGGCTCCTTGCTTCTTAGGGGGTGATTTCTACCCCCTCCACCATCTCGACTTCAGGCACGATGCCCCACCACGCCGGAGTAAGGCCAAGGCCTAGCCCGTACTCCTCACCGGCGCTACCCGTTACGGATAGCTCCGCTCGGCGTGGCGAAAAGTTCAAGGTCGTATACGAGTTCCCGAAAAGCACCTACCGATATAAATCCGGTATCGGCTTGATCCCTGCAACAAACTGCGTCGAATGATGCACAGTGTTAAAGCGTTTTCGTGGACTGTACCACCGAATTTATTTTAAACTTACCTCACATTCATGTGCCTGAAGCCCCGCAGGGGCGTCTGCGTCAGCAGGCGTTTGGTGTGTTGCGACACCACGTACCCGAGCACACGAGGGTTGGACCCTCCCGCGTGTAGCCGTGCGCGGCTTAGCCGTGTCTGGGGAAAAGGGGATCCTGGGGGTTGAGCCGAAGCTGGGTGTTTGGACCTTTAAGGCCCCCCGGCGGAGGCAACAAACCTCTTCGGCCTCGGCTTCACATAGAGGGCACCTCCAGGCTGACCCACCTGGAGGAAATCGGCAGTCGCCTTTTCCTGTCTCTCTCTTTCTACAACCTTCGTCTTTCGCTTACTTTCCACCTTTCCTGTCTCCTTCTCTCTTCTATTTACTTCCTTTCTCCTTGGCGGCAAGGGTTAACCCTGTGTTGTTATCCAACCTTGGGTACACCATATTTGGTTATAGTGGCGGCGTACGACTGGCGTCGTGCAGACTTGCATGCAAGTTCTGCCGCGTACCCTCGTTGGGCTCCGTGGTGGGCGGTCGGCGCTGTTGCCGAATGTATACATTTTTTCATAGAAACTCCTTTCCCCAAACTCCCTGATCGCCCCCAGAAACGAGGGCGCACCGAAGATCTCTTTCAATTTTTCGGACGACAAGTCCACAACTTTCCTCGATTCCACGTGATTCACTCAGAAAAGCCAGACAAACTAGTGCGATCCATTTCACCGTTCCTTGTTTCCAAGTCTTTGACCGAAGTTTTCGGCACAGGATATAAGGTGTCGAGAATGTCAAGTGGTGATCTCCTTTTGGAACTCCAAAATCAGAAGCAGTATGAGAAGCTGCCAAAACTTGTGTCATTTGGGGAGACCCAAGTAACAGTAACCCCGCACCGTACCATGAACACAAGCCGCGGTGTTGTCTCGGACGATGACTTGCTGGAGCTCACTGAGGATGAACTCTTGGAGGGCTTCAGTGACCAGAACGTTATCAATGTTAAAGGAATTAAGATCAGGCGTGACAGCAAAGAAATCAAGACCAAACACCTTATATTAACTTTCGGCTCAAGTATTCTGCCCGAGTCTGTAGAGGCCGGGTACATCAAGCTCCGTGTTAGGCCATATGTGCCAAATCCGCTTAGATGTTTCAAATGCCAACGCTTCGGCCACAGTTCGCAGAGCTGCCGAGGCCGTCAAACCTGTGCGAAGTGCAGTGCACACGAACATAATTCTGAAGCTTGCGTGAACACTCTCCATTGTGTAAACTGTGAAGGCGAGCACGCCGCATACTCGCGGTCGTGCCCGTCCTGGAAAAAAGAGAAAGACATAGTCACAATCAAAGTAAAGAAAAACATATCATCCAAAGAGGCACGCAGGCGGGTCGCATACCTGCCTAAGAACACATATGCCGAAGTGGCGCGTCAGGGGACAGCGTCACAACGGCCTCCGGCGGCTGTCCGACCCACAGGCAGTGAGTCGGCAGGTACGCCATCTGCCCCCGCGGCGGTTGCAGCAAGCGCTGCTCCGTCAACCCTGAATGAGGGATCATCGACCCCGAAGGTTGACGCAGCCGAGGCTGCCCCGGCCTCCCCGGCCCCTTCTTGCGCTGGCAACAGCCGGCGCAGCCAAATCTCTCGGGGAGCCCCATCGACCTCCGGGCTGGTGGGCGCAGGGGTCTTGCCCTCCAAGGCGGGACCCTCTCTAGTAACTTCTCGCTCGCAAGAGCACGTGTCCGGCGCCTCACAAGAGGCAATGGACACTACACCTATTCCCAAGGAGCACCAAGCGCCTAAGGAGCGGCGAGGCTCACTCGAACGCTCCAGAAAGGGCAGAACCCCTGTTACAGGGCCTCGAATGAGCTCTGTAACCTAAGGCATCACCTGTTTCCATACACACAGCACTTATTAACCTTCAATATGGATACACAAATTATTCAATGGAACGTTAGAGGTCTTCTTAGGAACCTTGATGACGTACAAGAACTCATACACAAACACAATCCAAAAGTGCTGTGTTTACAGGAAACACACCTAAAATCAAAACATACAAACTTTCTCCGACAGTACATAACTTATCGCAAAGATCGCGATGATGCTGTCGCATCATCAGGCGGTGTTGCCATTGTTATTCGGAAAGGCATAGCGTGTCAACGTTTGCAGCTACAAACGCCCCTTGAAGCAGTGGCGGTTCGTGCTGTTCTTCAAAACAAACTTATCACTGTGTGCTCGCTCTATATACCCCCACATTACAAATTAACTAAGTATGAATTTCAGTCCTTCATAGATGAATTGCCAGAACCTTATATTGTTCTTGGCGATTTCAATGCACACAACTACCTGTGGGGCGACCCTCGTATAGATGCGCGAGGACGACTTGTTGAACAGTTCCTTCTCTCTTCTGGTGCGTGCCTGTTGAATAAGAAGGAACACAAATATTACTCTCTTGCAAACAGAACATATTCTTCAATAGATCTTAGCCTAGTTTCCCCCTCACTCCTGTCTGAATTTGAATGGGAGGTTAACAACAATCCTTACGGAAGTGACCACTTCCCCATACTACTAAGATCACCTAAAGATATCGAATATCCACCACAGGCTCCTAGGTGGAAGGTTGACACAGCTGACAGGGAGAAATTCCGCACCCTAACTAGTATATCATGGGATGACATGTCCTCGTTAGAAATTGATGCTGCTGTTGAATATTTTACAGCCTTTATAATAGATGCCGCATCAAAATGCATATCAGAAATAAATGGCCTGGCATGCAAATGGCGTGTCCCGTGGTGGAACGACGATTGTAGAATCGCTCGTAAAAAACAGAACAAAGCGTGGGGGTTGCTACGCGCGACTCCCACTGCGGAGAATTTTATTAACTTTAAGAAAGTAAAGTCCCAGGGCAGGAGAACCCACCGACAGGCTAAAAGAGAAAGTTGGGAAAAGTTCTTATCAAGTATAAATTCCTATACAGATGAGGCCAAAGTATGGAACAAAGTTAATAGGATAAAAGGGCGACAAACATATTCACTTCCTCTGGTAAACACACAAGGTGAAACACTGAAAGATCAGCCCGACTCACTTGGGGAGCATTTCGAGAGCGTGTCGAGCTCAATCCATTATTCTCAGTCCTTTCTCAAGTATAAACAGATAGAAGAATGTAAGCCAATAATTAGGAACTCCAGACAGAATGAACCCTATAACCGGCCTTTCAGTATTGCCGAGTTGAGAGCTGCCTTGAACACAAGCAAAAGCACTGCACCGGGACCTGACAGAGTCATCTATGATATGATCAGAAACTTACATGCTGACACACAAGTTACACTACTCACACTTTACAACACTATTTTAGCTGCGGGATACCTCCCATCTACATGGAAAGAGGCGATTGTCGTTCCTGTCCTGAAGCACGGAAAAGACCCCTCCTTGACAGCAAGTTATCGTCCAATAGCTCTTACGAATTGTTTGTGTAAGCTCTTTGAAAAATGATTAATCACAGACTCATACACTTCCTTGAATTCAACAATATACTCGATCCCTATCAGTGTGGCTTCGGACAAGGGCGGTCAACAACAGATCATCTTGTGCGCATTGAAGGACATATTCGCGATGCCTTTGTACACAAACAGTATTTCCTCTCCATATTCCTCGATATGGAGAAGGCATATGATACAACATGGCGCTACGGGATCTTGCGAGATTTGTCGGGAATGGGCATCTGTGGAAATATGTTGAAAATAATTGAAAGCTATTTGTCCAATCGTACCTTCCGTGTAAAAGTCGGCAATGCACTGTCACGTCCCTTTACCCAGGAAACTGGTGTACCCCAGGGAGGCGTGCTCAGCTGCACTCTCTTTATTGTTAAGATGAACAAACTACGTGCTTCACTACCACCTGCCATCTTTTATTCCGTATACGTAGACGATATACAAATAGGCTTCAAATCCTGCAACCTCACAGTATGCGAAAGACAGGTACAGCAGGGCTTAAACAAAGTGTCCAAATGGGCAGACCAAAACGGATTTAAGGTCAACCCCCACAAAAGTTCTTGTGTTCTCTTCACAAGAAAGAGAGGCCTGGTCGCAGATCCTTGTGTAGAACTGGGCGGACAACAAATTCCTGTCAACAAAGAACACAAATTCCTAGGTGTTATTCTTGACTCCAGGCTCACTTTCATTCCTCACTTAAAACATCTTAAAGAAAAATGCCTTAGAACAATGAACATACTTAAAGTACTATCCCACACAACGTGGGGTAGCGACAGACAGTGTTTATTGAATATTTACAGGAGCCTAGTTCGATCACGGTTAGATTATGGTGCCGTAGTATACCACTCTGCCGCACCGAGCGCGCTTAAGATGTTAGATCCCGTACACCATCTGGGTATCCGTCTGGCCACTGGCGCATTTAGGACTAGCCCTGTTGAAAGTTTATATGTAGAGTCAAATGAGTGGCCACTGCATCTTCAGCGAACCAACATCAGCTTAACGTATTTTCTCAAGGTTCGCTCTAATAAGGAACATCCGTGTTTTACAACCATTAACGACTTCACGTGTGAAACACTTTTTAATAACAGACCCTCTATGAGACTTCCTTTCTCACTGCGTGCAAGAGAACTTAGCAAGGAAATGGATGTCCCAATTCTCGAACAACGCCTAATGCCTCCAGCTAAGCTAGTACCGCCCTGGGAGTGCCAGCTGATAGAGGGTGACACATCCTTTGTAGAGGTCACCAAACATGCGGCAGAGACACATATCAAAATGCATTTCTTGGAGCTCCAGTACAAGTACTCGTGCACAGAGTTTTACACAGACGCTTCTAAGTCGCATGCCGGGGTGTCCTACGCAGCCATTGGTCCATCCTTCTCGGAATCCGGTGTACTGCACCCTGAAACAAGTATATTTACGGCTGAGGCCCATGCACTATTGTCGGCTGTGAAACATATTAGAAAATCAAATATTCAAAAAACAATTTTATTTACAGACTCCCTAAGCGTCGTGAAAGCCTTGAAGTCACACTGTAAACAAACAAACCCCGTAATTACTGAGCTCTATTCCATTCTCTGTAGAGCGTATATGTCTAACCAGCATGTCATTGTATGCTGGGTGCCTGGACATAGGGGCATTGAGGGTAACGTTCTAGCAGACCAGATGGCCACATCAATTTCATTGCATACAGTTAATCCTACCTCTTCGGTCCCTGTCACAGACCTGAAGCCTTTTTTAAGAAGGAAACTGCGAAACCACTGGCAACGTAAGTGGGACGCAGAAGTAAACAACAAACTGCACGTGATAAAGCCACAATTAGGTTCTTGGCCCTCCGTAACAAAATCACGCCGGACAGATGTCCTATTCTGTCGTCTAAGAATAGGACACACATTTGGCACACATAACTTTTTACTCACCGGAAACGAGCCTCCAACCTGTGGTAGATGCGGGGAGAGGCTGACCGTCCTCCACGTCCTTCTGGAGTGTCGGAAAGCCGAATCTGAGAGAGAGAAACATTTTCCCTTAGCATACCGCCAGCACATCCCCCTTCATCCAGTAATGTTACTAGGCCCAGAACCGCTGTTTGACTCCAGCGCAGTCCTGGGCTTCCTGAAAGATGTTGTATTACATGTTATTAGCCCCACATGTTCATAGCGGGTCCTCTCTTCGGAGGATGCCGCTGTGATAGCTCTTTCGTATGGCACGCGCGTCTGGGCCCTTGTGTTCCAAGGGCTCCGGTGAGGCAGCAGTGCTCCAGGTAATTTTACTATCTCTTATATCTTTTATTCTGCGTTATTCATTTACGATGGATTTTAATGCTCAAAGTATTCGTCATGAGTCACTGCCATAATTTTATAGCACGTAGATTTTACGCACTTTACAGCGACAACTTTTTAGGCCAATTTACAGCCAAGTCACATCTCCATAATACATCGTCAACATCACCACTTGTCATGGCGCTCTTTGGCCAAACCTGGCCCTTGCGCCATTAAACACCACATATCATCATCATCATCATGTGCCTGAAGAAAGAGCTACCGCTTATACGATTATACAACCGGTATAAGCGTTTCAGAAACACTAGCTCTATATCGCAGAACAAAATAGAAGGCGTGGTCACACATGTTCATCCTGCTCTGTTTAGCTTTTCAGCTTCAATGATTTCTCGTGTTACCCTATCTTTGCTCCTTCTTAATGACAACACATTTATCAAGGAACGGCTTGCACGTTTTTGACTTGCAGGAGAGGATGTAATCACCAGTTGTTCCCGCTCACGCATGCTTGATATTGCGAGCACCTTCCATAAGCCGCTCGTTCAAGTATCTACCGATTTGTCCAATATAGTGCTTCCCGCAGGACAAGGGAATTCGGTACACACCTTCATCACAAGTGACGTAAGCTTTCTGATGCCTGACCATGCATCCTCGCACTTTGTTGTTGTCAGCTTTTCCTATCTTGCACACTCGGGCAAGTTTCTTCGGGGCTGAGAACACGACAGTTTCATTCACCAGTTGTCCAATACTTTTTGGATTGTGGGATATCTTATGCATGTAAGGCAATACAACAAAATGCTTCCATTCAGCAAGCACCGGGTTCAGATGACAATGTATTTATGATTTTAGTTTCCAGAGAAGCTTCTTGGCAACAGGCACTTGAACGTGCGTGGGGTAACCAGCGCTAGTTAGCCTCTTAGACTGTTGTTTAAAACAGTCACTCATCATGTGTGTTCACAATTTTCGGAGAGAGTTTTGGAAACACGTGCTGACAATAGCTCTTTTTAAAGTTTTGAGTGCGCAGAATGATATGGCAGCACAGGTTTGTTACTTCGTGGCTGGTAGGCCCAGCAAATGCAATTAGTGTGAAAGGAAGTTCAGGTCTAAAAATCTGATAGAATCATTATTGGGCAATTCACTTGTTAGAACAAACGAATTAAAACACTCTTTCATGATGGGTAAAATGCTTAGAGCCTTCCACTCAAGTGAGCTGGAGTCACTGTTAAAGATTAAAAAAAACGCTTGTACTGTTCATTAGTCTGAATATTACTGTCCCGTCCTCTGCGCATTATTCATTGCTATTCAGATCATCGGTTACCCTCCCTTCTCATTGCATGGCTTGCCCATGCCCATTCTTCTTGATTTTGAATAAGGTATCCTTAATACGCATTTGTTTCCCGACTCATTCTGCTTTCTTCTTGTCCCTCAACATTACACCTATCATTTTCCTCTCCATTAGTTCGCTGTGATATCCTCAATTTCAGTTGAACCCTTTTCGCAAGCCTCCACTTTCCCACCCCGTAAGTACCAGTAAGATGCAGCTGTTGTATACTTTTCTCTTGAGGGTGCACATCTGGGTACCGGGTGTTGAATGCAGTGCTGAGCATGACAGCTGTTGTTCCACTGAAACAGCGAGTGTCCACGATATATGCATACATACAAAAAAGGGGGCAGCCTCACAATACATCAATACATTTGTCAAAGAAGAATGATAAATCGAAGCTTTACTTCCCCACAAAAAAATCAGAGTAAGAATCGGGCAGAACACATTTGGCAGGCACTCTCAGATTATGAACCGCAGCTTGCCAGCATCCCTTAAAGGGTCCCTCAACGAGCCTGACAAGCGCAGAGCACGCAATGCGCACTAATGATCGTGTTTGCAAAGAATTGCATCGCTACGGACAGCGGAAAGGTCTGAAATTTCAATCCCAAAGGCGTTTCTCCTTTCCCTCATGGCGACCACATTCTACGCTCGATGGTGATGTACTAGTAACCCTGACGTAGTAGTTCTGCGGAAACCCGCAAGGTGGAGAGAAGCAATGAATAAAGGGAAAATGAGACATCCACCCGTTCGTAGCAATTGCTACAAAGGAAACCCACACGGGTTCCTCGAAAGAAAAGCCTCATAGTTGAAGAAAAATTCGTCCTGGTCCGGGACCAGGACGAATTTTTCTTCAACTATGAGGCTTTTCTTTCGAGGAACCCGTATGGGTTTCCTTTGTAGCAATTGCTACGAACGGGTGGATGTCTCATTTTCCCTTTATTCACTAGTAACCCTGCGTCTACGTACTCATGTCCGCAGTGTGACATCGCTCGTGGCGACACGCGACTTCGAGAATTATTCAAGGCAACATCTGTTATTTGTGTGATCTGTTGTTTGAAGTGACGAATTGAAGTTCAGAGAGATAATCAGATGCAAAAACTGAATGCCTGCAAGCTTTTTGTTTTACTTTGCACCGAAGCAAAAGAGAGATGCACTTCTGCTTCGTCGGCTTGTTCCCACAGTCGTCGTGCAGTTACATGCGCAGGTACCAAAGCTATGCCAGTTTCCATGTGTTCCAGTACGTGATTGCACTCTGCAATGCTTGTTCTGCCTCAGTATTCATGGAGCTCTGAATTATACTGCTAGCCATCTGTCCTGGTGCACAGCGCGCAAAATCGTGCGCTGTGTAAAACCAGACAATCACCACAGCTAGTGCACAACCAATGCTATCCCAGCTTAAAGTGAGGAGAAATGAGCATGTGTAGGGTATATGTTTCGAAGCAAGATCACTAATGCTCTGTTAGGACAATGGAATGGATTCCAAGAGAAAGGAGATGTAACAGAGAGTGCCAGAGAACTAGGTGGGCTGATGAAATTAGGAAGTTTGCAGAGGAGGAGCTGGGCACAGCTGGCACAGGACAGAAATAATTGGAGAAATATTGGATAGGTCCTCGTCCTGCAGTGCACATACCGTATTTACACGATTGTACGTCGACCACTTTTTTAAATTTGAAAATCTGAAGTGAGGGGTCGACTTACAATCGAAACCGAAATATGGAACCGCCAAAAAAGCGAGACCAACGGGAGCTGCAACGCAGTTACAATTTTATGTTTGCTCTATGTCCGCACCCGTAGCTTTTTGATATCCCGAATGTTTCTTCGCTTCTCGGAAGAGTTTTTCAACATTTTTTAGAGTTTTACAGTGCACACAACACTCATGAGAGGGTGTCAGTAGTTGATGGAAACGCCGCTGCTCCATTCGCGGCTTCACCCTCAGAACGGCGGTGCTTGCGGGAAGCATCGGTAGTTCATGGAAGAGCAGACACCGCTCGCGGGGTTCTGTTTGCCTGTTGCGCTTAGCTTTCTTGACGAGAGGCATTGGTTTCACGCGTTCCACTTGACTGCACCTACGTGCTACTTCTATGCTTCCTCAGTCGTCATGAGTGCTCCAGGTCCACTAATCATTCGGCACTCGTTCACAGCAGCGTTCAAGAGGACTGCCATCCTTTACGCCGAAGAAGCAAATTGCTGCGCAGCGGGCTGCAAGTTCCATGTTTCTGAACGGGTGGTGCGAGAGTGGCGACTGCAGCGAAGTGAAATTTTCGCCTGTGACGGTAAGTGAGGAATTCCCGACGTGCCGAAGTCTGGAGGCCTTCCGGAGCTGTGGGCTAAGCTTGCGGCGTACGTCGCTGAAATGCGCGATCGGTTCCTGCCATTGAAGTGCGACATGGTCATGAAACAAGCCCGGATCTTCACCTTTTTGGGACCTGTTCCGCCGTGAGTACGAGTGGCTGGCGCGCGAAGACTGCGAAATTACGCCAACCGGACCTGTCAAAAGAGTCTCCCTAGCCGATGCGTGTGGTTGGGTGCACTTGGCGTGGGCTGCTGTTCCACAAGATGTCGTGGTGTGGTCGTTTGCCAAATGTGAAATTTCGCGGGACAACGACGCACTGTGGGACTGTAGCAACGATGACGATGGCAGCCCTAGTGAAGATGGGTAGTCTAGTGACCATGTCACCTATTAATAAATTTTCGTTATCTAATGCTCCCTCGTGTATGCTCTCTTTTTTTCCTGTCGCACGATATGAGGGGTTAACTTACACTCGAGTCGACTTACAATCGTGTAAATACGGTAGTTGGGCTGATGATGATGAGGAGGTGTTGAAAGGAATCCATTGTTTAAGATAGAAAAGCCATCATTCAAGTATGTCTATGTGCCATGCAGTACGAGGTACATGAACAGCTGCTTCTGTAACTTGGATAAATACCCATAGGATCCTTTGCTAAATATCTGAACAAACTGGAACTAGTAATCCAGCTTACTATTTAAGGCGATGATAGCAGCCTCGCCTTTTCTTGATGTGCTTGTTTTACAAGAATCTTCACAAATAAACATTTTCAGAAAACCTGCAACAGGTTTTGAGCACTGTACGATCAGTTTCCCAAGCATTCAATAGTTGCCTAACTCTTCCACTCTATGTGAGCAGTCTGTAGTAAACAACAAGACTTGGCTGATGACTTGGAACACACCGTGTATTCTTGTGTAATGGCCTCAGCCGGGCAAAAGCCGCACCCAGCACTTTATAAAAAATAATCCTCCAAAAATATATTTAAGAAGTGCCCGTGTATAAGCCACACTCTTGATTTTTGAGAAGGTTGGCAGTGCTTCTGTAGTGTGAGCATTCCTAAGTTTTTTTTTTAATTGGTGAGAAAACAAGGCAGCCGTGCCGACTTCTTGGCGCTGGCAGTAGCAAAAGTACAGCCTCCGAGATGCTGGCATCACTGATCTGTGGGGCATCACCATTTGTCCCAGCTGGCATGCGACGGGCTGTGGGAACGTCCAAGAATAGCCAGAGCCAGTAGGAGCGAGTGCTGTAGTTCAATAGGGGCAAGTACCCCAGAATATATTTACGCGGAAAAAAGGATGGGTTAATGGCAGCACGACCGACTTTCACCCCAAGTTTCGGAAAACAAAAACCTGTAGCTATTACACAAGTATATACAGTATTTTAGGGAATTTTTTTTTACGTGTGGCTATCCTGGGCAGTTTACTGGTTCAGTGGAATGCCGACTCGTCCACCCAGTACTATGTCTCACTCCAGGTGACTGAATGTGGGCTGCGATCTCGTATGCTCCAGGCATCAGCGAAATGTCAGTGTGTATATTATGTTAATATGATACACCTACTGTGCGTGTGCCAACCCTCAAGCTACAATTCAGATGAAAGGCAATGGTAGCTAAAAACGGAGGCAAATTCTCAGATGCTGCATGCGAAAGCCCATGTGCTGAATGCACATGTTTGAATATCGGGGCGCTGTGGCCATACGGCAAGGCCGGCGTGAAGTTGAGGTCGCCGATGACTTCTGCAAGTTACTCGTGAACTCCTCTAACGATATACCAACCCATTCACGACTGATTTTCCCGTCATTTAGTGATCACCGTCTGGACGCGCCTTTTACTATGCACGAGCTCGACGCTGCGATATCCTTTTCCCGCCGGTCAAATTGTCCAGGACCAGACGGAATTACATACTCCGCGATTTGTCTTCTTGGAGTAGAGGCTCGAGAAATTCTCCTGGCGCTTTACAACTCTACGTGCGACACAGCAACTGTGCCTAATCACTGGAAGTGCAGTGGTCTTGCGGCTTTGCTAAAACCTGGGAAATGCCCAAATGATCTCTCACATTTTGGCAAGCTGCGTCGGTAAAGTGATGGAGCGGATGGTACTCTGTCTTTCCTATCAATAAATTCTATTCTGTTCTGTTCTGTATGAATATCGGGGAGTCAGAGAACATAATATTGCAGAAACAACAAGAATAATATGAACAATCATCATGTGGCTTTGAATGTACTTGCAAAAATTCCATATGTTCAAGCCGTAATATCAGCTTAAGAATGACACTTGTGCTTGCAAAGGAAAAGAACACAATATCATGGCTTTATCTTTGATTGATAATACTTATGACTGCACACATGCAAACTTGCAGCACTGTAAATTTGTCAACAGTCAATGCAAGGTGCATGGGCTCCATCACGCACTGTACATAAAGTGCTGCCACTACAGTTTAATTTTTTTTGCTCATGCCATTTTGTTTTCTCAATTTTTCAAGATCACTCAGTGATATTCACTAAAGTAAGCAAACTGACAAGGAAGAAAGGAAACTGACATGAAGACGTGCATAAGCATCACAAAAGAGCGTCATGTTCTGCCTGACAGGATGTTTCCAGTGGAAGTTCTACCACTCCAGTCAATAAGCAGACATGATGACCCCCTCCTTTTTTTCAACCCAAGGGTAATGAGACAAAGCGATTTTCAGTTTACAGTCGCCGACTGATTTTGCAGACTCCAAAATTCGGACATGCTCTATTCGGTCTGCTTCGCGGCACCGCCATTCTCCTCATAGACCATGACGTATAACTGCCGAAAGTTCGGACACCTTGCAACCTCTCGTCTGAACATTCGCACACTCCTTGAACCAACTCGATCGAGAGCACCATGCACCGATTCTGACCGGTGCATGGTTCGACTTGCTGAACGCAATTTTTGCTTTGAGCGGAGCCTCCTTGCTGCCCCACGAAGTAGCGCTACTGCAAATCGCCGCTCATCATCATCGTTTCTGCCTGGTTAAATTGAGAGGCTGTACAGCAGTTCCGGTTTCAGCTTATTAAGCCATGTCAAGACAATCCAGCAGCTGATTTGTTTCTTCGCGCACAACGTTGCGAGTAAGCCACATTCTTCGTTTGTGCAACTGGTGTCGGCATGGTGGTGTTTGCTGTGTGTGCTGTGTCGAGGTTCCGGTGATCCAACGCGGCATACGGAAACGTCGCGTCAAGTGTCTAATGGCGCCGTCAGTGCGCGCGCAGACTGCGCTGGGGAATGCCGACAAGCGGGTGCCGGGAGGCCTAAGATTTGTCGCCTTCCGATGTGCTCCCTTCTGACGTGGAAAATGTTCTGCCGAGACCTGCGCAGTGGTTGCATTGCGATTCCGGACACCGTCTCATTTAACAGTTTCACAAGTGCTGACACAGCTGTACTGACATGCGCAGAACTCGACGATGGCGAGATTATTAGTCAGGTTCCTGCTGCACCGCCGGACGATTACTCCGAGTCGGAAGATGACGCACCATGTGCCACGCTGCCGTCGCATGCAGAGCGTGTACAAGCAGTGACTGCTTTAAGCCGCCTATAGTGACCGTACAACCCTCTCCGAGATTCAGCCTTATCCGATTGCGCGTAAACCAAACAGCGTGCAACAGCGCATTCACGATTTCTTCAAGCCTATTGCCAAGCCTGAATAAGTGCGTGGAAATAAAGGATTTAATTTTTTTCTTAATGTGCTTTTTCGGCTACCTGTTTATTGGGACGTTTCCACAGTCCCCGTGAGGTCCGAATAAACGGTCAGCGACTGTACTTGCATTCTTTGTGGTGCTTATAGCCCTACGTGCATTTATTATTTCTAAATTGGCTGATTGTACTAAAAAGGTCAAGACATACAATGACTTTTACTGCACAAAAATTTGACATAATTTCACTGAAAAAGCCAGTGAGATGTTAATATGAAGTAAGGTTTACCAAAAAGAAAAATGCCTTCTGAAACAAACACCAAAGATAGTCCATTGAATTTACAGAAAGTAAAAGCTGCAAAGCTACACCCTCAGTAACTGTAGCGGAAATGCAATCAAACCAATAAAGATTTCATGGACACAAGGCATCATACTTACCAATAGAAAAATAATGCCGGCAATTTCTGCAAAGCACCATCCATGACGCATCAAATCCACAAGAAAACACATTACAATTTACCCATAAAAAATGAATGGTTACCTGACCACCAAAGGATTACTGGCATTGAATGCGCACGCGC
Organism: Dermacentor variabilis; assembly: GCF_050947875.1. Taxonomy (NCBI): domain Eukaryota; kingdom Metazoa; phylum Arthropoda; class Arachnida; order Ixodida; family Ixodidae; genus Dermacentor; species Dermacentor variabilis. Next base: position 168,008,390 of record NC_134570.1, on the reverse strand, counting down.
ACACACACACATACACACACACACACACACTCACTCTCCGCCAAACTTACTCCTCTCGGTTTCGTGCTGCCCTGGCCAAATATCTATAACCTCTGCAAGCAGTGTCCACAATTTCGGAAGCAACAGTACCAAGCTCTCCAAACTGTCATTATGTTAGTGACTACGCACCATGCAATGCGGCTAGTGCAGATTAGATGAATTAAGAAGTGGTTGAACACAATGGCATAGACAGGGGGGGGGGGTTACGTTGGGTAGTCGACCCCCCCCCCACCTCCTTAACGGAACAGAAAACTTCTGGGAGTGGGCTCCAAAAGAGCAACATGGATGGAAGAGAAAGCTTGAATGTGGAAGCAAGGCAAGGGCTAGTGGCACTTCAAACAGGGGGAGGGGTTCCCATGGGAGCGGTCCCGTCTCTCCTGCACAGAACATTGCGGCCGCACTCATGGCGCACCTCTACCTCATTCGGATGTTAACCATAACTGCTTAGGGGGGATCAGCGCTAAAAATTCCACGCACAGATATTGATGGGACGAGCGCGTGCATAAAACTTGACGGCATTGTTGCTGCAACCGGACCTTTGTGTCGTTGAAGAGCTTCTCATTTCTGGTACCTGACTGAACTGTCGCCTGCACAGCGTGGAAGAAAAGCATTCCGAAAACAGTGCGACTTCCTTATCTCGGACACGCCATAATAAGCATACCCATTTTTTTGTTTTTTCCACCCTTGTCTTGGACTTTTGTTATAGGGCAAAAAGCAGGACAAGAAAGAAAGACCCACAAAAAGCTGATTTGTGTACACGAAAATATATCAAGGACAGAGGTGCTTGGCAAGGGAAGGCAAGCTATGAAAACCACAACAGGCGTGAGGGCAAGTTGGTGAATGGCTTCGAAGTCCACGCAAAAACATAAATATAGCAATGTTAGCAGCCACCATGCCTCTGAACCCAGTGAATGTTGAGTGACAGTGACTCATTTTCAACATCGTTCGTTTTTCCATGATATGTACCAGCTGGATCATCGATATGCATTATATAAACGCATAAATTCGTAAACCAAATTTTATTTTTTTAAAAGAATATCCCCCTGTTTAAAATAGAGTAAGGATGATATCATAATAAGTGGTTTTACGCAGTAGCAGTGAAAGACTTTAATCAGAAGTGTTATATTAGCAACACTAAAATGTGTACCTTCGTCAAAGCATTCTTGTCTGGGGAGTGCTAGACATAAGTGTCTTTGCGTGGTGCACAACCATACACACACACGCGCGTGCGCACACAGAAAGTTGAGAAGCACAACTTCGTCGTTATATTTGGTTTATTTGCCCAACAGTTTCAGTCGCTGCACCGACCTTTTTCAAGGGTATCCCTTGAGAAAGGTCGGTCCACTGACCGATACTGTTGGGTAAATATATCAAAGATAACTGCAATGTTGTGCTTCTCATCTTTCTAAATATGCTTGGCCCATTGGAAAATCCAGTTACACACACACACACACACACACACACGCACACAGATTCCCAACTAACTTGGACCACGATTTTGAGAAAGCCTATGCGTTCTTCGGAACAGAAATCAGGCGGATGTTGTTAGCGTTTATCTAAACTTACAGCACCATTTTTGCTCGGCTATATTTGAGTAATTAGCCGAGATAAATTAATTCACTTTTTAAATATAGCTTGAAATGTTCAGGCGTCAATAGGAAAGTTGTGGAGCTCCATAAATATTGCCCTACCCAGGCAGTTCCAACGAGATAGACTTAGCGTGGCCATTTTTATTCGGAAAAAACAAAAGCCCGCGGAGTTTAAAAAATACCACGCGACAGCGCGCTCTGTGCGCTCGAATGCGCCACAATTACAGTGCTCTCAACGGTGCTTTGTAAAAACATCACTCGCTTCCCACCTTTCGTGCTGCCCACGACAGAGCTTCGCATTGTGCTTGGTTCTGAGATAAACGCCAGTGGCTTCAGGCGGCAATTGAAATACAGCTCGGCTCCCATTCGTACGGCAATAATTGCACTCTCACGCTAGCATAATAAATGCGGAGGAAAAATGGCAAGCTCATGAGTTTGAATGAATGGTCATCAAAATATCTGTCAGTCATATTCAGACACTCCTTATCATCCTCTACTGTACCTTGTTCATGGAAGCTAGCCAAAGTGCTCCCTCTTTATAAATCTGGAGATAAGCAGTGTTTGTCGCACTACAGACCAATTTCACTGACGTCACAGTCATGCAATATGTTGGAACACATCATTCATAAGCACATCACGCTCTTTCTGGAATCAAATAATTTACTGTCTAACATGCAACATTGGTTTAGGCGCGGTTTTAGCACGTTAACGCAGCTAGTTGAGTTCACGCATGACATTTCATTTAACCTTGATGTAGGTAACCAAGTGTATGCCATTTTTATAGATTTCTCGAAGGCATTTGACACCGTTTTACATTCTAAACTTATTGCTAAACTTAATGCTGTATTGAATAATCCTGATTTAGTTAACCGGATTTTAAGCTTTCTCTCATTTCGCTCCCAGTTCGTCTCTTACAATTGCACTGACTCCGCTACTGTTGATGTGACATCAGGTGTGCCCCAAGGCTCCGTCCTTGGGCCGCTTCTTTTTTTATTATACATAAACGATTTGCCACTTCACTGATCTTCTAGCATCCGTCTCTGTGCTGATGACTGCGTCCTATATGAAGTGATTAAATCTTCTAATGATCATTATCGCCTTCAAGAGTCGTTTTCTAGGTTTTGCGATTGGTGTAACACTTGGCAAATGAAGATTAATTTCAATAAAACCATTCTGATGTCTTTCTGCAACAAATGTTCCCCCTCCCTTTTCAGTTACTCGTTCAATGGCCGTGCTGTAGATAAGGTTTCTGAGTATAAGTATCTTGGTGTCATTTTTACGCATAACATATCATGGTCCAAACACATTGATTACATATGCAGTAAAGCACTAAAAAATTTAGGTTACTTGAGGCGAACGCTAACACGATCTCCTAAAGACAAAAAGTTACTGATGTATAAAACTCTAATCCGCCCGGTTCTTGAATATGCATCAGTATTTTGGAGCCCGCATAAGCATTTAGAGATTAATGAACTAGAAGCTATACAGAAAAAAGCTGTGCGATTTATATGTAATCCTTACGATTGCGACTTTTCGCCCTCTTCAACACTATCTTCCTTGAACCTAAACACGCTCTCTGCCCGTCGCCGTGTCGAATCATTAAAATTTATGCATTGTATTGTCAATTCTTTAGTTAGTCTCTCAAATGATAATTACATTATCTTCGCGCCGGGATCATCAACGAGAAGACATCATGTCCTAAACTTGATACCCCACTACGTACGTACTAACATGTTCAAATTCAGCTTTTTTCCCCGCTCAATCGAAGACTGAAACTCATTACCTGGATCCATTCGCTCATGCTCATCCAACATTTTTGCAACCGCCATCCCAGATGCATAATCGTGCTCACCCTTGCCTGGCATCATTTTTATAACTTCTTGTGTATTTTTCTTTCATCAGTGCTCTTTAAAAGTGTTCACTTGTGTTTAGCGCTGTATATTCCATTGCATTTTCTGTACCTTTTTAACTCACTCCTGCTATAGCGCAAATTGCGCTGCAGTATGTATAAATAAAATAAATAAATAAAATTTGGAAGCAAGGCCACAACAAGCAAATATGCATTATAACAAGCTTGATAACGCCGTGTGAATTACGCTGGTTGCCAGAAAAGGAAGAATTGTAAGCTGACATGGAAGGTTGCTTGTTAGGTTCCTGTCAATTCGTTGTCGGCAGAGAATTTGTAATTTCATATTACGTGCCTTCTCCATGTCATAGAAAAGTTTTAAACAGATGGCTCTTTTCATGGATAACGGTTGTAGATTTATTCGCTGTGATGTCTGTCTAAAGAATGTGTTCAAACAAGTCGCTCTCTGCCCTAATGCAGCATTGGCACCTTTTCAGCACGTCCGAGGTAGCTTTTTTGATGACTCAATACGGTATCTCGCTGCAGGCCTCAGCAATCTCTGCCTTTAGCGCTTGTGGTGTAGTTGTAGGTTTGCAGTACACTCAGTCTTTCACGTGTTCCCACAAGAAGTCAAGAGTTGTCAAGTCCGGTGACCCTGAAGGCCATGCCACTGGTCCATGCCGCCCGACCCACTGGCGTTTAAAGGCTTCGTCAAGCCAGGCTTGAACAAGGCTGCTGCTGTCAGCTGGTGCATGGTCGTGTTGATACTATGTTCGCTTTAAAAATGCAAAAGGAAGACCACAGCGAAAATCTTCGACTGGGCCTTCCAAGATGTAGCTCACATACCACTGAGTAGGGAGCATGTGGTAAAAATATATGAGGCCGATTATCCTTCCGTCAAAGATACCGCACCACACACTGAATGACCATTGGTACTGGTGTCTGGTTTGCGCCGCCCAATAGGGGTTCGTATCGCTCCAGTAATGCGCATTATGGATGTTGACTTGAGAATTTCTGCAGAAGGTTGCCTCATCTGTCCAGAGCACTTTGTCAACAAAATGCCGTATTTCGACACTGTTCATACGGATCAAATTTGAGAAATCAAGCTGCCATTGCTAGTCTCTTTCTTCCAGCTTGCAACTTTCATGCGCGGCAGAGGATAGACATCGTTGCGCGTTATTCTGTTAAGGCGGCAATAGTCGACGCAGAACTGAATGGAGCCATATTTTTTCTAACGGGGACAACCGGAGATGCCCAGGGACTGTTAGAGGGCTGGATGATGCCACGCTCCAGCATGTCGTCAACGTGCTGGTCGATGATACGGCGTTAAGCAGCCGACACACGATACGGACGCTGGCGCTATTGTATTTGTTGACCAGTGTCGATACGGTGAACGACTGCGGACGTTCGGGCTAAGGATGGTTGGTCAACGTCAAATGAGGAACGAAAACGTTGGAGCAGCTTGATTATTTCTGTTTGCTGCGCAGGTGTGAGTTCTGCGTCGAGGGCACGAGTGAAGACGTCTACAGGGCCATCAGTCGCGGCGGGATTAGTGATGGAACAAACCGGAAGTAATGCCGTATCACCACACATAGTGGCCAGGAGAACGCTATCGAAAGCTTCAGCGGTACCCATGCACTCGCCGCGGAGTAGCGATCATGGGCAGGCGGACGGATTGCACACGTAAAGGGCAGCAGAACCGTCGCAAAAACTGACGACAGCAAACGGAAGAAAGTTCCGGCGGCGCGCACAAGTGGCTGACGGTGTAAACAGAACAGATGAGTTCGCAGCAGAGTTACATGACACAGGAACCAGAGTGGCGGAGAAAGGTGCGATGTCGATGTCAGAGGCGGCAACAACTTTAGGAGAAGTATGGCCGGCAGGGTCGAAGCACAGCACTGATAACGTAAGTTCTGCACGAGCGCAGTCGATAAGAGCTTGATTGAGAGATAGGAAATTCCATCCAAGAATAACGTCGTGTAAGGAACGAGATAGGACGAGAAATTCTATAACATAACGTTTTGAATGACAACCCGGGCTGTGCACGACGCTGAAGGCTGAATGCGATGCGAGGCTGCCGTAAGCAGAGAAAGAGAGGTAAGGGGAGTGGTCACTTTGTTCAAATTGCGGCAAAGCTTCTCACTAATAACAGAAACGGTGGCTCCGGTGTCGATAAGTGCGTGTACGGTGACGCCGTCTATGGACAGTTCAATTTCGTTCGCCGGGTTAGAATGATGCCTTGAAATGTTCGACGTAAACGCAGTTCTTGCCTCTGGAACTGCGACGGTTAGTTTTTCACTCGGGCTTGGCTGGATCTGCGAACCATCGGGGAAATGGATCGGCGACGTGGGGAAGGTGACCGGCGTGCATCGAAAGGGAGGCGACTGTACGATGAGTCCGGAGGAAGGCTAGATGGGTCCTGACGCGGAAGTCGAGCAGGTCTGTAGCTTGAGGCGCCCCCACTGTCAGGTAAACGGGGGCTGCGACGGTGGCAGAATCGTGCCACGTGGCCTGGAAAATGGCAGAAATAGCATATTGGCCGGTTGTCAGAAGTACGCCACGGGTTGACGACAGGGGCCCCAGCGGCCGAGTAAGGGACGACCATCGGGCGTGAAGGTAGCGGCGGCACATGGAAGGTGCCAGTGGCCCGGTAGGCATCAGGAGCCGGAGGAGCGTAAGGCTGCGCGACAACGTCAGCGTACGTTAGCGGTCCAGCTGCAGGCTGCGGAGGAGGGGCAGATGGCTGCGCCACGGCAACTTGTGTCTGAATGACGTGGCGAAGCGAAGGAGCCAAAGTTGTCGACGGCTCGGGCACGCTGTTCGCCAGAGAGAGTTGGCGTGCGACTTCCTGACGGATGAACTGCTTTATCTCCAGCATTAAAGCAGAGATGTCGGCAGCGTCGCGGCCGAAATCCAACGGAGATAGATCCGAGGTGTCCTGCTGAGCAGTACGTGTTGATGCACGCTGCTTGCGCAGCTCGTTGTACTGCTGACAAAGCTGTATGACTTCGGCAATTGTCCGCGGACTCTTCGCGAGGAGCATCTGGAAGGCATGGTCATCGATGCCTTTCATGACGTGCTTGATCTTGTCAGCTTCGTCCATAGATGAGTTGACGCGCTGGCATAGCGAGAGCGCGTCTTTAATATAACTGGTGAAGGTCTCCTCCTGGCATTGAGCTCGACCACGCAAGCGCTGCTCAGCGCAAAGCCGGCGAACGGCGGTACGGCCGAAGACCTCTGCCAAAGTTGCCGTGAAAGCCGGCCAGGTGGTAAATCGGCTTCATGATTGGGGAACCATATGTTTGCGACGTCATTAAAGCAAAAGATGACATTTGTGAGCTTGGCGCGGTCGTCCCACTTATTATAGGTGCTTACACGGTCATATTCGGCGAGCCAGTCTTCCACGTCGTGGTCGTCTGTGCCGCTAAATATAGCCGAATCGCCCTGCCGGATGACGCCAGAACAGACGATGGCGGGGGGCACGGGAGCAGCAGCATGGGACAGTCCCGGTTCATCCATTGCAACAGCTGGTGGTAGCGTTCGGCTACGGAGTTCCAAGATGTCGAAGAGAAACCCAGCAGCTCTACCAAATGCTACGGGGGTGTTCGCCTAGCAGAAGGGTCACTAGTGATAGGTTGTGGTGCTATGCTTAAACAGTTCGGCGCTATATCGTAACGGAAAGCAAGCACTTCTCGTCGTCTTCTCTTGCACCAGCACACCAGCACCATGCCCACTGGCCAGTGCCTTCAGTACAAAATAAATAAATAAATAAACTGATTTGCCGCAACAATGCCATCGAATCGCCTAGTGTAGGGAACTAGGGAAGAAAAACTGCTTAAACGGCTCGAGTGGGACTGAGAGCGCTCTGACTGGAATCTGAGAACTTGTTTTATTATTCAAATAAGCTTTCTTTTCGATCCAACTCCCGGGCGTACCTATTTATATGGCACGAAGGATCCCTTGCCTAAACGCTACCCCGAGTCTCAACATCGGCGAACCCGAAAGACTCCGCGGGACGGTATCTACTGACCTCACATAACATGATACGTCCACTTGTAATGAAGAGATGCGTCTCACATAGTTTGGAAACAAACCCATATGGGCCGTTTCTGAGCATTTGATTTATATCTTCGGGATTTCGTTACTCTTTTTTTTATTACGTCCTTTTAGTACGACGTGAACTTTTTGCCTTTGATGTTAACCATTATGCTTTGTGTTCACCTTTAACATTGAAGTCTAATGCCAACATTCTTTTTAATTGTCATAGCGATTGCAACTTACTTGTCTTATATTTGTATAATTAACTGGTGCTCACGCGTGTTTACACCCACCTCTTGTGTAATGCAATCGCATGTTTAAGAATGAAGCATATTAAACGAAATGAACTATATAGAAAATAGTCAACGTTGAAAAAACAAATTATTTCACAGTTGCGGTCATGGATCGACCAACTCAATGGATGTTTACTTGACACATAAAAATTCCAAGAGCATGCCGATATCATCCCTTTATAGGAAAGTCAAACCAGTGCCAATCAATTGACCTCTCTTGTACCCAATTACAGAGCAAGAGGCTTCACAGCATTTGTATGCAGTGTTGGCTCCCAGGTATCGCTGAACACAGAAAACTGTGAAGGGAATAACGGAGCGTCCTGAACTGTTTACGTTTACCTAATTGTCTTTCACCGGACCACGGGGTGTGTGCCACTTGACACAGGGCCATTACCTAGAGATCAGGAGCGATTCATCCAAGCTCTACAGGTTAATGCATTCCCACACCCAACCAAAAATCGCCTCATAGACCCTACACAAATCTCTCCGCAATGTCGCTTCTGCGCAGAGCCCGGGTCCCTCAGGCGCATAGTAGGGGGTTGCAGAGTGGCACCATTGAATCCTTCGAACTTTTACCCCACTAACGAGCTTTGGGAGAGAGCCTTGGCCAGCTCCGACCTCGAGGATCAGCAACGGCTGCTTGCGAGGGCCCAGGACGCGGTCGGAGCTCAAGGCATTCTGGAATGAGGACGCCTCTCCAAAGCTACATTTACCCATTAAAAATGTTTATTCTCTCTCTCTCCGCAATGAGTGTGTGCCACTGCTGTGTAAGGATAGCAAACTGCAGAAGAATAAGTGAAACATCAGAAGCTTGATGTGGGCGAGTTGGTGCAACATACTTGAAGAAAAAAGCGTTACAAAGAGGCGTACTAAAAGGACAGAAAAGAAGCGCCTGTCTGTCGTACATGATCTCCCTTCGCCCTCCAGTGCACCTAGATTAGCATGATGATGATAATTATAACGATGACGTACTTTTCCGCCATACACTTCTCTGCACCATTCTTCCATTGACAAGAGAAAGAGAAAGAAGGGAAGAGCGAAATGGCAGGGAGGTTAACCAGACTGAGTCCACTTTGCTACCCTAACGTGGGGAGGGGAATGAGGGAGCGAAAGAAAGAAGACAAGCATCATACATCGCGTTTGTGCTCGATATTTCACACGGCTTCCGCACACAATTAGGGTTTGCAGTTTAACGTTGCCTAATTAGGTAGCGCCATAATTATAAACACGGCAAGAATTCAAAATTGTGACATTTGTGGTAACTAAACACTCATCGCACCGCATTGCGCGTTGCATTGGACGAAAGTAAACATATTGGAAAGAATACAATTTTATGGTTTATAATTTAGTTAACCGCTTTGTCATTAGCCAATGTTCTTCGCTATGTAGATACTTCTCCTCGTGATTGCCGCACTACTGAAGTCAGCGGCAATTTTACAGGCTATATTGCTTTCTAAGTGCAAGCGAACATGACGAGTTCCGCCGGATTTACGCATTGTCGGCAATGACCGGGCCAGCGCAGAATGCAAATTAACGAATGTGTCAAAGGAAATTACCTTCCTAGTGCTTTAGTGGTAGTAGCAATCTCTGCAAATTCACTATGTTCGCAATCTACAGCGGCAAGTAAACGATGTTCCTCTTTCATAAGTGTAAACTTGAACGAGGGATTATACAGGAACCCATTGGTATGCAGCAAAGTCGCAAGGTGTTCTGAAAGCGGCTGTATTTTTAAATACAACTGAACACCTGCAGAATTCAACAGGCATGGTCTGTGAACTTCGTTAACACATTGTGAGCGTTAGAATTCCTTTGCATCATTACATTATCAATAAGAAAGCACCGATCGGAAAGCGGCATCAGAAGGAGATGAGATGATAAGCAAATAAAGCTGTGATAGAATGCGTAAGAAATAGCAAATGTCGCAGCTAGCTCCATTCTTAGCCATTTATAAAAGCAGCTATTCACTTGGAAAGAGCCTCCCAGTTGTTTCTTGAACAATCTCTTTAAAATAAGTGTTCTGTGCATAGTCAGTGATTGTGTCGTGTGGTCTCCCTTTCCTTGAACAATCACCTTAAAATAAATGCTCTGTTCGTAGTCAGTGATTGTGTGCTATGGTCTCCCTTCCGGAGTGTATTTTTCAGGCTGAAAAGTTATACGTGAACTGTTTCACACACAGAAAGACAACTATGTGCGCTCTACGAAGAACGATGTGAATGTAGGCCACTCACATTCAATATTCATTTGAGTATAACGTTGCCTACGAGCATGGCGCCCAACTTATTTCATAAAAAGCAAGTTTTCGCTTTTGCTATCGCTCAGTGTTTCATCCAGTTTTCTCAATCTTGGTCACGCATTCTATTGATACAATCATTAATGATTTCACATACAATACGTGTCCGCCAGGGCTGCGCAAATATGCTTTGAAATTCTGTCGCGATGCAGATGCAAGATATTAAGGTGATAAGTGTTTGCTATACACATTCAAGATACCTGCCAACTAACTGTGTGCAATACGATACTTGCCACTAGTGTCTTAAGAAACTTTGATACATTATCTGATTCCTCAACACAGCTACTAGTTTACATTAGCTGGTTTCAAAATTTTAGGCTACATCTAGGGGAGCTCCTTCTTCAGCATTCCCGCTATATGCCACATCAAGTTCCTTCAACATTCTAAAGCAGTAATTTGTCACCGTTTCATAACATTGTATGCATGCGCAGGACAGCAGTGGTCTTTCTATGTCAAATTTATCGTTCCTATGAGACACCGGTCTGAGGGTTAATCTTCATGCGCATGTGAACATCTTAATGTCCCACCTGGCTCTCTATACAAAGTGTGCATTCTTGAGATGATACCTATTTTTGTACAAGAAATAAAAGGCCATCGAAAGTCACAATTGTAGGCACAGGTCACGAAAAAAGTACATGCTAGGGGCCCCCGTCATCGCTGTAAGATGAGCTCTGAAACACAGGAACCTTGATCTTATAATAGTGAGTGAAATTGTTAGGGCGCGAAATGTAGTGTATGATAAAACCCCCGATAAGGGGTCGCAATAAGGGTTTTACAAAAAAGTTTGTTTCAGTGAAGTACATTGTGCAATACTGCGATACAGCTGCATTGAAAGCGTTAACTAGCATCCCCGACGCTTTCTCTCGTCCCATGAATTCCATGTTTCGTGTGTATGTTACTGCTACTAGTAGCTAGTTATCACAACTTTTACGGTTTATTCACCAGTGTTGGAATTTCTATCCATTCATGTGGCTCTGTACTGCATCGATTTGTGTGCTTGAAACGTTCTCGAGCAGTTTGTGTTTGACGACTCCGATGTTGTGTGGCATTTCTCAGTGCTATTATCGTAGTGCAGTGATGTGCGGATAATATATATATATATATATATATATATATATATATATATATATATATATATATATATATATATATATTCAAAATATTCAAGTTATATTATGATAGTTCGATTTAAACGCACTCCTCGGCTATAAACAGAGCCATATAATGGGTGCATCGTTGTGGAGTTCACTGTAGTGGGGAACACAGTATTTTCAGGAAAAAGCAGGCAAGCGAAAATAAGATGGGGCTCTTCACTGTAGGACTATTCGGCTCTCGCAGTGAGTTCCGTTTCGAAAGCGTCGCTGAGGCCTGTTGTGTGTTTTTTTTTTTTTATATTTCCGCCCATGAGTTTAGATGCTGACACATTTTTCGGACGTAATTCTAACAACATTAAGTAAAGAGAAATGACGTGAACTCGATGGACAATTCTTGTGTTCTATGCAGTGTTGAGATAAATACTACAAATTGCTGCCAGCGTGGACATTGAAGAACAAGAGGTTCATGAAGACCAGCATAGGGCGAATCATGCATATCCCGTGCTCCAAGTCGGCGTCAAGTAGTTTTTTCGACAGCGGTGTGTTCCGAGTCCAGCATTTGCAGTGACCAATGTCGACGTGAAAAAATTGCTTTGAAGAGAAGCACGTCTGTACACAATGGCACATACATGGTGACACGTGTCTTAAGTAGGCGGGAATATAGCTAGACACAAACATACAGGTTTGATGCAGAGGTACCAAGATAGATAGATAGATAGATAGATAGATAGATAGATAGATAGATAGATAGATAGATAGATAGATAGATAGATAGATAGATAGATAGATAGATAGATAGATAGATAGATAGATAGATAGATAGATAGATAGATAGATAGATAGATAGATAGATAGATAGATAGATAGATAGATAGATAGATAGATAGATAGATAGATAGATAGATAGATAGATAGATAGATAGATAGATAGATAGATAGATAGATAGATAGATAGATAGATAGATAGATAGATAGATAGATAGATAGATAGATAGATAGATAGATAGATAGATAGATAGATAGATAGATAGATAGATAGATAGATAGATAGATAGATAGATAGATAGATAGATAGATAGATAGATAGATCCCAGAGAGTCCATGAACTAGGCTAAGAATGCTAACGCCATTGATATACCCCTTAAATTTGTGCAATGCTGAACGGACTGGAACTCGCGTCATAAGGGTTCGACAAGGACAACAACCCGAAGTATTAGCAGGCTGCGTCACAGATGCGCTGGTTATGCATCGCTTTAAGATGAATGCCTTGCCCGCCAACCCTTTAGCGAGCTGCGCTATTATTCATACCTCAGACTCAGACCTCAGACCTCAGACTCTGCCGAGGCGGTGCTGCGGAAAGACCCGTCACCTGCGCCCCCATCGCAGACTTGGCGCGAACTGAGTATTGCAAAAAGAGCTGTCCGCACGGCAAGGTGCATAGGCCACAATGAACCCTCCGCTTTCGGTTGTGTTGAGGCAGAGTTTCCTAAAAAATTAAGGACTTGGAAGGCTTCTTCCGGCCATCCAGGCTTCGGAAAGGGAGGAAGCTCAGCAGTTCGAAGTACGTGTACAATATAAAAGAAGTCTCAGGTGTTATTTCGGGGTGCGGTAACTCGCAAGTACAGATAGCATCAGGTTTGTTTATAGGCATATTAGCATAAAAATCTAAGCATTTCAAATTGGTTTACGTTGAAAATTTACTGAACAGAAGACTTAGGTGTCTCCTATATTTTTATGCCTTTTATCGTAATCTTTTTTTCTCGCAATTATTTACACAGAGTTAGTCCTTCCATAGCCTTTTGCAGGGCAGCAAACAGAAAACGTTTTCCAAGGCAGCAAACAGCGTGCGATCATAACAAATGTAAGCTTGCTAGAGTGCCTACGCGCCACATCTTTCTCGCAGGAGCTACAGCATCGCTCAGTACCTTTGAACTTTTCGCAGACGCTTCGAGCAAAAATCGCGCACAAATAAATGTAAATAAACGTGACATTCTTTTCTTTACACACGTGCGTTACTTCGCAAGTACTCATCCGGTGCTCCTACAGCAACATTATTTTTCACATTTGAAAAACGCAGCCGAGCAGGCTTAGCACATTGCGAAACGTGCTTGTTGTATTGGCGCAGGACATGAAAAATACCGAAAGTAGAAAGGAGCTCGCCATACAACGATGCTCTAGAGCAGGATATTGAATTCATAAACGAACCAAAATGTTTGGTTAAACTGAACCAGCCAAATCTCTCCGTTCCACTTGTTGAGTCATGCGGAGGCGGACGCCTGTTAAAAGGTGCAAATATCGATGGCATATACGCAGGATGGTTCGGAACGCAGTTTTTTTCTGTTACCAAAGAAGTGGCGACTGCAGATTCTTGAGTTTTCGATTGGTTACCATGGTCTTCCGTCAGGGCTACGCAACAAAATTACAGCAGAACAAAATCGTCGCACTTTCTTATGTGAGCCGCTGCGTTATGGGGAATGCAAGTAATTCCAGCACCCAACAGGTTGAACGGCCCGTATCCAGCGCTCTCGCCTTTCCCTTTCATACGATCGCGATGGAAATCAGTAAAACTGTACGTTGTTACTCAGTCCTTCACGTTCATGGCAATTTACAACACAACAGTAGCGTTGATTGCAGCGTTTCTTCGTAGCGCGCGAAGCTACCGCGGCTGCCGTCGTTTCCGCCATCACTTTGAAGAGTGAGCCAGCAAGCGCTTTATTGCAGTTCGGCGGCGCGTCCGACTAGCGTAGAAATTCATAGCGCTCTGTCTGGGTGTTAAATGCGCAAAACACTCGCAATCTGGACAAAAATCTAGTTAAATTGTTGTTTTGCAGTCGCTAGCAGTATAGGCAACTTCACAAGGGAGTTGGGCTTCGCACTACTGAATTACTGCCTCTTCGCACCGTGAGGTGGCGCTACGCGCCTTGCAAAACTCCATAGTCTGACGTCTATGCGCAGAATATGTGTCGCTGTTCAATAAACTTTGGCCAACTTGGTGACTGATTAAGTGCCACTGAATATACGGTAAGCGAGGGAACAATTCTCAGCATTCGCAGGCACCAGCAATTCACGTTTCTAGCCTCGGAGGCAATCTAAGGACTTCTCGGCAGTGTCACGAGATGGCGCAGCGCGTCTAAAAAGAAACGCGAAACTAGCCCGGTCGCCGCATCTTGCGTTTCTCAGCGTTCGCACGAACGAACGCGCCATGCAGTTCATAGGTAACAAGCTAACTTCGTGGTGCCGGCTTCAGATGGTCCCGAGTGTTATGAGGAAAACGTGAAAGAGAAGTTCCGCTGCAGTCCAAGCCTCAAACAGAACTTGTTTGGACGGTGGCAACAGGCTGTGTCGATAAATTGATTTAATGCTAGCTCGCTGCCATCGGCAGCCATCGTGAGATCGGTTCGCCGAATCGTTATGTAAATAAACTTTATAAAGTGGTCCAGTGTCGCTCTCTTAAGTCCACAGGAAATGCCCTTTTAGGTCCACAGGAAATTTATTCGTAATTAAACTGCTGTAAAATTCATTCAATATCCTTCTGTCATTATTTTGATGTGCGTAGTTCCTGACCTAATAAAGGTATATCGTAATTTCTTAGCTATTGTTTGATGCAGAGAGTTGTCAGGAAAACTACTATCAAAAATGCGACTGGCACAGATTTCACGATAATAATTACTGCCTACTTTTTTGCCACCGTAGCAGCAATGTTCGTCATGCAGCGCTCATTGGCCGAAACCTGGCGTTGATGATGCCGACAACTTTATCCAGCGCTGACAGTATGAAAGCAGACAATTCGCTATTGCGCTGGCACGATGTTCGCTCAATTATTACATTAACTCAAGGCCAGCAATGCAGTCGGACGTACTTTGCCACAATAACAGCGTTGAGGCAGTGTTGCTAGCAGCTTCTACCAGAATTTGGCCGTGGTATGTATAACACCAGTGTGCTGCCTATGTCCAAAGGTACAGCTTGCCATTGAGGCATAAAAAATTAAAAGCAATGAGTGCTTGTGTCTTAGCCATTTATCGACTTTTCTGAATAAAAACAGCTTATTTCCATAATGATTGGTAAAACAACGAAGTTTATGCACGATTATCGGCGAACATTTCGCATGAAACTAAATCTCTTTGCACGTACGAAATCTCCCGAGTTTATGAGGTCACTGTACTTCTGAACTAAAACATACAGATATTGCGTACTGTGGGAATCGATGTCATGGAATGGACATTTCAGGTTGCTGGCTAATGTATCAACCCTGTGGCGGTGAATCTCGAAGAGCAGTTCCTTTTTCTGCGGTTTCGCTTGCCAGAAACGCGATATAATTATTACGCATGCCGTAATGCGGGACTCTCGAATAAATTTGACCACCAAGGGTTCTTTACCGTGCATTCAATGCACAGTAAACGGGATATTTTCGATTCGCCACCATGGAAATGTGGCGTCCACGTCCAGGATTTTTTCCCGCGACTTTTTGCTTAGCAGTGCAACACCGAAGCCATCGAGCTAGCACGGTGCTTCCACCATTTTGACTCCGCCAATAAGTCAAAATGTTATCTCCCTGCCCCCTTTCATCTTCATTCTCTCTCTCTTCTCCCACCAATGAGTTTTAACATGCGCTCGTTGTTCACCACGGACACGCAGGGAGTCATAGAGAGCGTGGACTTACCTAGCTGCCCAGTCATTGCGAACAAGTTCCTCTCCTTCTCTGCTTAGTGGTACTCCAGTAGTACGCCCTCCTGTAGCCTCTCAGACTTTCTGATTCTTAAACCGGAAGGACACAAGTTATGAGTTGACGCACTTTTCAGCTAACCGGCGGCCCTCTAAAGCTTTATTGTTTGCTCGAAATCTGGTGGTCGTCGATCCGAGTAGCTGTAATAAGGCTGCCACGCTGGGTTTTGACGCACTGTTTCGTAGTCAGGCTCGATGTGCAGCACAACAAAGCAGGCATAGATGCCTGAATAAAGGGCGTGGTTAACACTAGAAGAGCCGTCAAGTCCAGTGCGATAGTGGACAGGAACTAGGAGTCGCCACGTTGCTGTCTGGCAGTCGTGAATCAATGTTCGCGGGAAGCTAGCTTTTTAATCACTGTTCGTACGAAAGCCGCCACCACCTGGCGTTTCGCAGGCGAGACGTGCGTATCGTCTTAAGCGCGCCTTGCTCGAGCGCAGGCAGGAGAATCAAAGGCGAGAGTTCGATGACAAATTTCGAGTGACATCGTTGCAGTACACGAGCATACTATTGGCTTAAGTTGGTAGTCGCCGGCATTCCCGGCATAGGAGGCTGTATAGAAATTCTACAGTAACACAATTAGTAGCGGTAATTCGTACTTATGCTCTTTCTATTGGAAACAACAAAGAAATTGATTTATATTTTTCTGGATTTTAGTAATACTTTCGATGCTGTACGTAATACCAAACTAATAGTTAGGCTGGAAGCTATGGCACATCAGAACTACTTGTTGCTTGGATCGCTGCATAGTTAAACAATCAACAGTTAGTGGAAGTAGGTGGGCGTCACACGGCCTGCCTTCCAGCCCAATTGAGAGTACCACAGGAGCGTGTAATGGGCCCTTTGTTCTTCCTCTTCTACGTGAATGACATTGTCGATGTTGTAAAGACAAGTGTTCAGGTAAGACTATTTGCAGATGTCTGTGTCTTGTTTAAAGAAACTGGCCACAGTAGTGACCAAGACTTTGAATGATAGCGTCAGTAAAACGTTCTTTCGATGCACTCAATGGACGATAGCCTTGAATGTTGATGAAAGTGTTTTTCTTTCCATTTCCCGCAAGAAAACATCTGACTTTTACATTTATATGCTAGGCTCTTCTTAAAGTAAACAAGTCTCTAACTAAAAATACTTAGGTGCCGCCTTTTGACGCAAGGTTTCCTGGAACCTTCATGTGCAAAATAAAACTTTCTCTTTTTTACGTAAATTAAGCATTCCCAAATAAAAACTTAAACACGCTCTATCCTCGTTTAACCTAGTCGCTGCAACATCATCATCATCATCATCATCATACTATATTGTGTTCACTGCAGGACGAAGGGGTGTCCCTGCGATCTCCAATTATCCATGTCCAGTCCCTTATTACTACTTAATGCGACCGAATCTCGAGTACCCCTCCATTATCTGGAATTCCTACACTGAATGTAACATAAAAAAAAACTTTCACGAATGAAAGACAGCCTGTCCGGTTTGCTCACAACAAAGTTTCGACGTTCGACTTTCCAACTGAACTGATGAGGTCTAATAGTATTCCTACAATTGAATCGCGTCGAAAAATATTATGGCTCTTTTTTTTTTCAGTTACGTAATAAAAAAGTGCCACTCGATCCGGCAATATATGTACGCCAACTGACAACCTGACCTACTCGCCAATACATTCGATATTCTGTAACCTCCTATTTTCACCGAACCAACCTATTTAAATACTATTTCTTTCCAAGGATCATTAATGACTGGAATGACTTGCCTGTATAAAGTTGGATCAGCATTGCTTGCTTTTTGCGTCATTTGGTAGCATTAGAACTGCTTTATTTCTTGTGACATACTACTGAAGTTTAACCGCCCTGCATGGACTTCGTGTCCGCAGAATGTACTAAATATGTATATATCAACATTAACGAAAAGAAAGGGGTTTAACCGAGGGGCCCGATCTTTATTATTCATATCATAAGAAGCCAACAAACACTGACACCAATGACAACATAGGGGAAGTTACTTGTGCCTAATAAATGAGTTAAAGAAACGATAAATTAAATGGAAGTGGATGATAAAACAACTTGCCGCAGGTGGAACCGAACCGATATCCTTCGCAACCCACAACTTTCGCTATATATATATATATATATATATATATATATATATATATATATATATATATATATATACGGACAGAGAGAGAGAGAGATAGTGTGTGAAGGCTGGTCATGAAGCCTAAGGACATTAGCGTGAGATAGCGAAGGCAGGCGACATAAGTTCTTGAATAGAAGACGTTTATTATATCGCTCAACGAAACGCGTGCGCCCGTACTGGCAGCGCGAACAGGAGGAGCGAGAGAAGAGAGAGCGTGTGAGCCTCTCTTCGGCGTGGTGTCGTGTAGGCATAAAGGAGGCGTCGTAGGTGGCGCTAGCCATCAGTTACGCTCATACGGGCACTCACCATATACGGAAGCTCCCACCCTACCCCAGTCTGAGTGACCAAGTCTTGTAGTCAACGAGTTCTACACACTCTCAATAACGGTCACACACTGGCACACGCGTAAAGGAGGCACCCGGGGTGGCGCTAGAGATCAGTTTGACTAATACGGACAAACTTGCGGAAGGCGGCAGATGGAAATTCAAGACGATGAGCAAAACGGGAAATAGGTAAAAGCGGGAGGCAACGTGTCGGCAAGTGGACTTGCTTTTTTCAAGGCAAGTCCACTGGGCTAATACGGGCACTCACATATAAGTGCGCTCACAAGAGAGAGAAAGACAGATACACGTGCTCAAAGTACCTAAAGTTGGGAAAGAATGCTTCGCATATCGCTCAGCTTCTGAAGTCGTTTTACGGATTTCTTGTATATACTTTTTATCAAACAAGAAGCCAAAAATCTCTCAACGGTGGCAGTTGCAATGCCGTCGACATGTTACACTCTGATGTTTCCTTCGTTCAATGTATAGGCCAGACGGAAACACCATTTATGCTACGTTTCAAATTGCGCAGTAATTATTCAGATAGGACTTCTAGTTGAATACTTCGCTTTTGAGACCAGCCGTAAACGAGAACTAAAATCGTCGTATGTCATGCAAAAATCTGATACCTTCACGCATCGCATAAATTAGCTTCCAAGACTTGCTTCTTTTCTTTGACATGAAATCTGTACGCACACAGAGCCTCAGTCTTTCGCCACGCTACTATAGATTGGAACAATCTGCCCTAACATATTGCCGCCATCATGTAGCCTTCTACGTTCAAAGATAGTGCAGCTGTGCACTTTTTACAATGAAGCTGTACCCTACATTCAACGTTCTTGCCTGTACGTGTACTTGTATTGCTTGAATATTTTTGGCTCAATGTAGTTATATATATGTATTTAAGGCGTAGCTTATGATGTCTATCGTTTGTGGGCTCAATAATATGATAAAATTTAGGCATTCATTTAGGCAGTAAGCCTTATGTAATCAACGGCTATTTAGCGTAACAATGTGAAGTGAAAAGAAAGCACAGGGGTCTTGGTAGACAATGAAACCGGTTTTTAATTTTGCAGGTCGGATACACAACCAGGCTACACTGCGAGGGCACCAGTTCTCTTTCACATGTCGCTGAAGTTTGAATGAATGTTGCGCTAATTTCACGTGATTCGCAGCACGTGTATTGCCATGATGCCTGCTGTAACACCGCAGTGCTCAAGAAAATGGACATGGTGCAGTGCCGTCCGTAGCCATCAGAGCTATACAGGAAAACCACGATGGTCATATGCAAATAAGCAGCAATTCGTGGGTCTTGCATATACATTCCACGCAGTCAAACGTTCCGCTGCATTTAGCATCAACCCTTAGCACACAACGTGTTCATTGTGTTTCACCGGTAAGGGAAAACGAAAAGTTCAGGCATTAAATGTCACGGAGAAGTGAGCCTTGTTTGTCGTTTTTTCCCATACAAATCCGTACCCTATTTGCCATTAAAATGTCATGACCATTGTCAGCAGCCTGAGAGTAACATTCACAATGCACGATGTCGCAGTCGACTTTTCATACCTCTGATGTAGGGGAACATATTCAACGGGCACCCAGCTTTAGTTTGTAGTAGCCACCGGAAGTCGCACTTATTTTTATAGTGATTACAAGTTATTTTCTAGGTTATTAAGACTGGCTTAAGCGCATTTACTACGTATGCAGAAAAAGAACGTGCCAGAAGCTTCAACATGTTTCCGTGGTCAAGAAAAGCAATGAAGATCTGTGGAAAAAAATACATCGTTACTTGCATTGCGGTATGTCATGTCCTCCTCTTGGCCTGTATTTTATGTAGCAACGTGCGCCGTACTGTCAAGGGTGACAAGCTGAGTGCTAAAGAAGATTCAAGCACTAATGTATTCACAGAAGAATTTGTACAAGGGAACAAATCCGAATGGAAGGTCAAGCACGCATGTCGTAAAGCGAGCCTCCGGATACTGTATTTTGTGCACACAGCGCCCAACAACACCGAGAAACGTCGCTGGCTTCGCAAGACCATAGGTGATCCAAAAATTGTGCAGGTTATGAATTCAGCCATCGTTTTCTTTGTTGGAGAGACATCTCAGCGGGAGGAGCAAGAGGCAGTGTTAGACGAAGCGATTCATGAGGGAGACGTTGTGGTGCTGAACTTCACGGACACCTACAAGAACCTCACACACAAGTTCCTCCTTGGGGCAAAGTGGGTCTTGGACAACTGCCGTCTCGACTCTGCAGTGATGATCGTGAAACTGGATGACGACGTCTTAGTGAACGTGTTCGCCTTGCAGTCGTACCTGAAGAGCGGCGTGATGGCGCTGACCGGATTTCATTGTAAAGTTGTGAGAGGTGCTGTACCCTTCAGGACGCAAAAATCTAAGTGGTACGTTAGCGAGAAGGATTTTCCATTGAATGAGTACCCACCGTATTGCGCTGGTGCTGCGTTCATTATGCAACCAACTGTATTATTGGCGATATACCATGCTGCAAGACACGTTCCTTACTTTTGGATAGACGACGTGTATGTCACCGGCGCCGTGGGTGAATATGCTAACGTCACTCTTGTAGACATGTCTCAGAGTATAATACAGGGAAGGGGCACAAGTAAGCCTACTGTAAAAGACACAAGTGTCTTTATTCACACAGGTTGGTCCACTAGGATCAGAACCAATATGCAGAAAACGTGGAACCGTTTCATGCAATACAATCACACAGAGAACCATAATTTTAACAGAAATGTTGTTGTTTATTATCGTAGCGTTGGCTAAAAATCTAAGGAGACTGCATTTAGTGCATGTGATCATGAAGTTCATTTGTGAAGAGCTTGAGCAAGGTACCTGTAGAATTTCGTTTTGGCTTTGCAGTCTTTTGTAACACCCATTACAGCGAATAATATACTATGAAGGATGGCGAGCAGTGTTTAGATGCCTAATTTTTTCTTATTAGGTCGAATGTTTTCGCCCTTGGTGTGACATTCCTATGTACGCGCCTTTCACTTACAGTTTATTCCTTGCGGGAGCTTCAAAAATATAAATGAAGATGAAACTTGCGTTACGTAATGCGAGCATAACGCCTTAACCGAATTTTGCGCCAGTTGTCTGCCTTATACAGAAAATTATAAGGCAGGAAAAATGCGGAGCAAAATGTCTCCTCAATAACCACCCCCAAAGAAAAAGCAAAAAAATATGTACAGGTGCTTCAGCAAACACTTTCAAAAATTTTTGAAGATTACCTCTGGCAAATAGCGGTAGACCCTATTTGCAGAAAGAAAATGTAATGCGTAAAGATAATAAAAAGTTACCTAATAAGTTTTTATGTAATCACCTTATGGCCCATATTGGAATTTACACATTGTAGCTGTGAAGCTCTCAAGACGGGTATACTTGGAACAATTTGTCAGGTTGATACCAATTTAGAGATATTGAATGCCGAACTTTGCGGACAAATCCAGTGGCACTCCAGTTGTTTTTTGAGAAAACGACGTTTCATGCGTTCATGCTCAAAGTAACTGATACGCCAATGCATTTTACCATAAAGTTCAGGAATTAATATCCCGAAACTGGTGACATCGTGAGAATTCTTTCCAAGCGTATCTACCTTGGAAACTACACGGCCAGCATTTCTAAATAGGAATATGGGTCATAAGGTAATTAGTTAAGCATAATCAGTGAATTCTTGTTAATTATTGGGTTAAGCAACAAAGTTTTTTGTGCAAGTTTTGTCCACTTCGAGTAGATCAGCTCATGAAGTAGTATTGGCTATCTGCCACAGTCAACCTTTAAGAAAATTTGAAAGTGTTTGCTGAAATAACCGGTATGTGCCGGCTACTATTGCGTGTAGATACCAGAAATAAAAACCACGCAATAAAACTTTTCAGAGAGCGTCGTTCTTCTTCGATATCATTTCAACGTAGGTTCCAGCAAATTCATTCATTTGGCTCCTTTGGCAAACTGTTTAACTGAGAGTTAAATAGCAGAGTGCAGTGAAACTCTTCAATTTGGCGGCGTCAATCCGCGTTATATTGGAGGATACAATACAAATTTCCGTCTTCTCTGAATTTCCTGAGCTACGTAAGAGCTTTCAAACTACGTTGCTTTATGAAAATACAGCGCTGTTCTCCTTAGTGCTACATAAGAAGATAATCAGGGGACCTATAAGATAAATATATTTCACTCTGTTTTATTTCAATCTCCTAACGTCAAATTTATGGAACCGACAACGCAATCATCGGGCGTTGACCCTCAGCATTGTCTGAACAGCCCAGTCACACACCCGTCTCCTTTAGAGGAGGTCACTTTTGTTTGCTTTCAGAACGAATAAAATTGGATTCGTTTGTCTGCCTATTAGTGAATTTACTATGTTTCACAATTTGCTCAAATTAAATTTACACTCGTTTAGGTTATTACTATAGTATTTATTTCTTGCTAACCTTAGTGAAGCTGTTAGCTCCTTTCTTGTTTGCCTAAATTCTTCTCTTAACTGTACGTCTGATTGATTAGCCGTACTTCTTTGCCCCAGCTTTTCTTAGATGTAACTTAAGTCTTTAATTTCATTGGTAATCCATGGTTTCTCGATTTACCTTTTTATAGTAATTGTCTTTCGGCTTTTATCATAAATTGATTTAAATATACCAGTTACCTTCTCGTATGCTTGTAAATGATTTAGTGTTAATAAAGTTTCCCAATGATATTCTTTAATTAATCTATGAATATTCTGGTTATCGAAGATGTGGAATTCCTGTTTAGTTTCGCCATGTGAATTCATTAAGTCTTCACCAAGTATTGTGAGAGCAATGAAATAATATTCAGCAACTTTTCCTTTTACAATACTTGATACAGGTTGCATGCTACAAACACGCGTTAGTACGTGGTCAATACATGACGTCGCAAGTTTGTTCCCCAAGCATTCTTCTCGTGTAACTCCTGTGATGTTATTTTCTAAGCCATAGCTTGAAATGAGAGCCAAATAGTCCCTGAAATAATTTTTAGTAGTAGAAAAGGTATCTATGTTGAGATCGCCTACCAGAATTATGTTCTTTTTTTCTAGTGTCATTAAGAGATGCTACAATTCCCCCCAAATTGCGCATATACTTCTGTCTGGTGGCCTGTTGATAGCGCAGATTATGAATGATGCACGTGCACATTTGACTGATAACAGCAGTATCTCAGCTTCTTTCATAGTTATGGTCAGTCTTTTGCATAGTCAATTGTTTCTAACGTATTATAAAATCTCCTCTTCTCTCGTGACGGCACACCAAAAATTGTTCAAAATCTTTTATTTGATATAACTTAGCATTGGTTTCGTCTGCATTCATTTCAATCAGGATAATCATATCTAAGGAGCCTTTATATGGCTCCAAAAAAGCTCTAATAGATCGCAATTTGTGTCTATGCTTCTGATGTTAATATGAATCAGATCAAGTCATGCAGTTTTTCCTTCCTCGCATGTGTATCTCTGCCGGTCATTTACCCATCCTTTATTTCAGTTAGATTCTACTTCCATGTCTACGTCATTTTGGATAAACTCGCTTCATTTTCAATTCTGATAACACCGGCTCCTTCTTGTTTTCTTACGAATACTTAACCATTCATTGCCCACGTGAACTTGTACGACTTTTCTTTAGCTGCATTCTTCGCCATCCACAACAACTTCCTCATATATGACGTCAGGTTTTCATTAATGAAGATATTATCGGACTTTAGTTGATGTTTTTTCGCTAGCCATCCATCTCTAATTGAACTGTTAGAGAATCTAACCACTATAGGCGGAGTTGCCCCTTTCCGAACCCTAATTCTGTGAATTGCCTCTAGCTGTCCGTCCATTGGCTTAGTCAGACCCGATTTGGCCGCACAATCGTTCAAGATATCTCTCAGGTTTTCATTGTTTTACTGAGGTATTACGTGGATTTCCATATTACTTCTCCGAGAGTACTCTTCTAAACTTTCAATCGTTAGTTCCACCTGCGCGACCTGCCAGACTGTCTGATTTCGCACCTAGGTTCACGGTTGTCGTCTGCAGATTTTTAATATCTTCCTTTTGTGTTTGAATCGCACTCAGTCCATGCTCTCTGTCAGATGCGAATAGCCAGTGCCTGAGCGATCGGCGGGCAGCCATCTTCTATTCCTTTCTAAAAGGGGCAGCCTCCGGTCATTCAGAAAAAAATTCAGTGTTGTTCGGCATAATAATGCAACTCTAAAGGGCAACTCCGGCGATATTTTGAGGTCAGCAGATGTCGATAATATTCGCTGCGTACGCTTCTCTCAACACTTCCGTCGTATCCTCAAAAAAGTACGTTTGAGAGTTGCACAGATTTCTTATAAATTAATTTAATTAATTGGGTCGAATTGAGTGCCTCCTCCCTACTTACAAGCAACATTGTGTATGACGCCAAGAGTGTTGCCCTGGAATAGGGGCGCCAACCATGCAGGCTGGAGATCGTCATCAACCAATAGAAGATCAAGACATCCGACCCGACCGCTGAATTACTCTTTCTAGAGTAATAAAGTTTACTTCCTCCTCCTCCTCCTCCTCCATACAGAGCATGACGCGATTATTCAAACGACAGGGACGACAGCGTCGAGGAGTCGACGATCGTTAAATGGTGCATGGCGAGAGACGTTGCTGTCGCGAGAAGTTGTGTTCCCCTTTAGACGTAGGCTGCACGAACGTCCACCCTCGCCTTCTGCACACACGCTTTGAGCCGATGCCGATCGCGTTCAGCCTATATGTGACATTCGCGTAGTTCATGCGTCTGCTGGTGACGGGCCTGAGCGATCGACATGAAGCTAATGAAGACATCAGGGCGGACAAAACTCCTTCTACAGTTCAGTTTTGACCATGCGGATTTGAAATAAAGCCCTCCTCGTTTCGTACAGTGCACACACAAACAAGCTAGAAGCGACGACAAAGATCAGTATCGACAAAGGTGCCCGCCGCACTCACTGGTACTTCCCTAAATTAAATGCGACTACGAACATAGATGTATATTTACGTATTGTCATGCAGACTCATTATATACATTCCGAGGTGCACTGCTTGCCTCATATCCCAAATAGGCAGCGAGCGTAGGTCCCTCCATACAGCCGCGTAAACAATCGCGTAATTCGGCTGCTCGCGTTGTCTATACTGGCATCGGCGTTTCCTACGCCGATGCCAGTAACTACGCGTTCTCGCAAAGTCTTCATCTATGTCCACTTTACGGAACATATTGTGTGCATGAAGAGAATACGAAGAATGATAATTAGGCAGCATAACAACGCTCGCGTACTACGGTCTCCCACTCGCTGTTGTTGAAGTTGGTTGGTTGCGCATACCAGTGCAATTGAGAGTGAGGCAACGATGCTGACATGCACAAAATCTGCCTGGTTTGATATGTGCTGGCATTAATTGATGTCGGCGAAGAGTGGCTATAGCATACATCTCAAACGAACGACGAGTGGTCGTTGTACCCGCCGATGTGAAGAAATGCACCGTTCGGTGCTTTGGACTGTCAGCGGCATTCTTGCGGGATACAAATGCGTAAAATAGTGCTCCACACCTTACACTGAGCATGCGAAGCGCTTCCCTAAGAAGGGGTAAAGCACCTATAATAGCACGCTACATGTCTCAAATCAATGGTTAAGGGTAGCCTTGGTCTTTATGTTGCAGAACGATATGCAGCGCATGGGCGCTACATGCGAATATGCGAACGGCGATTCGTGATTATCGAATTCGTCAGAATAATAACTCAGTATTTGCCAGATGCGATGAGCTAGTGTAGCTGGCGTATTGTCACCCGAAGGTCCGGCGCGGTCACGATTGAGCCGAGCGTCTACTCTTCGCTGCCAGCCGGCGAGACCGGCATGCCTTGCGCGCCTTTCCCGGTGGAGACCATCTTGACGTCACACGAAGAGGTTAGCTCGGCTGCTTGGTCAGGTTTCGGTTTCGCTTTAGCGCATTTTTGCTTCTTTAAGATTATTTTCGAATTTGCGTAACAATTCTGTCAGACGCGTGACAGGTGGTCTCTGGAACCTAAATATTCCATTACCTTGACACGGTAAAAAAATCACCAGATATGCAGATTAACGTGTACAGGTCACATTGACATGGTGAATTTTGGCGCTTTCGTGACGTCGTGTGGCATACAGGCGAGGTGGGCGCCACGTGAAAGCTTCGGATGGATAGCAGAGGGCTAAAGGCAAAAAGGAGCCTAATCAGAAATTATTCTTAGTATTTCATTCGATTTATTCATGCATAATCAGTGCGCCCACGTCATATCAGATGGAGGGCTATCTTAGTTTTCGCGATATCGCGTGACAGACAGGAGAATGGGAGGGGGGCGGAACCATTTTTGACCAATTGCGCAGGGCTGATTGCAGAATTGGAACAGAAAATTTTAGAATATCTTTACGTCGTAGCGTCCCAGGTCTACCACAGGCTCCTGATTCCTACTGTACATTCCAGCACTTTTCATTATGGCGCGTTTCGCATCCGCATCTATAATGTAGGTACTTCGGCTGCGCGCGAATGTTCTAACGAATTCAAAAGAATCCTGCA
This sequence comes from Dermacentor variabilis, assembly GCF_050947875.1. NCBI lineage: Eukaryota > Metazoa > Arthropoda > Arachnida > Ixodida > Ixodidae > Dermacentor > Dermacentor variabilis. The sequence goes on along the minus strand of NC_134570.1, from coordinate 167,981,479 downwards.
GATCTATTGCGCTTCGCGAATCAGTGATAAGGAAAGCTAGGCTCGCCGGTAAGGTGAAGTGGCGCCAGACGATGAAGCTCTGTGCATACTGTTGAGGCTTTTCCTTGTTGTTTCTTGCTGCCTGAAAATATACGTCGTGGTACTAGAATAAGTCCTCATCGCGCCGATCTGTCTGAGAGAGACGTTCATCAATGAAATTAAACAAAATTTAATAATGCTGTTTTATGCGACGAAACCACGATTTCATTTTGAGGCACGCCCTTGTGGAGGACTCCGGATTGAATTTTATCTCCAGGGGATTTCTAACGTGGTCCCAATGCACGTGAAACGGACGTTTCTGCATTTCGTCCCCATGGAAGTCCGCCCGCCGCGGCCACACTTGGATGAGGCGAAAATGGACGAACGTCCGTGTCACGTGTGTTCGGGGTTCATAAAAAATCCCCATGAGGTGAAAATTCAATGAATATTTTGTTTCATTGCGCAAGGGCCAAGTATGGCCAAAGAGTGTCATGCTAGTGTTAATGTCTTCCTTTTGGACTGATGAATTCTGTGAAGTTAATGTGACGTGGCTGTAAATGGGCCTAGAAGAGTTGGTGTAAATTGCATGAAATCTTGGGTGATAAAATTATGGCAATGACTGATGACGTGTACTATGAACACTAAAATGAATTGTAAAAATATATAAAATATGCGAAATGCTAAAATTGCCTAGAGCACTACTGCCTCGCCAGGGCCCTTGAAACACAAGGGCGTAGAGGCATGTGCTATACGAAACAACTATCACAACGGCATCCTCTGAAGGGCGGAGGCGCTACGAATCTATGAGGCTAATAACATGAAACAACATCTTTCATGAAACCCAGGAGTGCGTTAGTTCAAAGAGCGGTTCTGGGCCGAGTAGCATTACAGGATGAAGGGGGATGTGCTAAGCGAAAATGTTTCTTGCTCTCAGGTTCGGCTTCCCGACACTCCAGAAGTACGTGGAGGACGGTCAGCCTCTCACCGCAGCTACCATAGGTTGGAGGATCATTTCAAGTGACTAAAAAATTATTGGTGCCAAATGTGTGTCCTATTCTGAGACAACAGGATAGGACTTCTGCTCGGCGAGATTTTGTTGCAGAAGGCCGGAAACCTAGTTGTGACTTTATAACGCGCAGCTTATTATTTGTTTCCACGTCCCACAAGCGTTGCCAGTAGTTTCGCAGTTTCCTTCATAACAAGGGCTTGAGATCTGTCACAGGGACTGCAGCGGTAGGATTAACAGCCTGTGATGCAATTGATGTGTCCATCTGGTGCGCCAGAACGTTACCCTCGATGCGCTATGGCCATGCGCCCAGCTTATAATCACATGCTGGTTAGATATGTACGCTTTACACAGGACGGACCCGAGTTCATTATTATTGCATTTTTGTGCCTACAGAATTACATCAAGGCCTTCACGACAGTCAGGGAGTCTTTATATATAACTGCTTTTTAAGTGTTGATTTCCTGATATGCTTCACAGCCGACAATAGTGCGTAGGCCTCGGCCGTAAATATACTTGTCTCAGAATTAAGTACATCGGATTCCGAGAAGGATGACCCGACGGCTGCATAGGTCACCCCGGCATTTGACTTCGAAGCGTCAGCGTAGAAAACTGAGCACGAGTGCTTATGCTGGAATTTTAGGAATTGCATTCGTATTCTGACCTGTCGTGCGTGCTTTGTGATTTCTAGAAAGGACATGCCACATTCTCCGAAGGAGGTAGCAGCTTGGTACAGGCCCTTATGAATTATCGTTTAGTGCTTGCGTGTAAGAACGAACAGAAAAAGAACATAAACTACATTACTTTTATGGCTAATTTAACACTACACGAGACTCCATACAGGACAAGAAAGCCAGATTACTGGCACGTACCAAAATGCGCACAAACTATGGATCACAAATGCTGTTCTCCAGGCTACCTCGGTTATTAAACGATCTTTTTGTTAATAAAATTGTTCTGCTCCTGATATTCTTGATTTTTTCTCTCATATTTGAGTTGTACATTGCCTATATGCTTTTGAAGTGCAGCGAGATTTTGTGGTTTTGCTTCCTTACTCACACCTTGCTTTTGTTGTATTTTCTTCCTCGCCTGATTTGCGATGAGTATGCATGATATGTTGTAGTGCTTAAATGTGTAAGTACTTGGGAAAACCGTATTCCCGCTCTGCTGCTCCCTTCTTTTCTTGTTTTAAGGGTATTTGGGGCTGGTCAAGCTGCCACGAGCAGCATTTTTCCCCACTTTACCCCCGCAAAGCTGTATTTAGTTTTTGTGCAAATAAAGCATACATACATACATACATACATACATACATACATACATAAATACATACATACATACATACATACATACATACATACATACATACATACATACATACATACATACATACATACATACATACATACATACATACATACATACATACACGCATACATACATTAGAATGACAGAAAGCCGAGCTAGTTGGTAAGGATGCACTATGCAAAAAAGAAGTGAGGCGTGCAGACAGGACACAAGAGTAGAGAAGAGAGTAGGACAACACGGCGTTCGTGTTGTCCACTTCTCTACTCTTGTGTCCTGTCTGCACGCCTCACTTCTTTTTTGCATAATGACATACATACATACATACATACATACATACATACATACATACATACATACATACATACATACATACATACATACATAATTACCTCCAAACAAAATTTTGCTTGCACGAATGTGTCCGTGAAGGCGAGCGGCATCGACCGATACCAGTTGACCCCAGAGGTCTATTTTTCTTTGCCACATTTCGTGACTACTACTACTGCCGCCGTGCGAAGGATTGCTAGCCTCACGCCTGTTCTGTGGACGCTAGGCGCAACACCGTTGGACCGACAGCGGCTGCGGCTCCTCGGCGGCTGCAGCTCGTCAGCTCCGAGAAGGAGGCGCCCGCTCAAACAACAATGATCGTGGACAATCACAAGTGCTCTCAAGTTCAAGGAAAAGAGATATCACCCGAGGAATGCCATAATGACGCTAGATGGACGCTCGGGGGGGAGGGGGGGGAACGCTTGTCTAGACTGCGCCAGCGGACCCCCGCCAGCGGGAAGACCGACGGACCTGGCGCGAGCAAAAGAAGCAAGAGGTCGAAATTCAACAAGAACATCAGAGTCCCGGTCATCTAGGCAGCACGCATGCCAGTCATGCCACTGGAAGAAAGCAAGATAGTTGTAAGACCCAGAGGGAGACGCGACAGCGTCAAGACCGGCACAACCACCATCGCTGCGGACATACTCGCAGCGGCCAAGATCACGAGCGAGGAAAGCGCCGCGGACACCATCTGCCCCAACACAAAGCAGAACATCATGGCCGTCAGTACACCGAACGAAGGCAACGCGGCAAGGTACGCTAAAATCAAGGAAATCTCTATTCAAGGCAAACCCTACGAGGTTAGCGCATATCGCACGGCACCTCACGACAACGTAAAGTGTCTTCAGAGGCATCCCCATCGATGCGAGCGCCGAAGAGTTAGACAGAAACATCGTCAACGAGAGGAACCCGCTAGCGGTGGGCGCAAAAAGGATTGGAAGCACGACCACTGCGATCCTGGTATTCCAGGTACCAAAGGTATCGAAATTCGTCCGATACGGAGTCACCCTGATATCATGCCGCCTCTACAGGAAACAGATTGACGTTTGCCAGCAGTGCGGCCGAGTGGGACACCGCAAGGACCGGTGCCTGAACCCCACAATCAAGACATGCCTGGCCTGTGGGCTCGCGAACCATAAAGAAGACCATTGCTGTACCCCAAAATGTAAGTTGTGCCGGGACGAACACGCGATTGGAGACCGAACGTACAAGGCGAAATACAAGATCCCCTACGTAGTGCGCAAGCGACAATGGGAGCGCCGTAAGGCCGAACACCTGCTGTCGGAGAACGACTTCCCGCCACGGGACAAGCCGCCAGCTGTGCGCAAGTCAGGGACCACATCGGATAACCGCACGTCCAAATGCAGAGACAGCAGCTGCTGCAAGAGAAGCCTCAGCAGGAAAAGGTCACCATCACGTGAGTGAGTTAGCTGGGTCGATACAGTGAAAGGGAACAATATAAGGAACGCGCAGGAAATCACCGAAACTACGAATAAAGAAGATATGACCAAAGTGCGAGAATTGATTGAGACCCTAAGACAAGAAAACGCGGCGTTGCGAGCGACCATCAACAACCTCAAGAGACAGATTGCCTAGATCCGTCAGTTGCTGCCATGCAATGACGAGCCTCTACAGACGCCCACGCCAAGCACAAGCAAGACCGAGGAAACAACCACCACATCCAGGAGACAGCCATAGAGGAACCGTCCCCGAAAAAGGGAGCCGTTCAGGGCACGCGCAAGCGCACAGACAACGATCGCATCGACAGCCTCGAAGCAAAATTTGAAGCGACATTCACCAAACTCGAACAGCTAATCACGGCGGACATCACAGCAGTGACAGCATTGAAACAAACAATGAAGAGCTACCAAGCCGAGAACACGAACAGATTCGCCTACATCGAACGGACTCTGCAGCCAATGGTAAGCCGCCCGACGTTTGCGCCCCTCTTCGCGCAGCATCCACCCATCCATGGCGCCCCGTACATGCCAACGCAATCATGGCCGCCAACGCAACACCACCAGCAGCAGGTGTAACAGCGCGACAGTGGAACTGTCGCTGCCTCGAAAGGAAGGAGGCAGTCATCCAACAGCACATCGCACATGCCGCGCAAGCCGGACGTTATACTATTACAAGAAACACCAACCGACACACCGTGCCTCCTCGGGTGCAGAGTGCTCAAGGGACCGCCCGACGGTAGAGGCCTGTGCAACTTGGTCAGGAAGGGACTCATGTTCGTCGAACACGAGCTGCACAGCAATATCAAGAGTGAGCACACACTCACCGAAATCATGCCGCGCAAGAAGCGAAAAGGAAGCGTATTTCTGCTCAAAGTCTACAGAAATCCATCGCAGAGAAAACAGAGATTCAAGACATTACTGCACAAAGCCAGCACCGCAGCGGGCGGCAAAACGCTGATCGCGTGCGTAGACTTCAACGCGATGAACCCCGCCTGGGGCAACAACAAGTACACAGCAAAGGGCAGAGACCTGTACCAAAACACCACGGAACTCGACTTTACGCTCATCACGGACCCGACACATCCGATGAGAATCGGTAACTCCATGTCCTGGGACACCACTCCGGACGTCACGTTCGTCAAGAACGAAATCCGGGGCGCAATCACCTGTAGAAACACGGGGACCGGCCTCGGCAGCGACCACACCATTGTGGAAATCGGCGCGCCAGAACACAACGACATCAGCGTCAAAACACACGGATGGATAGATTGGGATGCCCTTCGAGACGCCAGAAGCCAGAAGAGAGACGGTGACGACGAGATAGAAGACATCGACACGTGGACGGCCGAAATCACCCAAAGCGTACGCGACGCGACCAAGGAAATTTAAACGGGCGCAGATATCGACAAAGTTGACAGCCGGCTTACGCATCTCATCAAAGCCAAACAGTCGATACGCAATCGCTGGAAGAAACAACGGCTTAACCGCAGACTCAGAAAGAATGTGGCGGAGCTGAACCGAGCGATCGAGGATCATTGCAGTGCGCTCTGCACGCAGCAGCCGAAATAGATCTGCAACGCAGCAGACGGGAAATGCACAGCGGCAAGACGTGGAACCTGCTGCCGCACCTCCTCGACGAAGCCAAGACCGAGTCGCACCAAAGGGCGGTCTACATCGCGCGGTCTCGATACATGGCGCGGACGAAGTCACCAGGCGTATAACACGCGCAGTACAGCGGCCTACCTAACGCCAACCTCGATCGTGACATCGACGTGGAGGAGCGACGCGGCCCAGCACGACCTCAACAGCCGGTTGGCAGCCGGCCCGGACCTCCTCACGAACAAGGCGCTCAATATCCTCGACGATGGCTCAATTGAGAACCTCGGAAAATACTTCAACAAGTGCTGGAGAACGGGCGCGGCCAAATCTGTGGAAGACAGCCAGGACCATCCTGATCCCCAAACCGGGGAAGCTGCCCGACACGGGTAACCACTGGCCCATCTCGCTCACGTCCTGCGTGGGCAAGGTTCTGGAGCACATCCTGCTCAACAGGTGGCAAGACTACCTAGAGCGAGAAGGGCTGTACCCGGCCATGGTGATCAGCTTCAGACAGCAACTAAGCACGCAGGACGCGATGCTGCAGTTCAAATACCAAATCAACGATGGCGGCAGCGCCCGCGCCAACAAAGCAATACTAGGGCTGGACCTGCAGATCGCCTTCAATAAGGTGAAACACTCGGCGATTCTATCCCAGTCCAAGCTATCTCCAAGCCCAGTATGGGCGAAAGATCGTACAACTACACCAAGGACTTCCTCACGGACAGGACCGCAACGAGCAGGGGACCTACAGACGCAAAAGCTCGGGAGCACCAGCACACCACAGGGATCGGTCATTTCGCCGATGCTGTTAAACTGGGCAACCGCGGACATCGAAGACGTCAGGAACACCAACTACGCGGACGATATCACGGTGTGGATGACCGGTGGCAGCGACGCCGACATCGAGGGCGCGCTGCAAGCCCCCGTCGACGCAATAGAAGACCAGCTGGAAGGCACCGGACTGAGATTTTCGCCGAGCATATCCGAACTTACCCAACTCCCACCTACCAAGAATAGCAGAGGCATGACCAGACAACGAGAACAGGAAAAAACAAGATTGTAACCAAGTGCCGCAACGTGATCCCTAAGTTGGCAAAATTAGGATCCTAGGCATGGTCATCGAAAGGCAAGGAAGAAATGGCGAAACCGTCACCCGTCACACTGCAAAAGCAGCCAACGCGATTCGACTCCTTAAACTAGTCACTTCGCGGAAGCCTGGTATGAGAGAGGAGAGCCTAATTAGGCTCGTCCAATCCTTCATCATCAGGCACGTCGCGTACGTTGCAGCCTACCACATATGGCTGCTACACGAACGTAACAAGATCATCGTGATCATCAGACGAGCGTACAAGACGGCGCTGTGCCTGTTCGAGTCCACGAGCACGACCCGCTTTTTACAACTCGGGATACACAATACCCTCAAAGAAATAGCCGAAGCGCAACGTACCTCTCAACTGGAGCGGCTGTTCATGACCAAAGCTGGGGCAGATACTGGACGACCTGGGAATAGGATGCTCGAACGAGGTGGAGATGAAGCTCCCCGTCCCCGAAGAGGTCCGACGCCACACCAGAATCGAACCCACACCGAAGAAGATGAATCCCAAGTTTAATAAGGGAAGAAGAGTGGCGAGGGCCAAGGCTCTCATCGACCAGAACGCCAACGAGCACGCGCGGTATGTGGACGCGGCCGAATACCAACGGATCGCCAAAAGCGCCGGAGTGGACCAAGCTGAAGAGGTAGCTATCGCCCTGGTCATCGCCGACGCGGACTGCCACACGGTGCTGAGTGACTCGAGACAGGCGGTGCGAAACTTCGGGAATGGCCAAATCTGCAGGAAGGCCGAGCATGTAACTGTGAGCGGCCAAACTACAAGACAGAAAAGTAAGACTCATATGGTTCCAGTCGTATGCGGGCGACGCGTCGGAACGCAATGAGAACCACAATGACATGGCACACGCAGCGGCGCGACCGCTAACCAACCGGGCCCCGGGGACAGACCTTCCGACGTGGTGCGGAACCAAGGACCGCATGACGGACTACAACGAAATCACGAAGGCCTACCGCCAGGCTCGCAGGACTCTCCCACCCCCGCACCCGAGGCTGAGTCGAGCGGATGCGGTACTATCGAGAAAGCTCCAGACCAGATCGCTACCGAGCCCGGGCATGATGCATCGCATGTACCCCGAGACATATCCGACCGATAAGTGCAGAGTCTGCCGGAGGGGGGCAGCAGATTACGCGCACATCTTGTGGGAGTGCGTTAAAAATCCAGAAGAAAAATCAAGAACAATCCCACCACGGCTAGATGCAGCCGCGAAGAGCTATGACCAAGACGAACAGCTCTGGGCCGTCCAGCAAGTCCTCGGGCCGGTCGAAAGGCAGGGACACAGCGGAAGCCCGCGCCCTGTAACGGCGACTTCGTAGATGACGTAGGCCCTCGCCGTGGCGCGCAAGTGCCCAATTGCAGGCACAAATAAAGTTGCTTCCCATCTAATCCAATCATGCAGAGTTATCAGGTTTATAATTACAGCAAAGTGGTCACTTCCATACAATTTATTGATCACATTTTAGGTGAGGCAGAAGAAGAACCGATTGCTGGATCTACTGCTCAATATGTGTTTCACTCGACACTGTAATACTGAAATACGTCGGTTCCTTCTTATTTAGCACGCTGGCACTAGAGGTCAGATGAAAATTTTCGATCAGTCGACCTCTCGCATGGCAGCGCGAATCTCCCCGCATAGTGTTGCGGGCATTAAAATCTCCCACGGGTATGTCGGGGTCTGGAAGCTGATTATTTAGGTTATAGAAATCGATTTTCTCAGATAATAGTTAGGCGTTATTTATATAGAACACACAATCACCAGTTTCATAAAAAGGATTGCCTGAACTGACACTGCCTCAAAGGGCGTTTGGAGGGCGATCTGCTGACAAGCTACAGACTTGTCCGCAACTATTGCAACACCGCCGGAGGCGTTAGCCTCGTTGTGGTCTTTACGATAGATTATGTACCGACGAAGAAAGTTGGTCTGTGCGGGTTTCAGATCAAAATCAAAAATCAAAAAAATCAAAATCATGTTTATTTTTCCAAAGAACTTTGGAAGGAGGCCCGAACAAAAAGTGGAAGCTAGTCCACTTGACGGGGGTTCGGGCCCCCTTTTACAAGGCACAGCGAAGGTGACAAGTCGACAAATAAACAATAGAATCAATTATACATAACAAAATAATATCTAGTTTACAATTGCACAGGCGTACAAATGAGAAGAAAACAATCTTAACAACATATAAGTGAATTTTACATTGTCTTATAAAGTTGTTATTCGACATGTACAAAAAAGTTGCGGAGTCTTGTTCTATTACTATTTTTTATCGTTAATGTCTGTTTGTGTAGATAATTTATTAGCATAGGAAGAGAACAGCGAAGCATTTGCTCCCCGTAGGATGTTCTCGAAAATGGTATTTGCCAGGGTTCCGTGCTACGAGTGGCATGTATCGGCGTTCGAATTGTCAGGTCTGCAAGGGAAGCTAATAAATTTCCAGGATTGTTGATGCTTTGTTTATATCTTATCGCCAGATGATACGAGTAAAGATTGTGAGTAGAAACTAAATTAAAACGATGAAAAAGTGGTTTAGTATGAGCGTGGTAATCTGCATTGGCTATATGTCGAAGAGCTTTCTTTTGGAGTACGAATATGCGATTTAAGTTCGTTGTTGTGGTTTTCCCCCAGACAAGGATACAGTAATTAAGATGAGAAAGGAACAGAGCATTTTAAATCTTTAGTTTAACCTCTTGTGGTAAAAAGAATCGAAACTTTGCTAAAATACCAACAGACTTTGCAATACGGGTAATAACGTGATTGATGTGCAGATCCCAGGACATGTTTTTATGAAAATGGACACCAAGTGCCTTAACAGAGTCGACAACTTCTACAATGTCATTACCGAGGAGAAGATTACCTTCTAGCACAGCACGTGATTGTTTGGGTGAAAACAGGATTGCCTTTCTTTTATTAACGTTTATCTCCAATGAATTTAGCTTGCTCCAGGAGTTCAATTTGTCAAGCAAATCGTTTATATCGAGGTGAAGTGTCGTAGTGTTAGAGTTTCGGAACAGTAGTGTCGTGTCATCCGCATAAATAACAAATGTCGGTTTCGCGCTTATCTTAATTATGTCGTTAATGTAAATGTTAAATAGAAGGGGACCAAGGATGCTTCCTTGGGGAACACCAGCATTCACATTTTTAAATGAGGAAAGAGTATCACCTATCACTACGGCTTGTTTACAAAATTTTAGGTAAGAGGTTAGAAGTCGTAGGGGTGTGCCTCGTATACCATACAGCTCGAGTTTTTTTAGCAACGTTATGTGGTTCAGGCGATCAAAGGCCTTTGAAAAATAGATATATATACCAGCTATAAATTCCTTCTGTTCAAAAGCTTTTAAAATTATTTCCTTTTGGTTTAATAAAGCGAGTTCTGCTGATCTGCCCTTACGAAAGCCGTATTGAGCGTTAGTTATTAAGTTGAAGTTAGAGGCGAAATTTTCGATTCTACCATGTATTATTTTTTCTAGTGCTTTTGAGAACACTGAAAGAATGGAAATAGGGCGATAGTTAGAAAACTGGTTTTTATCACCTCCTTTGTGAATAACAATTACTTTAGACAGCTTCATCCGCTCGGGATAATTTCCAGTAATAATCGTTTGGTTATAAATATGTGCGAGTGGTGCTGCAATTATATCAATGGTGTACTTAACAGGTTTTAATTGTTGGTTATCCAGATTGCAGACATTACTATTTCTAAGCAGGTTAAATGTCATTTTAACCTCATGCACACTCGCAGGGTTCAGATATATACTATTTTTATTACTCTGGATTTGATTAACAGCCTCAGGAGAGAGCCTCAGGATGTCTCTCTTGAACACACAGCAACATTAGATTATGGTTGTGTAATAGTTCTCTAATGTCGTCGAGCTTACGTAGAAGTCCTCGTACATTCCGCTGTAGTATCTGTGTTCCTATTATGATAAGTGTGTTGAGTCATCATCATCATCATCATCAGCCTGGTTACGCCCACTGCAGGGCAAAGGCCTCTCCCATACTTCTCCAACAACCCCGGTCGTGTACAAATTGTGGCCATGTTCTCCCTGCAAACTTCTTAATCTCATCCGCCCACCTAACTTTCTGCCGCCCCCTGCTACGCTTCCCTTCCCTTGGGATCCAGTCCGTAACCCTTAACGACCATCGGTTATCTTCTCTCCTCATTACATGTCCTGCCCATGCCCATTTCATTTTCTTGATTTCAACTAAGATGTCATTAACTCGCGTTTGTTCCCTCACCCAATCTGCTCTTTTCTTATCCCTTAACGTTACACCTATCATTCTTCTTTCCATAGCTCGTTGCGTCATCCTCAATTTGAGTAGAAGCCTTTTCGTAAGCCTCCAGGTTTCTGCCCCGTAGGTGAGTACTGGTAAGACACAGGTGTTATATACTTTTCTCTTGAGGGATAATGGCAACCTGCTGTTCATGATCTGAGAATGCCTGCCAAACGCACTCTAGCCCGATCTTATTCTTCTGACTATTTCCGTCTCGTGATCCGGATCCACCGTCACTACCTGCCCTAAGTAGATGTATTCCCTTACGACTTCCAGTGCCTCGCTGCCTATTGTAAATTGCTGTTCTCTTCCGAGACTGTTAAGCATTACTTTAGTTTTTTGCAGATTAATTTTTAGACTGACTCTTCTACTTTGCCTCTCCAGGTCAGTGAGCATGCATTGCAATTGGTCCCCTGAGTTACTAAGGAAGGCAATATCATCAGCGAATCGCAAGTTACTAAGGTATTCTCCATTAACTTTTATCCCCAATTCTTCCCAATCCAGGTCTCAGAATACCTCCTGTAAACACGCTGTGAATAGCATCGGAGATATTGTATCTCCCTGCCTGACGCCTTTCTTTATTGGGATTTTGTTGCTTGCTTTATGGAGGACTACGGTGGCTGTGGAGCCGCTATATATATCTTTCAGTATTTTTACATACGGCTCGTCTACACCCTGATTCCGTAATGCCTCCATGACTGCTGAGGTTTCGACAGAATCAAACGCTTTCTCGTAATCAATGAAAGCTATATATAAGGGTTGGTTATATTCCGCACATTTCTCTATCACCTGATTGATAGTGTGAATATGACCTATTGTTGAGTAGCCTTTACGGAATCGTGCCTGGTCCTTTGCTTGACAGAAGTCTAGTGTTGAGTGCTGTGTGTTTAAGAGATTAAGATTAGTTCACGCGCCCTTTAGAGGCGCCGTGACGCGAGTTTGTCTTTTTTGAAGCGATCAAGAGAGCGTCGCCACTCCTTAGGCGCTGATGGCGCCGTCTTGCTGGTCGTTATGTCCATTGCCTCTGGCGAGGCGCTGGAGACGCATTCTTCGGAGCGCTTTGTTGTACGTAAAGGTCCCGCAATGTTCGACCAGACCTTTGAGGCCGCCTGCTCGGAGGTGGACGCCCCTTCTGCTGGGGTGGTGGAGCAGCGCTAGCTGCAACCGCCGCGGGGGCACATAGCGTAACTGCCGACTCACTGCTAGTGGCTCGGACTGCCGACGGAAGCGGGCGTGTCACCGCCCCTCGCGCGTCACATCGGCAAATGTGTTTTTGGGAAGGTAGGATACCCGCCTGCGTTCCTCCTTGAAAGCTATATTTCCCTTACTTCTATCGTCCCAATTTCTTTTTTTCTTTTTTCGTGGATGGGCACGACCTTGAGAAATGCGGCGTGCTCCCCATCACAGTTTACACAATGGGGATTGATCTCGCAAGCTTCAGAGGTATGTTCATGGGCATTGCATTTCGCACAGGTTTGACGACCTCGGCGGTTCTGCGAACTGTGGCCGAAACAATGGTATTTTAAACATCTGAGGGGATGGGGCACGTATGGTCTAACATGGAGCTTGATGTACCCTGCCTCGATTGTCTCGGGCAGGACACTTGGACCGAAGGTGATTATCAAGTGCTTGGTTTGGATTTCTTTGCCATCTCGCCTCATCTTAATTTTTTTGACATTGATAACATTCTCTTCATTAAACCCCCCCCAATAGTTCAGCCTCAGTGTGTTCCAGCAAATCATCGTCCGAGACAATGCCCCGGGTGGTGTTCATCGTGCGGTGCGGGGTAACTACTACTTGGGTCTCCCCAAATTATATTAGTTTAGGCAGTTTCTGAAATTGCTTCTGATCGCCGAGCTCCAAGGGGAGGTCACCGCAAGCCATCCTCGACGCCTTATAATCTGGACCAAAAAATTCGGTAAGAGACTTGAATACAAGGAATGGTGAGATTGTAGGCACTGTTTTGTCTGGTTTTTAAGAATAGATGACATGGAAACGAGGGAAACATTCTGTTTGCCGTCCAAGCACTGGAATACTTCATCTGTGCACCCTGTTTTCTGAGGGCGATCACGTAGTGGGGGGAAGGAGCTAGCCCTAAGGATATGAGGAGATTTTTGCAGCAACGCCAGCCACCCATAATGGACTCCTACAAGGGGACGCTGCAGGAGATGTGAAAGATGCCCTGCAAACGCCAGCGGTACGTTACCGTTATAACCGAATATGGCATTGCCTAGATAGACTAATCACACAGGGTTAAGCCTTGCCGTCAGGAAACTCGGAAGTAACAAAAGAAAAGAAGACGAAATATTTAAAGGCTACAAAAGAAGACGAAGGTCGCAGAGGTGCATAGGAAAAGGCAACTACCGATTTACCCCGGGTGGGTTAGTCCGGGGGCGTGGTCTACGTGAAGCAAAAACAATAGGGTGTGCTGTCGCCGCCGAGGGACCGTAAATGTCCAAACACCCGGCATTGGCTCAACCCGGATACGGCTATGCCGCGAACGGTTACACGCGGGAGGGTCCAACCCTCGTGTGCTCGGGTACCTGTTGTCGCAACACACCAAACGCCTGCTCACGCAGACGCCCCTGCGGGGATGGCGTGAAAATTAATCCGGAGTGCCCGCCGCTGCCGCTATTTGATCCCGTGACCTCGTACTTAACAGCGCAACGCCGTAGCCGCTAAGCCAACGCAGCGGGTTGATGAAAATAGCAATCGTATGTGGCAAGCCAATCAGCACGCAACATTTTTGGCTTGCTGGCCCATTGAAGTTAGGCTTTCTAAATGCCATAACACTCGTGATCTGCATAATTTTGAGCACTGGCATACCGCATATTCTTGCACTTACCATGAAAGCGAGAAAAAAACGACGAGAAATGATTTTTCGGGGTGCCGTGCATACGCAATACATTTGTTGACAGTTGATAGGCGCCAATTTATATTTCATCGCATGACGAAAGCTCCAATGTGAACGCGCCCTATGACATTTGTAGAAGATTTTGTCGACAAAAACGCGAGCCTAAAACGTCTTCCGACATAAAGCAGCTCAAAGAAAGAGAGCGCAGCGCAATAAGGGATGAAATACGCTACCTTTCCAAACCCGCACAGAAAGCTGCCCTAAAATTGGCATCTGAGCCTACTTATTCGACGTCGATGAGAAAAAAAGGTTCTCCGACGAACGCCCGCTGAGGCCAGCCAGGAGGTGAAAAAAGTGCACCAGCTCCACTGCCATGTTATGCCAACCTTCCGTAAGCGTCGTATTTATTTAGATTCAAGTAATAAATATGCCTTCATTTGCAGGCACTACATTCCGATGGCATCCGTGATATCCTAGAATCTCAAAGGAAATGACTTTCCCTGATCCGTTTTTCCATCCATCACCAGGCGGTGGAAAAACCTCGCAACTCCTTCGAAATGCGATGTCAGCTTTTACTGCAAGCTGAGTTTTCGCTCAGAGAGCAAGGATGCTATTGCGATACTTTTCCGTTCTGGTAGTCCATGGCATTTAAGCCAGGCACTGCCTTTTGATGCATATTCTGTTGTTTATTTTTCCGGCTATAGTTATAAAAGTATTAGCTTTTCCTTTAACACGTTACGATCACGATAGAGCAGCAGTTATAAGATGCTAGTGGACCAGTTCATCGCAGTCGTTCTGCATCTATCTAGTCCACCAGTTTCCCCCAGCCCACCCAGACTCCGCCGTAGACATCACCCCCTGGCAAGCCGAACCAAAAGTCTTAAACTTGAGGAGGCTTTGGCGGTACGGCGAAGGCGTCAGCTGAGAAAATCACCTTTTGTACTTACGGTGGAGCATCTTGGGTATCTCAGTTGGCGATACAAAAAAAAAGAACAGAACAGGCGAAACAAAATAAGACCAGACAGTACAAATGATTTAAGACTGCTCTGCCGAATGAGCTCGTTTATTCTATGGTTCACTAACCTTTATAGCGCATAAGTGCTGAACTGGGCGCCTAACCAATTGGCCCTGCGGCATCAATACAACAAATAAGTTTCCGGTGTCGCCAGGGGAAAAGAGATAGCAAAGTACCTTGGATTTTTATGGCAGGCGCGGTATTGTTTCCTGTAGGAAGATCACTTCTGCGACTTAGGGTCCGTCGATTCAGGCTTGTTTAGATGCATAGGCCAATTGCGATGAGCGGCAGTTGTCGTAGACGCTCGTCTTGCCAGGACGAGCGTCAAATGCATGAAGCATCCATTTTCGCCTTTCCGAAATATTCGCAGCGCAGATCCGTTCGACTAAACAAAATCAGAACATAATTTCATCATCAGAAATCAGTTTTCAAAGGAGCTTACGCTTCCGACTAGCCGTTCGCAAAAATCTCCCCGATGTGGTGCATCATCCATGCTAAATTTCCACTCTATACGTTAGGATTGGTAAAATAGCTTTAGTGCTTCAAAGTGCTGCAGTACCTTCCAAGGAAGCGCGAGTTCCCTTGAAGCCCGCTTACACGTGAATGCGTTCTCTGAGTAAATTATTTTTCACAGCCCTCTACGCGACAAACTCGAACTTGCGCACCTTCTTCAGTCTGATCTGAAGGGCCGTGGCTAATACTGAAGACTAAGCCTGGCAATACAGACGCTTCTCTTTAATTGCGAGTTAAAAGAAGAACGTGCAGCTTACGCGCTTCATCGTCTTTCATGGCGCGGACCTTGGCGCGCGCTGTCCCGCAGTGTGGGAGCCCCACATCATTGTGTCAATTACCCTCCATGCGAAAATAGACTGTCTCGGTCGCGTCAGAAAGTTCTTTCAGCGATGAGAAGAAATGGAGCTCCTAAGGTGCATCTCGGTGTTTAAGTACACGCATAGCATGGTTTCATGCGCACAACATGAACAACTTCAGCGCAAGGATGGCGACGGAGCAAACCGAGGTCAAAACTGCATAGGTCGACTTCGTAGGTCACGTCACTGAGGCGCGATGTAACATTAGGGGACCAAAATACCGGCGGATCAACGTTTCTGAGTGTTCACGGCGTCGCATGGGCGTCCAGACCCACACACAGACGCAGGTATTGTATTGAGCGGTGTCGGTATGCTGTGGGCTCCGGATACGATGCGAGCAAGCTGGCGTGCTTCTTCGGCTCGGTGTACGAAGTCTTCCACGTGTTCGCTGATCAGCCAGAGGTAGAATGGCGTCAAGTTTTGTCGTGACGTGGCGCCCGTGTACAAGTTCGAACGGCGTAAACTGTATAGTCTCCCGTACAGCTGTGTTGTACGCGAAGGTCACAAAGGGTAAAATCTCGTCCCATGTCTCGTGCTCTACGCCGACATACATGGATAGCATATTAGCCAGAGTTCTGTTCAGAAGTTCCGTTATTCCATTAGTTCGAGCGTGATACGCAGTGCTCTCGCGGAGAGAGCTATGCGTCAACTGGAGAACGTCCCGCCTAAGTTCGGCGGGAAATGCTGTACCGCGGTAGGTGATGAGAACAGACAGTGCACAATGTCGTCGGACGATGTGGCGTACAAAGAACTTGGCCACTTCATACGAGTTTGCATGCGGAATAGCTTCGGTTTTGGCATGCCGGGTTAAGTAGACAGTAGCGACGACTATCCATCTGTTGCGCCAAGAGGTCACTGGGAATGGTCCAAGTAGATCCATTCCTATTTGTTGGAAAGGTGCTTGAGGAGAGTGCATAGGGTGGGGAAAGCCAGCCGATTTAATTGGTGGTTACTTCCACAGCTGACAATCACAGCAGGTCTGCAAAATGTCTACGTGCAACGCTGACGGCACGACAAGGAGGTACGTATTCGGACAGCTTCAACAGTTTTTCCTGTAAATGTCGTTGCTGTGCAAATAGTACGATGAAACGCCGCGCCTGAGCGAGCGGGGTAAAACACCTTCAACTTCTTGATGGTTCTCGATCAGCAGCAGCAGCAGCAGCTCAGAGTCAGCGCACTGGTACACATCCGTCTTCATGGCGGCGATAACGCCGACAGATGGCAACTCATTGTCAGGGTCCGATGATGTAGAGAGTGGTGCGCGTGACAAATACTCAGCGTCGCTGTGCTTCCTTCCTTCCTACTGTAAAGTCGTACTCTTTAGGCGCATGCTCCAATGGGCTAGTCTGCCTGAAGGATCCTTGAGGTTGGCAAGCCTGTACAGGGCGTGGTGATCGCTGACAGCCTTAACGGTTCTAGCGTACAATTAGAGTCGGAATTTAGTAATTGCCCACACAACCGCTAAGCATTCTTTTTCAGTGGTTGAGTAGTTTTTCTCAGCTTTGTGAGACTGCGGCTTCCATAAGCCAAGGTGCATTCCGCGCCACCTCGCCACTGCACAAGAACTGCGCTGAGACCCGCATTGCTGGCGTCAGTATAAATTTCAGTGTCAGCGTCTTTGTCGAAATGAGCGAGTATTGGGACAGCTTGCAGACGCTTGCGCAATTCATTGAACGACTGCTGCTGCTCGTCCGCCCAAATGAAGGGAACATTCTCACAACTGACAATTCGTGTTTGAGGGTGAGCAATTCTCGAGAATCCCTCGACGAAGCACCTATAGTATGCGCACAAACCAAGGAAGCGTTCAACAGCCTTCTTGTCTCTGGGTGGTGAAAACTCGGCGACAGCAGCTAAGTTGTCGAGGTCTGGTCGGACGCCTGTAGGACCAACGACATGGCTTAGGAACTTGAGCTCTTGCAACCCGAAGTAGCATTTTTCAGGCTTGATGGTGAGACCTGCAGTACGGATCGCAGCGAGGACACTCTCAAGTCGTGCGAGATGTTCGTCGAACGTGCTCGAGAACACGACAACGTGGTCCAAGTATACGTGGCAAGTTTGCACTTGAGTTCAGCAAGTACGGTATCCATCATCCGCTGAAATGTGGAAGGTGCGGAACAGGGACCGAAGGGGGGAACTTTGAACTCTTAAAGCCCGTTAGATGTCACAAACGCTGTTTTTTCATGATCCTCTTCACCAACTTCGATTTGCCAATACCCTGATTTACGATCCAACCAAGAGACATAAACTTGGCATGTTGTAGACGATCCACTACGTTATCGATGCGTGGCAATGGATAAGCATCGCCGCTTGGTAACGCGGTTCAACTTTCTGTAATCTGCACAGAAACGTAGTGTGTTGTCAGTACAGGGTCGCGGGTCGCTGGACTCAGTTTTGCCGGGAGGCAGGGCTGGGTGAGCGACGCCTTGTTGCGCTCGGCGTGAAGAGGGGGCTGGAAGACCTGTTTCCGGCGGGTGATGGTGACTGTGGGTCATGGAAACGTGGGGCAAAGGAGGTCTTGGCCTCCACGAGGTAGGCTTCAATCTCCAGGGGGCGTTCCCCATTGGGCGGACACGGCGCATTCAGTGAAAATTCACGGAGCCCAGCTCGGCGGTAAGGACACGCCCTGTAGAGGAGACCGTAATGAAAATACAAGGGCCTCTGGTCTGCAGTGCGCCATACGTCGCTCTAGCGGCGTGGTCGTGTTTCAGCCATGAATGGCGTGCGCCGAAGCCTGAAGGCTCAAGTTGCTTGTTCAACGGCGTGCACACCATGAAAGTCCGGGACGTCGCTCACATCGTAAAAAATCGGGGACAACGTACTTCGCGCAGCTTTCGCATACAACATGCGAGGCTGTGGCCACCCTAGCTCGTGCTATGGTGTCTTCCTTCGCTCTGGGCCTTGGACTGGCTGCCTCAGTTCCTCCCGGACGACCTCAGCCAGAGCGAGTCACTGAACCGATGACGGAGCTATTTGAAGATTTTGGAGCTCTTTTCGAGCAACAAGCCTAATGAGCTCCCGCAAGGCGCCGGTATTGTCCAAGGGTATAGCGAGAGGGTCACGCGATAGGGTCGACACTTTGCGGTTGCACTGCCTTGTTCGCTGCTGCAGAGCCTTTTCCATTGGTATGGCTTCCGCGAGAAACTCTGCGACGGTCTTTGGTGGGTTGCGTATTAGGCCACCGAATAACTCTTGCTTGACACAGCGCATTAAGTTCCTGAGCTTCTTTTCTTCCGGCATGGACGGATCCGCGCGTCGCAAAAGTAGGCACGTATCTTCGACAAACATTGCGACGGTTTTGTTCAGACTCTGTAAGCACGAAAAACGAGGATGCCGCCCAATACGTGAGACGCATCACCCATCTCACGTTCGGGGAACGCACTTATTAAGTAAACGCTTACATGGCAGTCCCCGACGACACCCAATGAGGGGTAATTTACGGCGTAGACCCCAGAACACGGTCGGAGGAACGCAAGGCCAACATACGGGTGCGGGCTCAAGGAGTCACGATCCACAGCTGCCGCATGCTGGGAAAGTAAAAATCTGCCGTCATCACCTTCCACGGCCCCATAGCCCCAAGGCAAGTCCTATACTACGCAGAAGAGATGTGGTGCTACCCGTACCGCCGGACGCGGCAGATTTGTTATATTTGCTGCCAGCAAGGATATCGATCAGACGTTTGCCCCAAACCCGGAGACCAAGGCCTGCAAACTATGCGGCACGCAGAATCCAGCAGAAGGTCCCCAATGCACACTCATGTGCCTGGTTTGCGACAGCGATCACGCAACCGGCACGAAAGATTGCAAGCTGCGACTCAAGGCTGCCGGAGAGCTGCGAGGGCGACCACAGCAGAAAGGCCAGCGGCAGAGCCGGGGCCGCAGCCGATGGCGACGCCCGAGATGGTTCAGCTCGAAGGGCGACAGGGTCCAATCCCAGAGCCACAATGGGGCCGGGTACGAGGACCAGTCGCGGAGCCGAAGCCGTGGCGAACCAAGGGACGAGTCCTTCCCAACCCTGGGGAAGCAGAACGGCGGCCCGGGGTAGCAGAAGCAACAACAACAGATGAAAGGTGGAGTCCAGGTGAGCTGGGGAGCAGGCCCTCCCAAATCACTGTTTCCGCACTCGGGTGAAAGCAACCAAACAAACAACAAAAAGAAACTAGCTGAGGAAAATAGAGCACTTAAAAAAGAACTTGAGCTCTGCCGAGTAGAAACGCGGCAGCTAAGAACGAGAATAGACGACCTAATAAGGGAAATGCAGTTGCAGAGGCAAGGCGGGA
Organism: Dermacentor variabilis; assembly: GCF_050947875.1. Taxonomy (NCBI): domain Eukaryota; kingdom Metazoa; phylum Arthropoda; class Arachnida; order Ixodida; family Ixodidae; genus Dermacentor; species Dermacentor variabilis. Next base: position 167,961,377 of record NC_134570.1, on the reverse strand, counting down.
ACTCGCCGGGGTGAACGCCGAGCCTACCAGTAGAGCAGACCACACAAGAATCAGAGGAACAGAGTCTTAGAAACGAACTAAAAGCTTCATGCATACAATGCAGAATCAAATGCTACAAATGTAATAGAAAATAGCGTTGCAACAACAAAACTTCCGCAGTTACGTAAAAACCAAAACACACAGAGAACTACTAATGACGCCATAGACACGCTCTTTAACGAGAGGCGATCCGGACCAGAACGCCAAAGTAACAACAACAACAATACATCATGGCAGAAAAAACAAACTAGAAATATGGCGATGGAGCTGCAGGGGATACCGGCGAAAGCAGGGACTCCTACAGCAGTGCATAAACACAAGAGACAAATCACCAGACATTATTATGTTGCAAAAAACTAATACAACACCCACCCTAAAAGGATACACGTGCCAGGAGAGCGGATGCAGAGCAACCCTCATTAGCAACAAGATAGTCTGCATAGCACACAAAGGAATTTAGGACACGAAAATCAAACACATAATAACAGAGCTAATGCCCAAAAAGAAGCACAAAGCTAAAAGCACCTTTATAGTCAATCTATACAGTCCCCACAGGCAGAAAGACGGCGACTTCGGCAAACTCTTTGCAGAAGCAAACAAGCTAGCCAAGTCAAACACCCTAATAATTGCGGGGGATTTCAATGCTAAAAGCCCGAGCTGCGGATACCATGAAATCGAAAATAAGGGGCAGCAAATATGCATCGCGGCAGAAAACATAGGCTGCGACCTCTTAACGGTCGAAAATCAGCCAACGCACCAGGGTAATAGCATTAGCCCAGGCACCTGCCCAGATCTAACACTTGTTAAAGGAGCAAAGCAGGCCGAGTGGGAGAACCTGCTAGAGAACCTAGGCACCGATCATTATGTACTGAGAACCCCAATCGGAGCGGAGAACGTAAAAAGAAAAATCGGTACAGCCCATATCAAAGATTGCGACGCCTTCCGTAAGCACAGCGAACAACTAAAAAGGGAAATCACCTCGATAGAGCAATGGAGCCAACAACTAAAACAGCCACAAGAACTGTACACATAGGACATAGAACAGAGCAAGCACCAGAGGTGGACCGGCGGCTACTCTGGCTATGGGAGGCAAAACGCGGGCTCACAAAACGCTGGAAAAGACAGAAGCTAAACAGGAAACTCAAGAAGAAGATAGCAGAGATCACAAAGAACGCAGAATAGTAGCAACTCAGCTGACAAGGCAAGGGTGGCAGCAGTTCTGCAGCTCACTGAACGGCACGCTCAGCACAGCCAAGATGTGGCGCATACTAAAAGCCCTCATGAACCCAACCAAAACGAAAACAGAAAGCGGCATAGCAATCCAGAAAGTGGTCCACCAGCACGAAGGCTCCGACGAGGAACTACTAGACGCGGTGCGTGTAAAATGCTACGGCAAAGACAATCCCAAAGGCTACGACGGGGAGTATCTGGGGACATAGCACCCCGACATGAACCAATTACAAGAGAGGAAGTTTACACGGCAATTAGAGCGACAACCAAAAGCACAGACGCGGGCGCCGCCAACATCAGAAACACCCTAATACGCAACCTCAGCGACGAGGCGATAGATCAGCTCACAGCATACCTCAACACAGTGTGGTCAGAGGGCACGTTACCGAAGGAATGGAGACACGCTGTCGTGGTGATGATACCTAAACCCGGCAAAAAGCTTCAGATTGAGAACCTCAGGCCCATCTCCCTCATCTCGTGCCTCGACAAACTCTACGAAAGAAGAGTCACCAGAAAAATCCAACACATCCTGGAGGACAGGGAGCTATACACGCACAACACGTTTGGCTTCCGGGCGAGCCTGTCAACGTCCTGCTACAGATAAAAGAAGAAATCATAAACACGTCACCCAGAGCAGGCGAAAACGTTGTCATGGCCCTAGATATCAAAGGGGCCTTCGACAACGTTAGCCACGAAGCCATCATGGAAGGACTGAACTGCGGCAAGAAAATCCATGACCACGTGAGGGCGTTTCTGACCAAACGCACAGCAACGGTGGGATTGGGGGATCTACGAAGTGACGTCTTTAACACGCCACGGAAAGGCACGCCGCAGGGCTCCGTGATCTCACCTATACTCTTCAACATCGCAACGATCAGACTGGCTCGAAAACTCAGCAAGATTGATGGCATCCAGCATGAAATATATGCTGACGACATCACGGTCTGGGTCAATCGAGGCTCCCTAGGACAGAAGCAAGAAAAATTGCAGGAAGCGGCCAAGTGCGTGGAAGAATATGTCAGAGAAAGGGGCCTGGCATGCTCCACCGAAAAATCAGAAATCCTGAGTGGGAAGAAACCCCACCAAGGAAGAATTAATAGTAAAAGTAGAGGGACAAAACATACCTGAAAGGAGCATGATACGCATCCGAAGCATGTTGATTCAAGGAAGCAAGAAATGCAGCCACACAATCAGCTTAGTCAAGAAATCGAGAGAACAAGTAAGCCGAATGATAACGAGGGTATCTCAAAGAAGAAACGGAATGAGAGAAAGAGACACAATCAAGCTGGTCAGAAGCCTGGTGGTCAGCAGAGTCACATACTCGCTCCCGTAAAACAACATGACCAAGCACGAAAAAGAACAGACGATGACGCTAAGGAAAGCGTATAAGGCGGCGCTACATCTTCGAAATAACACGCTCAACGATGAACTGTTACAGATGGGCCTAAGCAACACCTTCGAAGAACTCGCGGAAGCGCAGCTCAATGCACAGATCTCCAGGCTCCAGCAGACTGCCACCGGCCCCCACTCCCAAAAAGAATAGGGTATAACCCAGACGGTATAGGGGATCGGGCAGCTAGAATCCCAGACAGCGTTCGCCAGACAATGGAGATTAGCCCCCTACCGAGAAACATGGACCCGAATTTCCACGCCACCAGAAGGCAGGCACGAGCAGATTACGTGGAACGAAACATAGCCACACTAGAAAACACAGTATACACAGACGCGGCCGTATATCCATGGGACCACAACACTACAATGTTTAGGGTCGCGTAAGCAGTGGTAGACCACACGGGAGAACCAATTGTCTGCGCGACCCTGAGAAACTGCATGGTAACGGAGGGGGAAGAAGTCGCCGTAGCTCTAGCGGCGGCTGAAGGTTACCGCGGAAACAAATCTCTGATAATTCTAACAGACTCCAAAGCATTTTGTCTCCAAAGCGTTCGTGTCTCGTCCTTGATACTTTGTGGTTGCATGTGTTTGTGCTGTAACAATTTTTATGTCAAGTAAGCACGAACTGGCCCAGAAAGAAGTTTTAAAGAAAGACTCCAAAGCAACCCGCAGGAACTACACACAAGGCGGAGTTAGTAAGGTAGCACTGAGAATCCTCCTCGAAACAGAGCATCCTAAGAAAAACGTAAAACATAGGATGTTCTGGATACCGGCACACACCGGGATAGAGGGCAACTCAAGGGTGGAGAGCCTAGCTCGCGAACTCACACACCGAGCAGGGCAGTCGGAAACCCTAGAGGCTCCCTTAACGGTGGAGCCGACGAATGCAGAAGTACTTAACCACTACAGAGGAAGGAGACTTAAATCCCCCACCCCACACATTGCTCACACAACACGAGGGAGTCAGCTGGCGAAGACTGCAAGCAGGTACGTTCTTCAACCTGCACACACCTCACAAAATGTTCCCTACCCAGTACAGGGATACATGTCCATGGTGCGGGGCAATCCCCACGTTATGCCACATCACGTGGAAATGCAAGCGTAATTTCGCATTCCATAAAGCAAATAACCCAAGTGCGGAACAATGGGAGGGTCTGCTCACCAGCAGCGAGCTGGCAGCCCAACGGGCAGCACGCCTGCGAAGCAGCAAGACTCAGCGGTGCCCTGGAATAGGGGCGAAGAAATTGTGAAACGGCCAGGACTCGCGACATGGAGACACGGGCCCGCCGACAATCTCTCTGAGATATAGAACAATAAAATTTTTCCATTCCATTCGGCCTCTGCACTCTCGCCTGACTTGCAGATTCAGCTCGCTCCTTGCTATCGAGGCTAGCGTATGTGCTGATTAGCTGCTGTCGGGATTCGTCCCATGTCGAGAGGGCCGCCTCACGGTTCTCAAACCATGTTTGCGCATCGTCCTCGAGGGTAGGCGTTCCGTAGCTGGCGCTTTGCAGCCCATGCCGATGAATTCTGCGACACGCTCAAAGTGCTCGAGCGAGTCCTCAACATCTTAGAAGCTGTACCCATGAAAGGACGTGGGGTTTCGCGGCTGGTTAAAGATGACCTCGGTCGGTGCGGTTGAGGTAGAAGACTGAACCGATGTGCTCGTCCTTCTCACTCGATTGGGGAGAGGGTTGTGCTCAGGTGGCAGTTCTTGAAGTCAACGGCTTGTCCGTACGCAAGCAGGAGTCAGCTCGAACGAACTTTGTACTGGGCTTGCAGACGGTGTTCGATCAGGGAGTGGGTGCATCTACCCGCACCTCCACCAGAAGAATGTAACGTAGATCGAAGACGGAGTCTTGCAAAATAGACGCTTTTCTTTAATAGCGGGCCTGAAGAAGAGCGTGCAGCTTACGCGCTTCATCGTCTTTCATGGCGCCTACCTTCGCGCGCACCGTCCCGCGGTGCAGGAGCCGCGCATCATTGTGGCCATATGCAGTGATCACTGCTTTTCACTCCTAGATGGCAAGAGAACCAAATACACAGTGACTCGAGGGCGGC